>NC_080392.1:30218123-30536550 GCF_028751815.1 Salvia miltiorrhiza | reverse complement strand
ACTATGTACACTGTATGCCCCAAACGGGGCATGTTTTAGTACTTCCTATGCAATTAAGTGAAATTAAGTATGCAATTTCAATCAATAGGCATTATATTCAATCAAAATGAGTCAATAGTGTTTAATTCCATTACCCCCTCAAACATATTGGAGATATATCGCATGAGAGTTAAGTATACTAAGAGTACGTGTTAGAGTACATATGATAGCATCGTAGTAATTGATACGTGTTTGATAAAAAACAAGTATTCCATTTGATGTGTTATGTCTTTAATTTGACATAGGGGATTAAAAATCCTAATTTCCGATGCCCCATGCCCTTCAAATCGGGAAAATAGCAAGAGTTCTATGGTGCACGATGACAGTGCACAACTACGTACACAGTTTAACAACTATGTACACAGTATGCCCCAAACGGGGCATGTTTTAGTAATTCCTATGCAATTAAGTGAAATTAAGTATGCAATTTCAATCAATAAGCATTATATTCAATCAAAATGAGTCAATAGTGTTCAATTCCATTACCCCCTCAAACATATTGGAGATATATCGCATGAGAGTTAAGTATACTAAGAGTACGTGTTAGAGTACATATGATAGCATCGTAGTAATTGATACGTGTTTGATAAAAAAACAAGTATTCCATTTGATGTGTTATGTCTTCAAT
The DNA here is from genome assembly GCF_028751815.1 of Salvia miltiorrhiza. Lineage (NCBI taxonomy): Eukaryota > Viridiplantae > Streptophyta > Magnoliopsida > Lamiales > Lamiaceae > Salvia > Salvia miltiorrhiza. Next base: position 30,535,883 of record NC_080392.1, on the reverse strand, counting down.
TTGACATAGGAGATTAAAAATCCTAATTTCCGATGCCCCATGCCCTTCAAATCGGGAAAATAGCAAGAGTTCTACGGTGCACGATGACAGTGCACAATTACGTACGCAGTTTAACAACTATGTACACAGTATGCCCCAAACGGGGCATGCTTTAGTAATTCCTATGCAATTAAGTGAAATTAAGTATGCAATTTCAATCAATAGGCATTATATTCAATCAAAATGAGTCAATAGTGTTCAATTCCATTACCCCCTCAAACATATTGGAGATATATCGCATGAGAGTTAAGTATACTAAGAGTACGTGTTAGAGTACATATGATAGCATCGTAGTAATTGATACGTGTTTGATAAAAAACAAGTATTCCATTTGATGTGTTATGTCTTCAATTTGACATAGGGGATTAAAAATCCTAATTTCCGATGCCCCATGCCCTTCAAATCGGGAAAATAGCAAGAGTTCTACGGTGCACGATGACAGTGCACAACTACGTACACAGTTTAACAACTATGTACACAGTATGCCCCAGACGGGGCATGTTTTAGTAATTCCTATGCAATTAAGTGAAATTAAGTATGCAATTTCAATCAATAGGCATTATATTCAATCAAAATGAGTTATATAGTGTTCAATTCCATTACCCCCTCAAACATATTAGAGATATATCGCATGAGAGTTAAGTATACCAAGAGTACGTGTTAGAGTACATATGATAGCATCGTAGTAATTGATACGTGTTTGATAAAAAACAAGTATTCCATTTGATGTGTTATGTCTTCAATTTGACATAGGAGATTAAAAATCCTAATTTCCGATGCCCCATGCCCTTCAAATCGGGAAAATAGCAAGAGTTCTACGGTGCACGATGACAGTGCACAACTACGTACACAGTTTAACAACTATGTACACAGTATGCCCCAAACGGGGCATGTTTTAGTAATTCCTATGCAATTAAGTGAAATTAAGTATGCAATTTCAATCAATAGGCATTATATTCAATCAAAATGAGTCAATAATGTTCAATTCCATTACCCCCTCAAACATATTGGAGATATATCGCATGAGAGTTAAGTATACTAAGAGTACGTGTTAGAGTACATATGATAGCATCGTAGTAATTGATACGTGTTTGATAAAAAACAAGTATTCCATTTGATGTGTTATGTCTTCAATTTGACATAGGGGATTAAAAATCCTAATTTGCGATGCCCCATGCCCTTCAAATCGGGAAAATAGCAAGAGTTCTACGGTGCACGATGACAGTGCACAACTACGTACACAGTTTAACAACTATGTACACAGTATGCCCCAGACGGGGCATGTTTTAGTAATTCCTATGCAATTAAGTGAAATTAAGTATGCAATTTCAATCAATAGGCATTATATTCAATCAAAATGAGTCAATAGTGTTCAATTCCATTACCCCCTCAAACATATTGGAGATATATCGCATGAGAGTTAAGTATACTAAGAGTACGTGTTAGAGTACATATGATAGCATCGTAGTAATTGATACGTGTTTGATAAAAAACAAGTATTCCATTTGATGTGTTATGTCTTCAATTTGACATAGGAGATTAAAAATCCTAATTTCCGATGCCCCATGCCCTTCAAATCGGGAAAATAACAAGAGTTCTATGGTGCACGATGACAGTGCACAACTACGTACACAGTTTAACAACTATGTACACAGTATGCCCCAAACGGGGCATGTTTTAGTAATTCCTATGCAATTAAGTGAAATTAAGTATGCAATTTCAATCAATAGGCATTATATTCAATCAAAATGAGTCAATAATGTTCAATTCCATTACCCCCTCAAACATATTGGAGATATATCGCATGAGAGTTAAGTATACTAAGAGTACGTGTTAGAGTACATATGATAGCATCGTAGTAATTGATACGTGTTTGATAAAAAACAAGTATTCCATTTGATGTGTTATGTCTTTAATTTGGCATAGGAGATTAAAAATCCTAATTTCCGATGCCCCATGCCCTTCAAATCGGGAAAATAGCAAGAGTTCTACGGTGCACGATGACAGTGCACAACTACGTACACAGTTTAACAACGATGTACGCAGTATGCCCCACACGGGGCATGTTTTAGTAATTCCTATGCAATTAAGTGAAATTAAGTATGCAATTTCAATCAATAGGCATTATATTCAATCAAAATGAGTTATATAGTGTTCAATTCCATTACCCCCTCAAACATATTAGAGATATATCGCATGAGAGTTAAGTATACTAAGAGTACGTGTTAGAGTACATATGATAGCATCGTAGTAATTGATACGTGTTTGCTAAAAAACAAGTATTCCATTTGATGTGTTATGTCTTCAATTTGACATAGGAGATTAAAAATCCTAATTTCCGATGCCCCATGCCCTTCAAATCGGGAAAATAACAAGAGTTCTACGGTGCACGATGACAGTGCACAACTACGTACACAGTTTAACAACTATGTACACAGTATGCCCCAAACGGGGCATGTTTTAGTAATTCCTATGCAATTAAGTGAAATTAAGTATGCAATTTCAATCAATAGGCATTATATTCAATCAAAATGAGTCAATAATGTTCAATTCCATTACCCCCTCAAACATATTGGAGATATATCGCATGAGAGTTAAGTATACTAAGAGTACGTGTTAGAGTACATATGATAGCATCGTAGTAATTGATACGTGTTTGATAAAAAACAAGTATTCCATTTGATGTGTTATGTCTTTAATTTGGCATAGGAGATTAAAAATCCTAATTTCCGATGCCCCATGCCCTTCAAATCGGGAAAATAGCAAGAGTTCTACGGTGCACGATGACAGTGCACAACTACGTACACAGTTTAACAACTATGTACGCAGTATGCCCCAAACGGGGCATGTTTTAGTAATTCCTATGCAATTAAGTGAAATTAAGTATTCAATTTCAATCAATAGGCATTATATTCAATCAAAATGAGTCAATAGTGTTCAATTCAGTTCTACGGTCCACAATGACAGTGCACAACTACGTACACAGTTAATCGGGACTTACACAGTCTTCAACAACCAGGTCTTTTTCTTTCTCCGGGCATCTTCTCTTCGTATGATCTGTACTCTTACATATACTGCACTTCTTTTCTCGTCTCTTCCGTGGTTCAGGGTCCAACGAGTTGTTCAAATCTATGGCCTCGCTAGGAGTGGATGCCGTGCATGATCTCCTATTGTGCCCACGTCCTTGACACCTACCGCAAAATTGTCGAGGTGTGGTAGACGATTTCTCAAGATGTGATTGAGCTCTGCTGTCTTTCGGTCGTCCAGATTGTCGCTTAATGACCGGTGGTCGAATAATGTAGCCAGATACTGAAGTCGGCACATCCCACATGTCAGGTTGTGGAACTGGCTCTACCCGAGCTGCATAAGTTTGTAATAAAGCATGTTGTTTGAAATAACGTCCTACAAAGTCATAGACGTTGAGGTTGGCATGCCTAAAATAGAAAATAATTGATCAATTGTTAATTTCATTTATCAACTAAATAAATTGGAAACATTATATTAAATAAATAACCGAGATACCGTATAGCTGCACAAGCGTGACGACAAGGTATCATGTCCAAATCAAACTTACGACAATCGCATGTCAAGCTTTGTAGATCGACAAAGGTTGTCCTGTTCTCTGATTCGACTTTAAATACATGTGTCGTTGTTCCCCAAACTTTATACCGACGACCCAATTCTACAGACAAAGAGAGTTTTCTGAAAGCCTCATCTGTTATCTCGTGGTCTCTCGCTAAAGCTGCTGCGCGTCGCTGTTCAAACCATTGTTCTACAATTGAGCGATACACTTCCAACATAGCGCAAACCGGCAAACGTCTCGCCCATAACAATCGAGCATTCATACTTTCGGCTGCATTGGACGTCATAAAACCGTAGCGCCGTACCGGGCACTTAGACCTTGCCCACCTTATTAAATAACTTAAAATCAGTCAACTGTGTATAAAGTATTCAATTGATTGTGTACTATAAAGATCAACTGTGCATATTGTACTCAGCCTGTGCATATCATATATATTTAATTACTAATAAATATATAAGAAAACTAACCTTTGAACCCCAATATCCGTCAGCCTTTTGTAAGCACCCTCCGGGTTGTGGGCTTCCAAAGCAGTGAAATTGACGTTAAATACTTCATGTCGATAACTGTACGCTGCATTTTTGTATATTTGAGCTACGTGACGGTCAAATCGCGCCAAGTTCTTTTGTATATGATAATAGCACAACCCGTGAGAAACATTAGGGTATATGGACTCAATGGCACTCTGGATGTTCGTGTGTTGATCAGACACGATCAGTAAGTCATCCGGCGGATCTCCTAGGCTCATACGCAACATCGAGAAAAAATATGTCCATGATTCGTCATTCTCGATAGGACCAAGACCAATTGCAAGAGGAAAGACCCCTTCGTTCCCATCTTTGGTAACTGCGACGAATAGAACCCCTTTGTTCTTTCCTTTAAGGTGGGTTCCATCCACTACAATGACAGGCCTCAAATGATGTTTAAAGGCGTGAATAGACTGTCCAAGAGCTAAAAACATGTAGCGGAACTCACCCGTCAGAGTACTAGTCTGAACATCATATAGGGTCCCAGGATTACGCTCCCTCAACAAGTATAGATAAGTCGGGAGTCGCTGATAAGACTGCTCGAACGCGCCATACATCATCTCTATAGCAATATCCCTGGACCGCAAAGCAAACTTGTAGCCCATCTCAATGCCAAATAGCCTAAGCATCTCATCAATCATCTCTTTCGGTTTGAGAACAACCCTCTCCACCGATAATTTACGTGAAAAGTATGCAGCAACTACTCTAGACGGCAGCATTCTCGGAGCAGTGCGACTCAAATTCGAACGACAAGTGTGGTCCGGAATGAACTTAATGATTATCCAAATTCCAACTTTTTGTACTGCACGCAACATGAAAGGGCAATCGTCGTCATGTTTGCATATATAACCCAAACGTTTGTTGGTGGATCGATCCACCGCGTACTCCACTTTTTCCTCCATGTGATAAAGCCCTACAGCAATTGCCAACTCATCCTTAGACCAAAATGTGGCATTCACCGCAAGTTGATCTTTATCTGGAAACGAGGGTTCATCCCAACATAATGGTAAGGCACTATCAACCTCTGGGATGACAATCAACCAATTGCGGAGTTCATTACGCGAATCAGGATCGTCATCTTCAGCACGTACGTCTTTGTCCCGATGACGATCATTAGAAGAAAATTTACAATTCCCAATCATCTTCTCGAGGTGACCAGGATGGCGAATCCAACCTGTAAATTCATGGATTGCCGACAACACTATCTCTTCACGACGCTTGTCCACGATCTCATCATCTATAGACACTATATCATCATCAGCATCATCGTCATCGGGTATGTCGTCATCGGAAGAGGCTATCTGAGTATGCGCGTTGACTGTTGGACGCTTGCCATCGCCAAAACGCCTTGATTCAGTGCGGTTTTCTACACCAGTAGCTGATTGTTTGCCTTTCTTGACCACATATACTATTGGATAGTCATTTTGTTCCAAAAGCAATCGAAAAAAATCTGTATCATTTTTCAAAGCAACTTTTGTTCTCCTACCATCGCTCATGCTCGTCAGGTAGTGAAACAAAAAATCAGAGGCGCTTTCACCACAATCCAGTTGCTCGTTAATCTCTCGTACTAGATTATCATATGATAGCAAACCCACATGCATGTATACAAGAACCTCGTCCCCACCTATGTAATTAGATCTCTCCCAATGACCACCGTGACGAATTGCTACACGTCGCGACGACATATCTGCAAATGAATCACGTAAAGTAATTGAGTACGTATATATCATGCATGTATATACAATTAAACTGTGCACAATATTTACATAATCAACTGTGTACGTATTATACTCAACTGTGTAGAAAATAAATATTGTATTTAAAAAATAAATAAAAAATAAATAATATACTTCATTAGTCACTTAATTAACTAGCTAATTTAACAAAATTAAATATTTATTAATTTTTAATAATAAATTATTAAGATTTTTACGAGCTTGTAATTCAAATAATTAGTTAATGAATATATTAACAAATTCAAATAATAATTAATTAACAAATTCAAATAATTAATAATAAATTCAAATAGTAATAATTAAGCTAATTCATAAATAATATGTCAACTGTGTATATAATTCAACAATGCACAACATTTTTTTTTATTGTGGATGCAACTGTGTTTCTAACTGTGTAGTTAAGAACAGTTGAGCTCAACTGTGTAGTTAAGAACAATTGAGCTCCCAATTGTGTAGCTAAGAACACATTCATAGCTCCCAACTGTGTAGCTAAGAACACATTCATAGCTCCCAACTGTGTCCTCAAAATCAACTATTTATTTTATATTTTTCACACTCAATGTGGTCTTAGACGTAAATAAACTAAATTTTTTCATTACAAAACAACAAATCATGAATTTGATATCAATATATTTTAAACTGTGTCATTTACAAATACAACTGTGTTCTGCAAAAATACTGTTCATCGCTCAGTAAAATCGAAAAATAAGACATACAATTGATACATTTGCCATGAATTTAACATACATACCTAAATACAATCAGAATGCCCAAAGAATTTCGTCCGACCCAAGTGTTTTCAAATAAAAAAATCGCTATTTGTTTGGAGAAAATTTTCGTGGGTTTCATCCATTTTCGTCTGACCCAAAGAAAAGAATGAGGAAGAAGAACACAAATCCACTTTTCATCCATTTCTTCACCAACCTACCTTACATCCTCATTTATTATCACATTAATTTAGCTGTACGAACCATCTTAACCTACGAAAATCAAAGGTACGATGAAGAATCGGCAGTTTCATTAATGGTGAGGAAGAAAGAGTAATGGAAACCAAAATGAAAATGGAAAGAGAGAGAGAGACGATGAAGAGGGGTGGGTGAGGAGTAAGTGGTGCTGAGTTGGTAATTGGAGGTGGGTGAGGAGTAAATTCAATTTTTCTTTATTTTTATTCAACAATTAGTAAGGGTAACTTTGTCTTTTAATAGCATTTTGATCCCTAAAGTCATACTTTAAAAGTTGTGGCTACCAAAGTCTCAAACTATATGCTTTTGGCTAGAAGTGTCTATTGTCACATTATTATATATAATGACTAGTACATTGACAATACGTCGTTGAGGCCGAAAACTTAACAAACAAATTTCTTGGCGTCGTTAAATTTGCTAGCGAATTGCGTTTTTTTTTGTAGTGATCATTATGAATCATATTCTTTCTCGTTTCAATTCTCATTTAATCAATTGTGGCATTTAAATAATTTTTATTTTAAAATTGTTGGTATCAAATTAATAAATATATACTTGAAAAACAAAATATGTTTAAATTTTGTGACAGGAATCCAACGTGGCCGCCTCTTATGACGCTGCAAGTGGACAACTATGTGAAAGACTCCGACGACGTCCATTGACTTCACTTCACACAAATTATGTCTACACTTTCTATATATTGAGTCGTTGGTTTATCAGAATGATGGTATATATATTTGGACAATTAGAAACGAAAACGGGTCATGCTCTACCACTGGAGAGTATGTCTCAAAGATAGTCGGCTCTGAAACAACAGGCTCAGATAAAACTGGTATCGAATCAACTGGGGGTGGAGGTGCAATCGGAAACGGCTCCTCGGGAAGTGGGGGCACAACAACTAGCTCCCCTCCCTGGGCTGGTCCCTCTAACTGTCCATACGGCGGTGGAGGTGGCTCGTCAAAAGAAAAATAACAGTGGCTCAAAGTCGTGATGAAGCCACGAAAATCGGCGCTCACAAACCGCCCGAACTCAGTCTTCCTGATATACTGCGGCACCAGCGAAGCCGCCCAGTCTTGCCATCCGAGTGGCAACTGTGGAATCAGGTGAGTGATAGCCTCAGCCTCGTCTATCCCATGGGCACTAGCCTCTAACCAACGTCGATGGTAAAGCGCTAGAAACTCCCCAAGAGTATCGCCCTCTCGTAGTCCAGAAGTCCTGAACCATCGGCGTATCGCCTCGCTATATCGTCTCTGTATCGCTGCCTCCTCTCGACTCTGCATCCTGTAAAATATCATGTCCATTAGAAAAATGGATACGAAACTTACTTGGTACATCTCAATCAACAACATACTCGTCCTCGTTTGGTACAGTGGGGCATCGGCTATACTAGCCTCTACATTTCTCCTCATATTCCACATCAACTGCCTCATATCAGAATCCATCATCTCAAACAATTCCGTCATCAAAACAATTCATAACTCATTAGTAAAACAAATTCAACTTTCAATCAAGAAAGCGACAAGAAACAACATCAACCTCTTACCTCATTAAGCCGGAGGAGATGGGGTGCTGGGGTTTCGTTTCAAACTGACTCTCTCAAACTAGTCCAAGATTTCAAATTAGACTAGTACTCAATTTTAAAAGAGTAGAAGAAATCAAGGGTTCAACTTAGTCAAGCAATAGACTCAGAGCAGATGACTTGCTCTGATACCACCCTGTCGCAGCCCGAAAACCCGACACTAGTAATAGCGGGGTACGAGTATCGATACGACTATTTTTAAAGAATAAAAGATAAGAAAAACTAGGTGAACGTCATGCGGAAGCTCACGTCAAAGCATGCTAAGGAAAAACTTCATAAAATTAGCCCAAGGGTAAAATCGTCAACATTGTCATAACTTTTTAATTATTAGGAATTTCACGAACAAAAACAAAACGGGTATAGCTCATTTTTCATAAGGAAGCATAATATGCAGAGTATCGCAGCAAAAGGCGAACCGATTATATGTATGAAGACACATAACCGTGAGTGTATTGCTTGGTCTCAAAAGAAAACTAAGTATTTCAACATCAAGACTTTATTATCATAAAGGCAAAATAGAAATTTAAATTACATCGATAGAAACTCTCCCCCACTAGCACCAGACCAATCTCGCTCCCTGCTTAGCCTGCACATTTAGAAATATATGCAGGGCGTGAGTACATAATACTCAGTGGGCAAAAGCCGAAAAACAAGAAAGGTGCTCTTAGAGCTATAAGTTTGAAGCTTGCCACATCTCAGCAATACACAGAAATAAGTTAGTATTAAATGAATCTGTGCATGCAGTTTTCATAATCATGACATCATAAGTAAACGACTGCAGTCAAAGATTTTAACATGCATGTACCACATCTACAACTCATCATCATAATTAAGGTACTGAGAAGTAGGCCTCCCTCTCAAGTACCGTGACCGGCCAACCCGAAGACGGCTCGCAGTCACCTCTGTGCACAAAATCCCGCTTGTGGCAGGACCGAATTCATCTCATCAGTAGAGGGTAACACACAAGCTCAACATCAAAAATTGGCAAGTCAAACAGTCCTCAAATATCATTTAACTCAAATCATTTGTTAATCTCATAACATCATCAAATCATTTTAGAAAGTTCATATGATAAACATATACTCAAAATATTGCCCACCTGAAGTCCTTCGCTAATCCTGGAAAGAAATCAGGCAACTTACTTCTTCGTCTCGCTCGGGCCTTCATATGTCATCATCACATCGTCATCGTCATCGAAGGTTCATGTGATAAAACAAACCTTAGTCAGAAACTCAATTTCTAAATCCAATCTCATCTTAACTATAACTTCTCACTCAACGTCTATTTACCTGTTAAAACTCAATCCCTAGGTATACTCGGCTTCTAAGGATTCATACGTCCTATTTTCGACTTAACTCCCAACTCGGCTCAAACTCATAGCAATCAAGCACATAAACAAGTATAAACACTTAAGCATATTAAAAACACACATAGACAAATCAAAAACAAACTTCACTCTACACTGACTCAACTTTAAAACCTCACCAGACTCTGTACAGAACTCTTATGGGGTCGTAGATTATACCAAAAGAAACCTCTTTGAGTCTAGTTTGATTTAAAAAAAAGTAGGATCAAAACCTCCAAGTATTTTAGGAGATATGACTGTTTTACTACAGTCTACCATATTCGGCAGTTTTTAGCAACCGAAAAGTTTGATTTTTTAAAAATAGTAAACATTGTCAAAAAGGTCTGAAATATGGTGGGTACTTAGCTAAGATACTCAGGTATCAACAATAAAAATTTGGGTTCCAGAATGCTGAGGAAAGATACTGGAAAAGGTGACTCTATTGGCTACTCACCGAACAATTCGGCAGAACGTAGCAGTTTTAGTCTTACATTTTATAAAAATAGCAAACGAAGTCCAAATGACTTGAAATTTTACCGGTATGCTCAAGACTCTCAAGTATACTTACCATAAATTTTTCATGGTGTTTGGGTGTGAAAAACACCTCTAAAACAGTATGTCAGTGCGTCGTGAAAAACGACTCCGAATCATACACACAAGCAAACATGCTCAACTCAACATTTAAACCAAGCAAACTCATCAAAGCTCATTTTAAGCACTTATAGCACTTAAAAACATTCAAATACAACAAAATACTCATAATACTCAATCTCGACTCTTTTCTTTCATCATCAACTCAAATCTCATAGAAAACACTTCAACGAACGCATCAAACAAATTCTCTTTTCAATTTCATGCTCGAATTTACTCAAATACTCAAATATGATATTTTACATCATATAACTCATTATTCACATATTCATTCTCTTTTTATCATATAAACTATATTTTAATGAAAATCCATGTATCATCATAAAACTCTCAACAAAACATGGATAAAGCTTCACATAATGATTCATAGAGCAATTAGACCTCATTTTATCAAGCATCAAACTCACATCATACAAGAACTCAAAACTCATACAAACTAAACTAAGCCAAAATTTTATTTAGCCTACAATAGACTTAATCAAATATACAAAGACACTACTATTATGCTTAAAAACATATATCTTAAGCAAAATCACTTAAATAACACATAGACCAAAAAGTCCTAATTTTACTAAACTAAACTCTTTGAAAAATTTAAAAACACATATGAATCTTTAATCTATTCATATATGTTTCATTTTTAACCAATTAATCTTACATATAAACCATCAATTTACATATAAGGGCATATATACACATATCCCTAATTTTAGTAAACTAACTCACATCAAAATCATCAATTGACATCATATACTCAAATTACTCCATCAATCATCATCATATAACATCTCAATGACTCATTTACATCATCAATTCATCATTAACTCTTTGACTCAAAAGTTCCCATTTTTTGGGTAAACTAACTTCCATCAAAGTTTCACATCTCAAGGCACATATTTCACAACATACCTCAATCATCAATACTCATCACATAACTCTCATTTTTCACCCCAAATCAAGAAAAGAAAAAGAAATTTTTTTGAAGGGGTGAAGACCCATTTTTTTCGAAAATTAAGGAAATAGGGAGGGGGTGATTTTCTTGCTTCATCTTTCAAGAATACACACAGATAACATCCTTCAACCAAGAATTATAGAAAAACATGGCCACTTACCCAAATTCTTACCAAAATTCACACTTTCTCACTCTAACTTTGGAGCTCTTCTTCAAGGATTCTCTTGATTAAAAGTGGCTAGAATGTGTTTATGGAAGATATTAGAGTGGTTTAAGGTGTTTGGTAATATTTTTGGAAGCTTCGAAGGTTTTCATCAATGGAGGAAAATGGTGGAAATGAGAGATGAAGGAGATGAGTGTGTGTTGGGCGAAAATGTGTGTGAGGGAGAGAGGTGAGTTGGCCGAAAATTTTAAGTGAGGGAGAGAGAAATTAGCTTTGCAAGATTTGAATTGATATTGTGTATCTTTAAAGAGATTTGAGATCTTAGGGAATATTTGGCAAATAAATGGATGATCTCTCTCTCACTCTAATCTCTCTCTCACTCTAATCTCTACACTTCTCTCTCTCTAATCTCTACACTCTCAATCCCTACTCTCTCAATAATACACTCTCAATCTCTACTCTCTCAATCTCTACACTTAGTAATTTGAGGCATATAACATATGGTAGAGAAATTAAAATAAAGTGTGAAAAGGGTGATTAAATAAAAATCACAATAACTATGGAAATGTCACTCATTAATAAAATACCATAGTATAATTATTCATGTGACCAAAATAATAATTATAGCACTATTATTAGTGCACCCACTCAATTATAATATTCCTCTTCGTAGGAAAAATAATTTAAAAAAAATATTATGCTTGGAAAAATTTTCATAAACCGGCATCATTCGATTTCTCGATAAATATATCCCACACTTGCTTTGGAAACTTAATCAAAATTCCAAATGCAAACGTCTCACATAAAAAAAATCATAATAACTTGGTCACAGTGACACACATCACGAAAATCACATAATCAATCAGTCACGTCGATTCACATAACGTCACATCAAAGCAGTCGACAATGACAAACAAACTAGACGTCTCTCGGACCAACTCTTTTTCATCAAGGTTCTCACTCTTTCTTCCTCGACTCTATGTCAACTCATTATTCCTATTTTCTTAATAGGTCAGTCAATCTCTGATAACTCAGTATCTGGTAAATCTATTCCCAGTAGTCGGAAATAAAATAAAATCTCAACCCAATTCAATCAGCATCTCTATCTCAGCTCATTTCTCGAATCTCATTACTCTAACTCTATCATCAGTTCAGTCACTCGTATCTCTATTTAAAAGACAAATTGTCTTATCTGGTCATAAAAAAAAAGTAGTCTCGCATCTCGACATCTCAGTACTCTCAATAGTGTTAAGACACTATCTCACAACATAAGGAAAAGTACGGGGTGTTACACTTTCAGATTCCCTTGTTCTACTCTATCAATTTTATTAGTCGTATCGATACCCAATCTACGCTATCACTGGCTAGATGTCGGGCTGCGACAGAGTGGTATCAGAGCGGTTTATCTGCTCTGAGTTTCATTCTTGATTAAGTTCAAACTTCTTGATTGAGTTAAACTTTCACGATTGAGCCAAATGATTGATTTCAACTATCCTTGAGTTGAGTAAATCTTTTGATCTCATTTACTCATGAGACTAAGTCCTACCTTGAGAATGAGTCTAGCCTATCTTGAATCCTTAAGCTAGAGTGAACATAAGAGTGAGAGTAAGTCTAAAACAACACCTCAGCGCCCCATCTCCTCCAGCTCAACGAGGTAAGAGTTATTATTATTGCACTGTTTTGATGTTGAATATTGATTGTGATGAACTAACGAGATATGTAATATTTTGATGGATCGAACTGCTTGAGGTGATGGAATATAGTGTGAGCCAGTGGTTTTGGAATAAATGGAGAAATATTAAGGCTAGAATAGCCAATGCACCACCGTACCAAACGAGATTGAGTATGTCATTGTTTGAGATATACCAAGTAAGTTCTTTATCCTTGATGTGATAGAAGTTAAAATTTTATTGCAGGATGCAACGACGTTTAAGAGAGATGATGCGCCGATGGTTCAGAGATTATAGGCCCCAAGAAGGGGATACACTCGGTGAGTTTTTAGCCCACTACCACAACCGATGGATGGAGACTACCGCATATGGGATTGACGAAGCAGAGGCAATCACAAATTTGATTCCACAGTTACCACCTGAATGGCAGGATTGGGCGGCTTCACTAGTACCACAGTATATCGTTAGGACTGAGTATGGACGTTTAGTGCGTGCAGATTTTAGGGGTTTTGTAGCGACGATTAGTCACCGCTACTTTGCATTTGATGAGCCCCCACCACCACCATATGATGCACCCCCTCCTCTGACAGATCCTTTTCCTATTATACCCGCACCCCCAGTTGATGAGGTTCCATATGTTCCGGAGCCATTCGTGCCTGATGAGGTCGTTGCTTTTGAGCCCATTGTCCCAGATTCTACTGTTCCGGAGTCGGGCATTCTGCAGACTGGATCGCCGTATATGGATTTTGATTCATTTCATTACTTGACACTGATACCCTTTCCCAGTGCTGATCTGCCTCCTTGGGAGCCGGCCCCAGCGACAGCGCCATTATCATTGCCTCCTTCAGAGATTATACCACCTATTCCATCTCCGATGCCTTTGGACCGAGTATGTGCCTTTTGATCCTTACCCGAGGGTTACTCCTCTACCTGAGCCGGGCACATTTGAATTCCAGCTTTATATGCATCCTATTCTATACCCGCCATCCAGAAATGCACAGGAAGGACCGTCTCATCCGATTCAGATTGATAGTGATGATGAGGACCCAGACGAGGAGACGCTAGAGATGACAGTTGGGCATGGACAGACCCGACCACTACGGCGTCGGACCACAGCTGATGGAGTGGATGTTTGGGAGCCTATTCCAGAGCCACTTGTTTGTTACCCGATGGCAGACACAGATGTTGAAGATGAGACAGAGGATGATGATGATAGTGGGACCCGCTTGGTTGATGGAGGTGAGGATGAGGAGATTGAGCCCAGTGAGGATATGACAGTAGATGATGAAGGAAGTAGAGTATCCGGAGATGCTTTCGGGGGGACTGGATGGATCTGAGTGAGAGTAGCTACATATGATGATGGGATGGTGATGCTTATATGTAGATAGATGTATATAGATAGAGATGCATAGTATAGTGAGTATATCAGTATCTTCAGTATCTGACATATGTAGATGCCTAGTACGTATGACGACCGTTTTGATAGAGCGTCATAGTATGTATTAGGGGACATTTTGCTGTATATATCCCATTTTGTAAAAGTCCTCATAAGAGGCAATTTTCATATATATATATGATGATGACCCGAGGGTCTTTTATAAATAAGAGTTTTGTTTTATGCTTTCATATTATGATGTTAAATACAAAAAGAGATTTCCACTAAGAGATGTAATGTTATAGAGATAATATGATGTTGAGTAAGAACCCTAAGATTAGTGATTTATAAGAACTAGTTTTAAGAGCTGACGTATGTTTTCTTTTTAAGAATGCCGCCAAGAAGAAGATATAGAAATCAAGAGGAAGAAGAGGAGGAACAAAGAGAACCTACGCCACCACCACACCTTCTACAGCCAGAAAGAAGAATAGAAGAACTCTTTTTTAGGCAAAATCCGCCTACCTTTAATGGGTCTGGAGATCCTGCGGAAACTGAAGAATGGATAAGGAGTATGGAGCGGATCTTTAGATTTCTGCGATGTGATGATCTCGAGCGTCTTATGTGTATGTCGTATCAGCTTAAGGGGTCAGCGGATTTTTGGTGGGAAGCAAAGCAGAAAACCATGACCCCAGAACAAATGGCTGCTCTAACTTGGGAGCAATTTAAGATAACGTTGTGTGAAAAATATGTACCGCGAAGTTATCGAAAGAAGAAGGAGACGGAATTTGTAAATCTGAGGCAGGGAAACAAAACAGTAGCTGAGTACGATCGTCTGTTTTGTGATTTGGCTCGAAATGCACCATATCGAGTAGATACGGATGAGAAGATGTCAGAGCTGTTTTGCTCTGTACTAAAACAAGATATACGGGTTGTCTTGGCAAGTCAGAGTGCGCTGTCATATGCTGAAGCTTTAAATCGAGCATTGGATATGGAACTGGCAATGCAGCCAGAAAAGACGAGTCAAATTTCTGTACCCCAGTCGAACCCGAACCCTCAAAGGGGAAATCAACCTTTTTCGGGACAGGGACAGAAAGGAAAGAGGAAATGGGAAGACCGAAGTCGAGAATTTAAAAAGCCATGGCAGTACCAGAATGCACCACCATAATTTCAAAACAGAGATAAGCGACCTTATCGTGGACCTCCGGCAACACCACACGGACCTCGAGAGATACCACCTTGTCCGAAATGTAACAAGCTACATCTGGGAGAATGCAAGATCGGAACGAACAACTGCTATACCTGTGGAAGGGCTGGACATTATTCAAATCAATGTCACGGCCGCGCCCGCTAAGGATAGCGAGTTTGGGGAAATCGCGATAAAAGGGGAGGGGATTTAGGAGCGGGATTAGAAAAGGGGCATATCTAACCTTTCGGTGACTCGACATTATATAAGACAACAACCGGAATGACTAAATATTAATCAAGGGCCGAAAAGGGGCCGAACATAATTATCCGAGAGGGTACTTGAAGAGTTTGAAAACATTGTTGAATAGTACATATTGTTTGACGAATATCATGATATCTAGCAAATCAGTGTATGCAGCGGAATAACAACAACTCGGGCATATGTATGAAGACATATACCCTGCTCTGATGTAGTCGTCCTAGCTCGACAAAAGCTCCGCTTGCACACCACATTCCCGATCATCGCTCAACCTGCACATTTAGAAATACATGCAGGGCTAAGTACGAAGGTACTTAGTGGACACATGCCAAAATATACATATATGCATAATATTTTATTGTCAAGCCTTTTAGCAGTAGTAAGATACGAGGGTTTTCCTTTAAAGACTCGTATTTACCAAAATATCATTTCTTTCATAAATAACCCGGGCAGGCATTTTAACATCATTAATCACCATATCAGTAACTCGTGCCGAGAGGTAGGCCTCCCTCTACGGACACTGTGATCGGCCAACCCGCTAGATGACTCACGATCACAAGGGTGTACACTAATTCCGAAGGGATTTGCGGTCCCATCCAGAATCCGAATTCGATTAGCATCAGATAGGTAATTAACAACAAAATATAAAGCATTTAGGCATTGACAATATCATTCAAAAATCTTAAGCATAAAATTGTAACAGTTCTATAATATGGTTTTAGTTTATACGTAAGAAAGCCTCACCTGGTAGTGGTGACTCACGTCTAAGCCTTAAACTCTTTGCGTTCAACCTTAATTGAAAAGAATAACGCAAGGTCTTAGACCGTGGAAAATCTAACATAAATGAGGATGCGTAAGGTAATTATGCATGGCTCATATTCTGTTTATTAGACTGAGGTGATACTAAGGGAAATTCTATCTCCAGTCCTTGTTATTAAAGCAATTAATCCAACTAGGTTTCGTCTCGTGAGATCTAATAATTACTATATTGATTTGCTCTCTTAAGGGTGTTCTAAATCGCTAATTTAATAATAAACTCCCTTCGTGAGTAAAGGAAAAGAAATGAAACTCAAACACCCTAAGTTCTTTCTCTCTCTATCTCACGTCTGCTCTGCCTCATTGTTCTCTGCTCTGGAAAGTCAGCTCTGGCTGTTTGGTCAGCTCTGGCGATTTTAGCTCTGGAAAGTCAGCTTTGGCCTTTAGGTCAGCTCTGGCGAATTTAGCTCTGGATGTTCGGCTCTGCTCTGGTCAGCTCTGCTCTGGCGTTTTCCAGCTCTGATCTGGAACTTCCAGCTCTGCTCTGGTGTTTCCAGCTCTGCTCTGGAAATTTCAGCTCTGCTCTGGCATTTTCTAGCTCTACTCTGGCATTTCTAGTTCTGCTCTGGTGTTTCCAGCTCTGCTCTGGCATTTCCAACTCTGCTCTGGCATTTTCTAGCTCTGCTCTGGCATTTTCTGTTCTGCTCTGGTATTTTCTGGGCAGAACGACGAGGGTTTCCAGTTTCCAAAACCAGGGTTCTTCATTCTTTCTTGCCTCGATTCTCACTCGTACGTTGGCCTAAATCTATTCCTATGTGAGCATGCTGTGCTTGTTCAAGTTCATCTACGTTTAAAGCCTAAAGTTCTCGTCGTTTAAACAAGGGTTCAAGCCGTGGTTCTACCGGAAAAGTGACCTAACATGCTTCTAGTGTTCGTGTTTTTCATGCCAAAAGAAGTAGCAACAGAGGTCGAGAGTTACCTTGCTGTCGTGCGCTTTGGTCGGACAAGCACGATGGTTCCTCGCTTCTTCGATCGTCGAGGTTCAAACTGGAATGAAATCTATGTTCTTAGGCTTGAAAACAGATGGAAGGGAACACGGCGAAGGGAGGAAAAAGACCGCGTCTTACCTTGAAAGTGCAACGAGGATCTTGGTCTTCTCTTCTCCGTGGAAGGCGTCGAGAGAGTGATGGAGCTCTTGCAACTTGCTGCTGGATTTCAGAGTGCCGAAAGGAGTGAAAGGGTGGCACAAAGGGGTTGAAGGGGAGTTTAAATAGGGGAGCTCGGCTGGTGCACTCGAGTGCCTAAGGGGGAGGGCTCGGCTGGTAGCCCTGCCATGCGTGGAATAGGGGACACCCTTCAGTTGCTCGCCCAATGGAGGGGCTGCTGCTGCTCTGCTGCTGCTGTTGCTGCCGTGCTGTGGAGGTGGAGTGTGGCTCTTCGGCTGCTGCCCAATGGGAGGAGCTGCAGCTGGCGTGCGTAGGGGCGAGGCCTTTCGGCTGCCCAGCCCAAGGCTGCTGCCGTGGCTGCTGCTGCTCTGGCGTGGAGGTAGCGTGCGGCCCTTCGACTGCTCGCCCAATGGGGGCTGCTGCCGTGTCCGTTGCCCACCTCACCCTCCTTCTTTCCTTTCTAATCCTAGGTGTAGCCGATGTAGAGGTAGAGAGGTGTAGAGTGGCGTGATGTGACCTAAGTGAATGATCTAAATAAAAACCTCTCAGTATTGGTTTCTCCGAAATAGAGAAATGGGTTTCGTTTTTGCTAAACGATAATGCTAAATTAAATCCGTAGATTTAATTATGCTCAAAGTCGGAATTAATTCACGACTTGGTAAATCATGCGAAGATAAACTCCATCTTGGTAAATAACACAACTTAGCTAAGTTGGTTATAACTCGGATTAATAATCATTCATCAACTCAAAGATTCTCATCGCGGTCTTAAACGCGCGAAAAATAAATAAAGCATACTGTTAACTAAGTGACTTTGTCACCAAGATTCATAAATTCAGAAACATAATAGAAAACATAAAACTTCAATTACTGGCAGATAGGTAAATAAACACACAATACTGTAATTAAAATACTGATAAAAGAGAGGGTTACTACATCCTACCCCTCTTAACAAAAATTTCGTCCTGAAATTTGCATATCTATGTAAAAAGGTCTGGGTATTTTTCTTTCATTTGATCCTCAAGTTCCCATGTTGCCTCTCCAGGTCCATGGTGTCTCCATAAAATTTTAACTGACGTGATCGATTTATTCCTCAACTCTTGCACCTTTCGGTCCAAGATGGCTTCCGGTCTTTCCTCGTACGTCAGGTCTGGGTTAAGAATCATTTCCTCTTGGTGAATCACGTGTTTGGGGTCAAACACGTAACGTCTCAACTGTGATACGTGGAACACATTGTGGATGTTTCCAAAGCTAGGTGGCAGTGCCAACCTATATGCTATGGGACCTATTCTTTCAAGGATCTCATAAGGTCCTACAAAACGGGGTCTCAGCTTACCCTTAACACCGAATCTAACGATCCCTTTCGAGGGTGACACTTTAAGGAAAACCTTGTCTCCAATTTGAAATTGTAGTTCGGTTCGTCGGGTATCAGCATAAGACTTCTGTCTGTCCTGGGCTTCTTTAATCCTTGCTCTAATCTGGCGGATGGTCTCGATCATTTCGCTTACTGCATCTGGCCCAAGGATTTTTCTTTCACCCACTTCATCCCAGTAAAGTGGTGATCTACACTTCCTTCCATAAAGCGCCTCGTAAGGTGCCATCTCAATGGTTGCCTGGTAACTGTTGTTGTAGGCGAATTCGATCAGTGGCAACACTGATTCTCAACTTACTCCTCGGTCTAGCACTACTGTCCTCAACATGTCTTCAAGGGTCTGAATTGTCCTTTCCGATTGTCCATCTGTTTGAGGATGAAAAGCGGTGCTAAAGTTCAATCGTGTTCCTAACTCTTTCTGCAAGCTGATCCAAAATCTAGAAGTAAATTTTGAATCTCTATCCGAGGTGATGGATATTGGTATCCCATGAAGCCGTACAATCTCACGGATGTACAGTTGGGCTAGTTTCTCCGATCCATGGGTAATTGGAATCGGTAAAAAGTGAGCGCACTTCGTGAGACGGTCTACTATTACCTAAATAGCTGTGTTACCTCTCTTCGTCTTGGGTAAACCCGTCACAAAATCCATCGCTATGTGTTCCCACTTCCATTCTGGGATTTCCAAAGGCTGTAATTTCCCATATGGTCGTTGATGTAAAGCTTTCACTTGCTGGCATGCAAGGCAGCGCTCTACAAACGAGGCTATATCTCGCTTCATCCCGTCCCACCAAAACTTCTGTTTCAGATCTTGGTACATTTTGGTACTCCCGGGATGAGCGGTATAGGGCGTATCATGAGCTACACTCATGATCTCGTTCCTGAGTTCCTCGTTGTGGGGTACACACAACCTTCCCTTAAAAAGAACGGCGTTATCCGTTGCCTCTTGGTAGTCTCCGGGCGTGCCTATTCGGATCTTAAGACGAACTTTCTCTAAGCTTTCGTCCGCTCTCTGGGCACTGATGATCCATCCTCTGAGGTCTGGGGCGGCTACCAGAGTTGCGATGATTGCTTTCGTCGTTGCTGGTGGCTGAACCACTTCCAACTTCAATCTGTCGAAATCTCTTACGAGCGTGTCTTCTTGAGTGAGAAGAAGTCCTAACTCGGATTGAGTTTTACGACTTAAAGCATCAGCTACTACGTTAGCTTTCCCTGGGTGGTAATTGATACCGCAATCGTAATCCTTCACGAGTTCGAGCCATCTCCTCTGTCTCATGTTCAGGTCTTTCTGCTCGAAAAAGTACTTAAGGCTCTTGTGATCAGTGAAGATTTCACATCTAACTCCGTATAGATAGTGTCTCCAAATCTTCAAAGCATGCACAATTGCTGCCAATTCTAGGTCGTGAGTGGGGTAGTTCAACTCATGTGGCCTTAGTTGTCGCGAAGCGTAGGCGATGACCTTCCCTTCCTGCATCAACACACAACCTAATCCATTTTTGGACGAGTCTGTGTAGATCATGTATTCTTTATCGGCTGTTGGAACTGCTAGCACTGGTGCAGTTGTCAATTTCCTCTTCAGCTCTTGGAAGCTGGCTTCACACTCTTCGGTCCATTTATACTCGATTCCTTTGCGAAGTAGTTGCGTCATTGGCCTTGCTATCTTAGAGAATCCTTCGATGAATCTCCGGTAGTATCCTGCTAAACCTAAGAAACTCCGGATTTCATTAGGGGTGGTTGGTGATTTCCAATCGTGCACTGCTTGCACTTTGGCGGGGTCTACCCTGATTCCATCTACTGACACGATGTGTCCTAGGAACATCACTTCTTTAAGCCAAAACTCGCACTTGCTGAATTTGGCGAACAACTTCTCTGATCTTAAAGTCTCTAGGACGATTCTCAAATGCTCTTCATGTTCTAGGTCACTCTTAGAATAGATGAGGATATCATCTATAAACACTAAGACGAATTTGTCTAAGTACGGATGGAAAACTCTATTCATGAGATCCATGAATACCGCCGGTGCATTGGTTAGACCAAATGGCATGACTATGAATTCATAGTTGCCATATCTCGTTCGGAAAGCGGTCTTGGGTACATCCTCTGATCTGATCTTCAGCTGGTGGTACCCTGACCTTAAGTCTATTTTGGAGAACACACTGGCTCCCTTGAGTTGGTCAAACAAATCATCTATCCTCGGGAGAGGGTATTTGTTTTCGAGCGTCAGTCTGTTCAACTCTCGATAATCAATGCACATTCTCATGGCTCCATCTTTCTTCTTGACAAAGAGTACAGGCGCTCCCCAAGGTGAGACACTAGGTCTGATGAAACCTAAGTCCAAGAGTTCTTGTAGTTGGACCTTCAATTCTTGAAATTCCTTTGGGGCCATCCTGTACGGTGCCTTTGATACTGGGGCTGATCCAGGTTCTAGGTCAATGGTGAAATCTAGTTGCCTGTCTGGGGGTAGTCCTGGCAATGTTTCTGGAAAAACATCCGGAAAATCTCGTACTATTGGCACATCTTCCACCCTCTTGTCGCTACCAGCTTCCCCGTTTAGGTAGACGAGATAAGCTGTGCTTCCTTCCTTCATCATCTCCTTTCTGGCTTGTAGTGCGGATATCACTGGTACTCTCTTCTTCATACCGATGCCGTGAAATTCCGTTGGTTCTTTTCCGGGTGGTCTAAGGGAAATCTTTCGTTCACTACAAAGGATGGTGGTGTAATTCTCGGCTAACCAGTCCATTCCTAAGATCATATCTACGTCCCACATAAGCAGAATATTAAGATTGTTTGCTACCATCTTAAGTTCTCCCATTTCAAATTCTACGTTCGAACAAACATGAGTGGTAGTAGATCTTCCTCCTGAGGGTGTAGTGATTCTTAAGGCACACTTAGCTCGTTCTGATTCGATTTCTAAGGTATCTACGCAAGGGGCTGAGATAAAAGAATGCGAAGCACCAGTATTGAACAGAATCATAATGGAAAAACCTTTAAGCTTGCCCATACCTGCCAGGTTTCTCTGGTTTTTCTCGGGCTAGTTTTGGGTGATAGCAAAGGCTCTTGCCTGCTGCGGCAGTTGTTGCAGTTGTTTCTGTTGCTGCTGGCGCTGTTGGTGCTGGTGTGGCTGTTGTTGGCGGGGCTGTTGTTGCCCTGGAACTGCTTGGAGGGGTTGGGCATAACTGGCCCTAATTGCAGCGCCCTGCTGTCTATTGGGGCACTGAGAGGAGTAGTGACCCTTCTGGCCACACATGTAGCAACCGTCAGTTCCAGCCCTACAAACACCATGATGTGGTTTGTTGCATTTCGGACAGAAAGGAACTTCATTCTGTCTTTGGTTGCCCCCGGTTGGGGCAGAACCCTGTTGCTTCCCTTGTCCTTGTGGCTGAAACTGTCCAAACGGCGCACTCCCTTGCCATGACGGCGCACCTCCTTGCGAGGACGGCGCACCTCCTTGCCATGGCTTCTTGTTAGTCGGGTTCTCACTCCCTCCTTGGTTGTTCCAGTTGCGCTTCCCTTTAAAGTTCTGAGGACGTACAGGTAGGTTGGTTGGCGCTGAAGTGTGGCGGAGCCAACCTTTCCACTGGCATCGCAGCTTCGACGTCCAGTGCCCTGTTCAGGGACTCGGTGTAGGAGAGTCCACCATGACTAGCTAGGGTCATCCTAATTTCTTGCCTCAGACCGGCACAAAATTTTTCCGCCATCTTCTCATCAGTATCCACCTGCTGTGCAGCATAACGTGATAGATCGCAAAATTCCCTGTCGTATTCCGTCACTGTCCTCTTCCCTTGTCTCAGGTTGTAGAACTCAGCCTCTTTCTTCTTCCTATAGCTTTTGGGAATATACTTATCGTATAACCCAGTCTTAAAGTTTTCCCATGTGTAGGCTGCCCATTGCTCGGGAGTCAGTGTCTTTCGGCGGGCTTCCCACCAAAAGTTAGCCGCTCCCGTTAGCTGGAACGACACGCACGAGAGTCGCTCCTCTTCCGTGCAGCGAAGAAAAGTGAAGATGCGCTCCAATGCGCGTACCCAAGCCTCAGCTTCGGCTGGGTCGCCCATTCCATTGAATGTGGGCGGATTCTATCGGAGGAAGAGTTCCTCAATCCTTCTAGCAGAGGTTGGAGGGGGTGGGGTTGGTTCCCTGTCGTTTCGTGGTTCCTCAGGTACATCATCTCGATTTCTATCGTGGTTAGCATTTCTTCTAGCGGTGCGACCTCGTCTAGGCGGCATACTGCAATCTGCGGAACACCTATTTAAGCACATTCTATACGAAAGTCTCTAAGGCAATTTATAAAGAGCTGCTGGTATGCACGAGTCGCAAAGTCATAGATACTACATCCTGAATTGACTTGTGAAGAATAAAACCCGTAGGGTAACATAAAACATATGCGAAATTGTCTCAAAAACCCATACTAGGGTCAAAATGCATATCATAGAAATTTTGCCTCATCGAGGACTTTTGCGTCATTAAACAAAAAGTTTCCATACTAGCGTTGTCTAACGACATCAAAATAAAAAGTCACAGGGTTACTAAAACATCGGAACGAATTCATCGTTTCCGGAAAACATCCATAGCTAAGACTATCAAATATGCGATCCCTGGGTTGCGGTACGGCTGTTCCTAGGGGATGACAAAAGGTAAATAATCGGGTCCTCCTCGGGGTCTTCTTCTGGGTCCTCCTCCTCATCCTCGTTGGGCAACGGGGTCTCTCCCTGACCCTCGTCCATCTCCCGTATGATCTGGGCTGTGCGGAAGATGTCGTCTGCAATCTCGCGGATCGGATCATCCCTGGTGCGGATCCTAGCCGTGGCACGAGGCTCGGTCGGGGCTGGAGGAGGCGATGGCTTAAAGCGAGTAATCCTCCTCGTCGCGCCACATGGTGCCGCATTATCCTCCTGCATAGGGGCCTTGCCCCTATCTAGGAACTCCCTCATGTTGGCCATGGCCTTGTCAGCATTGGCCATTGCGGCTGCGAGTCTCGCTTCTGCCGTGGACATCGGTGGTGGTGGTGGAGTAGTTTCCCGGAGAGCTGAGTCGGGAGGTGACGGGAAATCTCTACGAGCTCGTGGACGAGAGGGGCCTGCCTCGTCGTCGTGCCTACCACGGTGCCCTAGAACTAAGGTACGCAGTGGAGGGTCTTGTGGCGAGGCCACCTGGGGCTCAGGTGCATCGGCGAGTATCTCAGCGGGCAGAGGCGTCCCTACCTGCACGTAGTCCCCCGGGAGAACATAGTGTAACACCCCAATTTTCATAAACTTTTCAAATTAAAAACTTTGAAGAACTAATATAGTGAAAATAAAATTTATTGATTTATAAAGAAAATTTAAACTAATTTCAAAGTCAACTTGCCAAAACTAAAGTAGTAACATGAAAATAAAATAAAACTTAATAAGTTCAACTAAAATGTCCAATGTAAAAGAAATCCTTATCCCTAGTCATTCTCCACTTCCATGGCCACTTCGACTCTGAAACTGCAAAACTGAAACGATAAGGGGTGAGCATATTGAAAATATACTCAGTGAGGAACATAACAAATATCCACATACGTCACATATATAATCAAATCACATTATCATACTAGTAAACATACGCCAAGAGACCGGAGCCCCTTGACAAACATAATCATAGTTTGAGTCGATGGCTTAAGTCCCATGACCAAACACATACATAGATCAATGGCTTAGGTCCCATGATCGTACATAACATAGATCAATGGCTTAGGTCCCATGATCGCACATAACATAAATCAATGGCTTAGGTCCCATGATCGATCAATGGCTTAGGTCCCATGATCACACATAACAATAAATCAATGGCTTAGGTCCCATGATCGATCAATGGCTTAGGTCCCATGATCACACATAACAATAAATCAATGGCTTAGGTCCCATGATCGATCAATGGCTTAGGTCCCATGATCACACATAACATAGATCAATGGCTTAGGTCCCATGATCACACATAACAACATAGACATAAGATGCACGTAAACAAGTAATCAAACGCGATAATAAAAGCATATATAACCATATGAATAAGCGTAAAATCCCTCACCTTAAAGTCGAAGCTAAATAAATCAAATCCTGAATGAAGGTCTTAATAGCGCCGCACCAGAAGAATTCGTCAAATCGCAGCTGAACAGACCAGTCAGCTTCAAACCTTCGTTTGAAGCCCCAAACGTCCTCAAATCATATTTTGCCCAGAACTACGACTTCTTCGTCTTCGAGAGTGCTTTTCGTGGCCGCCTGTTTCGCTTGAATCGGAGTTCTGTGGAGAAAGTTATGGCCGTTTTCCCGAAACTGCCAGAACTTGATTTCCTGCGAAAATATGACTCCATCTCAGATCTTCTGCCTACACGTTTCTGGCCCTCTCTGCTCTCTCTAAAACCCTAATTAATTAGTGTGTCCGTCTCCTTTAGGGTTTGAAAATAGATCCCATATTTATACTAGTTTTTAAAGAGTTCTAGTTCTAATAGGAAACAAAAAAATAATACTAATAATAATAATAATAGTCTAGATAAAATTAATGGTGCATATCTATATGTATCATGTAATTATTTAAAAAAATAAGCTATACAAGAAAATACTATTAATTAAACTTATAAATAAATCTAAATTATCGGGGTGTTACACATAGGGCCCTAGAGGGGCGCTGCCCCACAAGGTGAAGTAGGCCTGAAGCTCCGCAACGAAGCTAGGGAAGTCTCCCACTAGGTCGTGGTAATCCTCCCGTTGGAAGATAGAGTGGGCTGAAATCTGCTTAGCCCATCCCTGCCACTCGGAAGGTAACAGCAGGATCAATCTCTGGATGCCGTCATACCCTGACACACCGTACACACTCGCCTCGACCCAATGTCGATGGAAACCGGCGAGGAACTGCTCGAGATTATCCCCGTGACATGGGGCATAAGTGCGGTAGGACCGCTCGACTTCCTCTGGACTAGCCCACGAGGGTAATGGTCGTCGTCGTGTAAAGACAGTTCTCGCCATCTAACGAAAGAAAAATCTATCGTCAACTCACAGTAAAACGTAGCATGTAACTTAAATCGATAAGGTTCTAAACGTCTATACTGGGTCATCAAAAAATCGATTCGAAGATCATAACTCGTAAAATCTAGACATCACAACATCATCTAAATCTAGCTTTCAGGAACTTGTCATAGGGGTGATCTAAATCTAATTATCAAGCACAAAATCATAACTTGTATTAAAGAGGTCCAGACTTCGACAATCAAAAAGTTTTAGTGTTGTCGTCTACTGATCTTAAAGCTTGTCATGCGGTGATGATGTACTCTTCTATGTTTCATCGTGAAGTGAGTATGTGTCTAACTTAATAGTTCTAAGTCCTTGTGATTCATACAACAATCATACTTATTCATGTTTCACGTATTTCAAGAAATCAACTAAAACTTGAAAGTACTTACCATAAACAAACGTCGGTTGAGCGTGTCGAGATGTAGTGCCAAGCTTTTATCGACTAGTTCATGAGCATGTTGGCTTACTTAATCTAGACTCAACTTAGAAGGAATGACTAGTAATCAGAGCAGAAGAAGGTTGCTCTGATACCACTTTCTGTCACGGCCGCGCCCGCTAAGGATAGCGAGTTCGGGGAAATTGCGACAAAAGGGGAGGGGATTTAGGAGCGGGATTAGAAAGGGCCATATCTAACCTTTTGGTGACTCGACATTATATAAGACAACAACCGGAATGACTAAATATTAATCAAGGGCCGAAAAGGGGCCGTACATAATTATCCGAGAGGGTACTTGAAGAGTTTGAAAACATTGTTGAATAGTATATATTGTTTGACGAATATCATGATATCTAGCAGATCAGTGTATGCAGCGGAATAACAACAACTCGGGCATATGTATGAAGACATATACCCTGCTCTGATGTACTCGTCCTAGCTCGACAAAAGCTCCACTTGCACACCACATTCCCGATCATCGCTCAACCTGCACATTTAGAAATACATGCAGGGCTAAGTACGAAGGTACTTAGTGGACACATGCCAAAATATACATGTATGCATAATATTTTATTTTCAAGCCTTTTAGCAGTAGTAAGATTCCTTTAAAGACTCGTATTTACCAAAATATCATTTCTTTCATAAATAACCCGGGCAGGCATTTTAACATCATTAATCACCATATCAGTAACTCGTGCCGAGAGGTAGTCCTCCCTCTACGGACACTGTGATCGGCCAACCCGCTAGATGACTCACGATCACAAGGGTGTACACTAATTCCGAAGGGATTTGCGGTCCCATCCAGAATCCGAATTCGATTAGCATCAGATAGGTAATTAACAACAAAACATAAAGCATTTAGGCATTGACAATATCATTCAAAAATCTTATGCATAAAATTGTAACAGTTCTATAATATGGTTTTAGTTTATACGTAAGAAAGCCTCACCTGGTAGTGGTGACTCACGTCTAAGCCTTAAACTCTTTGCGTTCAACCTTAATTGAAAAGAATAACGCAAGGTCTTAGACCGTGGAAAATCTAACATAAATGAGGATGCGTAAGGTAATTTTGCATGGCTCATATTCTGTTTATTAGACTGAGGTGATACTAAGGGAAATTCTATCTCCAGTCCTTGTTATTAAAGCAATTAAACCAACTAGGTTTCGTCTCGTGAGATCTAATAATTACTATATTGATTTGCTCTCTTAAGGGTGTTCTAAATCGCTAATTTAATAATAAACTCCCTTCGTGAGTAAAGGAAAAGAAATGAAACTCAAACACCCTAAGTTCTTTCTCTCTCTATCTCACGTCTGCTCTGCCTCATTGTTCTCTGCTCTGGAAAGTCAGCTCTGGCTGTTTGGTCAGCTCTGGCGATTTTAGCTCTAGAAAGTCAGCTCTGGCCTTTAGGTCAGCTCTGGCGAATTTAGCTCTGGATGTTCGGCTCTACTCTGGTCAGCTCTGCTCTAGCGTTTTCCAGCTCTGATCTGGAACTTCCAGCTCTGCTCTGGTGTTTCCAGCTCTGCTCTGGAAATTTCAGCTCTGCTCTGGCATTTTCTAGCTCTGCTCTGGCATTTCCAATTCTGCTCTATTGTTTCCAGCTCTGCTCTGGCATTTCCAACTCTGCTCTGGCATTTTCTAGCTCTGCTCTGGCATTTTCTGTTCTGCTCTGGTATTTTCTGGGCAGAACGACGAGGGTTTCCAGTTTCCGAAACTAGGGTTCTTCGTTCTTTCTTGCCTCGATTCTTACCCGCACGTCGGTCTAAATCTATTCCTATGTGAGCATGCTGTGCTTGTTCAAGTTCATCTACGTTTAAAGCCTAAAGTTCTCGTCGTTTAAATAAGGGTTCAAGCCGTGGTTCTACCGGAAAAGTGACCTAACATGATTCTAGTGTTCGTGTTTTTCATGCCAAAAGAAGTAGCAACAGAGGTCGAGAGTTACCTTGCTGTCGCGCGCTTTGGTCGGACAAGAACGATGGTTCCTCGCTTCTTCGATCGTCGAGGTTCAAACTGGAATGAAAGCTATGTTCTTAGGCTTGAAAATAGATGGAAGGGAACACGGCGAAGGGAGGAAAAAGGCCGGGTCTTACCTTGAAAGTGCAGCGATGATCTTGGTCTTCTCTTCTCCGTGGAAGGCGTCGAGAGAGTGATGGAGCTCTTGCAACTTGCTGCTGGATTTCAGAGTGCCGAAAGGAGTGAAAGGGTGGCACAAAGGGGTTGAAGGGGAGTTTAAATAGGGGAGCTCGGCTGGTGCACTCGAGTGCCTAAGGGGGAGGGCTCGGCTGGTAGCCCTGCCATGCGTGGAGTAGGGGAGACCCTTCAGTTGCTCGCCCAATGGAGGGGCTGCTGCTGCTCTGCTGCTGCTGTTGCTGCCGTGCTGTGGAGGTGGAGTGTGGCTCTTTGGCTGCTGCCTAATGGGAGGAGCTGCAGCTGGCGTGCGGAGGGGCGAAGCCTTTCGGCTGCCCAGCCCAAGGCTGCTGCTGCTCTGGCGTGGAGGTGGCGTGCGGCCCTTCGGCTGCTCACCCAATGGGGGCTGCTGCCGTGTCCGTTGCCCACCTCACCCTCCTTCTTTCCTTTCTAATCCTAGGTGTAGCCGATGTAGAGGTAGAGAGGTGTAGAGTGGCGTGATGTGACCTAAGTGAATGATCTAAATAAAAACCTCTCAGTGTTGGTTTCTCCGAAATAGAGAAACGGGTTTCGTTTTTGCTAAACGATAATGCTAAATTAAATCCGTAGATTTAATTATCCTCAAAGTCGGAATTAATTCACGACTTGGTAAATCATGCGAAGATAAACTCCATCTTGGTAAATAACACAACTTAGCTAAGTTGGTTATAACTCGGATTAATAATCATTCATCAACTCAAAGATTCTCATCGCGGTCTTAAACGCGCGAAAAATAAATAAAGCATACTGTTAACTAAGTGACTTTGTCACCAAGATTCATAAATTCAGAAACATAATAGAAAACATAAAACTTCAATTACTGGCAGATAGGTAAATAAACACACAATACTGTAATTAAAATACTGATAAAAGAGCGGGTTACTACAATCAATGTCCCAATCGTCAGCAAAGTGGAGGCGGAGGGCGACCAAAACAGTTCCAGCCACAGCTTAGGGCTATGGAAGGACATCTACCATTACCGCCGCCACAGCGCCAACAACAAGCTTACCGACCACATCAGTCGGGAAGACGACCTCTAGCCCCGCAGGCAAATCAGCGACATCACCAGAGAGTGTTTGCCATTGATTAGAAAGCAAAGGATGAGAATCAAGGAAATTTAGCAGGTATGGGTGAGTTAAAAGGAGTACCCATAGTAATATTGTTTGATATTGGAGCTTCGCATTCTTTTATCTCCATTCCGTGTGTGGATACGTTAGAACTGAATATAGAACCTGCTCCACAACATCTAAGGGTAACCACTCCCATAGGCAGAACTTTTACGGTTTCACGTGTGTGTCCTAACTTAGAATTTAAGTTGGGATCAATACAGCTTAAGGCTATAAACCTGAGGGTAATGCCTATGTGGCATTTGGACATCATATTGGGAATGGATTGGTTAGAGGAAAACCACGCGATGATACAATGCAAGGAAAGACGCATATCATTTCAACCTCCCGGCCAAGAGTCTACCTCTTTTATTAGCATTGAGAGGAAATGGAAAAAGACGCCAATCATCTCAGCGCTACGAGCCAAAAAGCTTTTGGAGAGGAATGATACAACTGCTTACGTTGTATACTTAAATCAAAACGAGGAATCCAAGGCAAACATCGACGACGTGTCAGTCGTGCGGGAGTACCAAGATGTTTTTCCTGAAGCTTTGCCAGGATTACCGCCCGATCGACAACTCAAGTTTACGATCGACCTCGAGCACGGAGCCGCGCCGATATCAAAAGCACCTTATAGAATGGCACCGGCAG
Organism: Salvia miltiorrhiza; assembly: GCF_028751815.1. Classification (NCBI taxonomy): domain Eukaryota; kingdom Viridiplantae; phylum Streptophyta; class Magnoliopsida; order Lamiales; family Lamiaceae; genus Salvia; species Salvia miltiorrhiza. The sequence continues at coordinate 30,505,188 of NC_080392.1, read as the reverse complement.
AGTTACAGGAGTTGAAGCTGTAACTGCAAGAATTGTTGGACATGGGTTTCATTCGACCCAGTGTTTCCTCGTGGGGAGCACCAGTTCTTTTTGTCAAAAGAAAGATGGCAGCTTGAGGTTATGTATCGATTATCGTGAGTTGAATAAGGCGACGCTGAAGAACAAGTATCCGTTGCCCCGGATAGATGACCTGTTCGACCAACTATAGGGAGCAAATACTTTTTCGAAGATTGATTTAAGATCGGGATACCATCAATTGAAAATATGGTCAGAGGATATTTCGAAAATGGCATTTCGTACAAGATATGGACACTATGAGTTTATAGTGATGCCTTTTGGACTAACGAATGCCCCTGTTGTGTTCATGGACCTCATGAACCGAGTTTTCCACGACTACTTAGATAAGTTTGTGGTAGTCTTCATAGATGATATCTTGATTTACTCGAGAAGTAAACAAGAACATGAAGAACATCTAAGGATCGTGTTAGAAAAATTGCGAGTTGAGAAACTTTACGCTAAGTTTAGCAAATGCGAGTTCTGGCTTAAGGAAGTCAATTTTCTGGGCCATATCGTTTCTGCAAGGGGAATTGAGGTAGATCCAACAAAAGTACAAGCTGTACAAGAATGGAGATAACCAACTACGCAGCATGAAATACGCAGTTTTCTAGGGTTAGCAGGTTATTACCGAAGATTCATTGAGGGCTTTTCAAAAATTGCTAAGCCAATAACGCACCTGTTAAAGAAAGATGTCAAGTATGAGTGGACTGACGCGAGTGAGCAAAGTTTCCAGGAATTGAAGAAGAGACTCACCACTGCTCCAGTGCTAGCTGTTCCAAGGGCAGATAAAGAGTACGCTGTCTACACAGATGCGTCAAAGAATGGTCTAGGATATGTACTTATGCAAGATGGAAAAGTAATATCTTATGCATCACGACAACTTAGACCACACGAGATGAATTACCCGACACATGACTTAGAATTAGCAGCAGTGGTACACGCATTGAAGATATGGAGACACCATCTTTATGGAGTACGGTGCGAGATATACACCGATCACAAGAGTCTCAAATATTTCTTCGAGCAAAAGGATCTCAATATGCGACAGAGAAGATGGCTCGAGTTAGTAAAGGATTATGATTGTGGAATTAATTATCACCCTGGAAAGGCTAATGTTGTAGCTGACGCTTTGAGTAGAAGTAATCAAGTAGAATTGGGATTTCTCCTTACCCAAGAAAATGACTTGATCAAAGAATTTGAGAGGATGAAAATAGAAGTTATATTACCACCACAAACGACAGAGGTCGTATTGGCCACATTGAGTATTGCACCGGATTTGCGATCAAGGATTATCGCGGCGCAACGAGAAGATGAGAAAATGGAGAAATTGCATGTGAGGATTCGAACTGAGAAAATGGAAAGTTATCAAGAAGCGGCAGACAATGTCATCTTATACGAAAGAAGATTGTGTGTGCCTGATAAAGATGAGTTGAAAATGAAATTTTGAGCGAAGCCCATGACACTCCCTACACCGCACACCCAGGAAGCACGAAGATGTACCAAGATCTGAAAACTAGGTTTTGGTGGGAAGGAATGAAGAGAGATATAGCAGCTTTCGTAGAAAGATGTTTGGCATGTCAACAAGTAAAAGCACTACACCAAAGACCCTATGACAAACTACACCCGTTAGAGATTCCCGAATGGAAGTGGGATCACATAGCTATGGACCTTGTCACTGGATTGCCGAAGTCGAAAAGAGGAAACACAGCCATTTGGAAAGTTGTTGATAGATTGACGAAGAGTGCCCATTTTATACCTATTTCGATTACTTATGGATCTGACAAGCTAGCTCAGATCTATGTTCGAGAGATAGTACGACTGCATGGAGTACCGAAGACAATTACATCTGATAGAGATTCCAAATTTACCTCACGGTTTTGGATAAGCGTGCAGAAGGAGTTGGGTACTAAATTGAATTTTAGTACAGCTTTTCATCCTCAAACAGACGGACAATCTGAAAGGACTATACAAGTTCTGGAATATATGATCCGAACTGTTGTGCTAGACAAAGGAACCCAATGGGAGCAAGTTTTGCCCTTAATTGAGTTTGCTTATAATAATAGCTTCCAATCGACTATTAACATGGCTCCATATGAAGCCTTGTATGGGAAGAAGTGTAGATCTCCGCTCTTTTGGGACGAGGTAGGAGAAAGAAAGGTACTTGGACCTGAAGCAGTAGAAGAAATGATGTCTACTGTGCGACAGATTCGTCAGAGAATCAAGGAGGCCCAAGATCGTCAGAAGTCCTACGCAGATACCAGAAGAACAGAGATTCATTTTGATGTGGGAAATAAAGTTTTTCTGAAAGTTTCCCCATCTCGAGGAGTACATCGATTCGGAGTGAAAGGAAAGCTCAAACCGAGATACATAGGACCGTATGATATACTAGAGAAAGTAGGTCCCGTTGCGTACAGACTTGCGTTGCCACCACACTTCGCAAACGTCCACGACGTTTCAACTGAGGAAGTACGTGTTTGATCCAAAACACGTCATTCACCAAGAAGAAGTATCCCTGGAACCGGACTTGAGCTATGAGGAGAGGCCAGAAGTTATTCTGGATAGGAAGATACAGCAGTTGCGAAACAAATCAATTGCTTTTGTGAAAATCCAATGGAGACACCATGGCCAAGAAGAAGCAACTTGGGAACTTGAGCAGAAGATGAAGGAGAAGTACTCCGAGCTTTTTCCCGAAGGTAAAAAACGTAAATTTCGGGACGAAATTTTTTTTAAGGGGGGTAGGATGTAACACCCTGCATTTTTTTTCCTCATTATAAATATTGTTGAGTTTTAAAGAGCACTGGTAGTACTGAGATATAAAAAATAAGTAATTGATGAGATGAGATTTCTAATAGGTTGAGCTATTATATTTTCGATGATGGGATTAGAGAATGAAATACTTTGAGGAAATAAGGATGTATAGAGATGATGGTTGAACCTTGGTGAAGTTAAAAATGTCTTTTCTTTCGATAGTGTGTAGCCGATCTCTGGCCTTGGAGCTCTGCTCTGGTCTGGGAGTTTTGCTCTGGCTTGCGAGCTCTGCTCGGGATGCGAGCTTTGCTATGCCAGAGGCGAAGTCATTCCTCTGCTATGCCAGAGGCGAAGTCGTTTCTCTGACGTGCCAGAGAAATCACCGTTCCTCTGACGTGCCCGAGAAATCACCGTTCCTCTGACGCGACAGAGAGATCAGCGTTTCGCTGCACTGGCGCCGATTCCGCTGCACTGGCATCGAATCCTCTGCACTGGCGCCGATTCCGCTGCACTAGCATCGATTCCTCTGCTCTGCCATAGAAATCACGATTCCTCTGATCTGCCAAAGAAATCACGATTTCTCTGCTTTGACCGGAGAATTCGTTCCTCTGCTCGGGTGCGGAACTGACGTAAGAGAGAGAGAGAGAAGTCAAAGCAAGTGGATAAACATAGTTAACGAATAAGATATTTTATGCAAGTGGATAATTAAGCATGTGTTATTTATCCAATACTTGATAGCTAAGTAAATGGGGTTATATAAATAACACCTTTCTCTTTCATCCCTCATAACAGACGTCCTTTTCTTCTCTCTTTCCTCTCTCGACTGTCATCACCCAACGCCATTGATGAGCTAGTTAAAGCTTCGTAAGCTACTTGTAACCAATAACCACCGTTTTAATCAAGCTGAAAACACTCGTATATCTATAGAACAAAAGCTGGACGAAGGTTTGAGCTAGGAAACAAGAAGGTGGAGTTATACTTTTGGTTATACAGATCATAAGAGTAAGCTTCTAAACACATGAATCTACTTATATCTAAGCTTTATGAGCATGTAAATGGAGGATCAAGCATGAAAACAACTTCTAATTCAAGTTGGTAATTTTCGAAGATTACTAGGGTTGGAAGTCTTCTAAAATTTTGTCGTCTTCTAACTTTAAGATGGAGAGTATATGCATGCTATTAAGATGTTAATTGAATGAAAAGCATGATTTGATTTTGAGATATGGTATATAAAGGTGTTAGGTTGTGAGATGTTGGAAAGTTGAAGTTCATGAATGAAGTAAGGATTTGAGTATAAAAATGAGCCTATGAGATTGTAGTTATGATAGTTGGAGGATTAAAATGATGATTAGAAATGATTGATATCGATTATGATGAATTGGTTTGACAAGAAAATAGAGTATGCTTAGCTATATGTTTAGGATGGACTAGTTGATGAGTTAATTGGATAGCTTTTAAGCTACTGATTTGATTGTTTCGACGGGATTTTTGATACCCAAAAATCTTGAAATTTTTATGGTAAGTATATATAAGTGTTATGAACGTTCATATAAAATTTGAGGTTATTTTAACATCGTCTGATAACCTTTTAAATTATGAATCTCCAACTGCAACTTTCTACCGAAAGTGTGGAAGAAACAGATACTAGAGTCACTTTTCCAGTAGCTTTTCGTGAGTTTATGGTTTCCAAATTTTTATATGAACAAGATGAACATGTTACCTAGCTACCCATAAAAGTTTAACTCTTTTTGACAAGATCTACTATTTTTCTAAAATCAAAACTTTCAGTTGCACAAAACTATCGAATATGGTAGACTGTAGGAAAATGGTCATGTTAGGTCCGGGGGGTCTCGAATAGGTGTATGGGGGGGGGAATACACCTATAGGCTATTTTTAGCTATCTACCAACCTCAATCAGAGGGATCTCAGTCAGAGATAGAAAAGAAACTTTACAAGCAAACCAGACACCTGTTTAACCGAAATTAGTTTTGACCAACAGGGTTGACGACTGATACTGAAAGCTCTTCAGTAAAGAGTTATCAGTTAAGTCACTAGAACTTAACTGATCCACGTAAGGGCTTCAGTCGTGTTTGCAATGATAGAGATGATATCTCTCTTCCTTACTATCAGAGGATAGTTCAGTCAGATTGATATCACACGCAGCGAAAATTAAACTTAGTTTCAAATAGCCTCGGTGGAGCAGATAGTTTGATTAGGGTTTCTCTTGCTGTTAGTCAGTGCTCAATTTTATCAAATGAAATAGCACAGTTATGAAAGTAAAACTGAAAGCTGTAAATAACACAGAGACTTTTACGTAGTTCGGAAAAACTCTTTCCTACATCCACGGCTGGTTGATCAGACCAACAATCCACTCCGCAAGTGCTTGCCTGGTGCACTGCAAACCGTAAACTGAAGATAAACTCTCTTCAGCACCTACACACCTCGCGTAGGATTTCAGCACCTACATAACTCGCGTAGGATTTCCCTGCTAAGCACACCTCGTGCTCAGACTTCCCTTTCAGAGTTCAGAGTACCTTCCTGAACTCCGAGTCACTCAAACACTCTTATGGGGGAGAGGTTTAAACGAGTGCCAACTATACTTGCAAAGAACAAGTTCTTTGAAGCAAGTTTGACCTTTGGCTTCTGGGTACACAGATATATGCCTAGGGTCTAAGAGAATGTATGTAATCAGCATTGACTGATTTTGGCTTTGGAATTCTCTTCTTCAATTCAAGCTTTGAGCGGTTAAGCTTTAGGCTGAGTAGCTATTTCGGTAGAGCTTCAGCTTATGTTGTTGAATCGGTGAAGATTGAAGTGATCCTCGAGCGCTATTTGTAGAAGAACTCTTGAATAGATCTGTTGGCGTAAATCGTCCTCAAGATTTCTTCCGTTGGAGAGCAATTCGAAGGAAGACGGAGAAGTGGAGGAGGACAAGAAAACGTAGAAGGTGGAAGATAGAAGAAGGCTGCCTTGGAAGAAGGAGAGGGCTGCCTTATGAGGAGAAGGATCAGGTTGGTGAATTAGAAAGAAAGAGAGAAGAGGGAAGGGTGTGTGAGAAGGAATAATCGAAACGGTGGCAGCTGAGAAGACTAACACCGTCGATTCGCCGACCTAGGGTCTGTGAAGAATAGACCCGGTGCGGCTGAAGTGATACGATCCTTGCCGATCGATCGAACACAACGCACGCGGAAGACTGAACTGGAACGGAAAGGATGGAAATCCCAAAACCTCTGAATCTAACCCACGGAATGATTTAGCGAACGGATCCCTAAACCCCAACGTGCAGTTGACGCAGCAACTCGGGGACGCTGAATGACACCCGACGAGGGTTGGTTGATCTCGCCGTTACGTCGATAAATTGAATTCGTCTTGGAAAAATCAAGAAGAATTCGAAACTCTCAAAAGAGAATAAAAACTCACAATTTGATTAAAGGTAGGCTAATTTTCGTCCAACATAAGAAGGCCTATATATAGGCAAAGAAAAGACTAAAGCTAACTTGACTAACAAGCAAAAGAAACCCTAATTTTCGTCCATCATAAAGACTACAAATAAGGTATGCGAAAACCTAACCAAACTAGGAGAATAAACATGGAAAATAACTCCTAATCTAATAAGGAAACATATCCTTAGTCAAAACAAGGTATAAAACTCAAAATTGACTCAACTAAGGCCTAATTTCAGCCACCCTAACATAACCCACGAAAATTATAAGATAAAACAAAATAAAAGACTCTAATAAATCAGCCCACATATGCAACGTAACTTGGGCCTCCATGGCATGCATCATGAAGATTCCGGCCAACAACAAGAGAAGTCTCGTTGTTTGTTGCAAGCCAGGGAGGAGTACGATATATGCGATAAGAAATATCTCCTCCAGAAGCGGTAAAGCTTCTTGGCGCCAGGCATGAGAATGGAAGACGCTCGCTTCGCTGGATACAAGTGAGGGTAGAGCAAACTTTGACGTCGGAGAGACGTTGTGATCCAGTGGAAGGGTCCGGTGTAGACCAAGACTAAGAGTGTCATTCTTCCACTCCATGACTTTGCAGTCATAGATTTCTCCTTTAGTCGGAACAATTTTTCTCTGCCACTTTTGGAAAAAAAAATTGAAACTTTTTCTCACAGTGAAGGCTGTGGAGAGTTGTTAGTTGATGCAGAAGAATCGTGAAGATGTAGAAGATGAAAAGGTTTTTCGAAAACTGTGCCTAAAGTGCAATTGAAGAAAAATTTCGCGTCCGCCGTCACTGCGAGGGACTTTGAAAGGCATCATTACATATGTCATGTCAATGAGCTTTTCAAGAAATTTTATTGCAGAGGCAAAAAGGTTGGAAGGATTTTTGGCAAAAAGATCAGGACAAGTTCAATCAAAATAGATTTTCTCTTTTATAAAAATCTTGTCTTTTTTCGGATATTCCATTTTCCAACAATTCCAACAATCAGTTAAGGTTTTTGAAAGAAACTGATCAGTTAGAGAAAATGTTTTGAACTAAACACTTAAAGCTCTAAACTGAAATAACTGATTTTTGAAAAGGTAAGCATTTAAAATACTTACTGATCAACTGATCATATTAGTCAGTTGATACCACGTGATCTTGATTGAATCATCAGGATGACTTCTTCTTCAGATGAGCATTTGGACTTCATTGCTTTCCACGTCGGCGATCGTAGAAGCAGCAGTTGGTTGACCACCAGTCAGCATGACTGTTTGAGAAAATCTTCAAACACAGCATCACTCTTCAGGGTTGATGAGTGATAACACTCATGTTTCCATGGTTTTTAGTGTTCTTATGATGTTAATTTTATAGGAAATTGAGTGTTGGATGATTGTTTTGTGCTTAAATTGTTTTATCTTGTGAAATATGTTACTTTCTCGTACTTTGATGAATTTTACAGAAATATGGAATTCGAATTTGGACTGTTGATCTTAATGAAAGTTGTAGTTCGTCTCGATACGAGTTCGTAGGCGCAAACGGTTCGCAAATCCGAGTTCGGACAAGGAAGATATGGCCGAAACAAGAAAGTCGCGCACAGCAGTGAATAGTGCCCGACGGGAATTTCCGAATTTTCGGGATTTTGCGGGATTTTCGGATTTTATCAGTATTTTCGAGCTCTACACTGTATTTATCTCCTGTGCCTATATATAGGTCCTTTCCCTGACCTATTAGACACATCTTTTCACATCTCTTTACCTCTTTTCATATTTTTCAGTTTTAGACTTAGGATTTTAATGCTTTCATAGATTAGATTTCTTTTCCTGCAAGATTCAAGATTCAAGCTGTTCATCCAGAATTTCTTCTAGGTTTTATCTATTTTATTTATTTCAATTGCTTTCTTTTATTTATGCTTTTATTTTATTTTATGATGTCCAGCTAGTTCTTTCATCTGAACCTAGGGTTTGTACATATCTGATTAATTATGTGTGTATGATTTATTGATATCAATTTGCCCTCCAACTTGTGATTCATGATTCCTGGTGCTTAATTTCTTGTGAATTATTTGGCCAATAATTTACATGTCTAGCTGTTCAGTTTGAGTCTTGAATGCGATAATTGTTCAGCCGATTCAGGAATGCATGTTATAGTAGTAGCCTTGACACTTGAATGGGATAGGTGAAACTATAGGGAGCTATTCTTTGTGTACGCTTGGGAGTTAATTTATTCCTTGGAGTCTTGAATGTGAAGGGGGTAAATTAATCTACTTTCATAGGTGTTCGTTAGAGAAACTTGTGAATAGTTTTGTGATATCTCATCAGGGTTGGATTAAATTGGTAATTGAATCAATAGGTTAAATGCATGTAGTTAATTAGTAAAAGTACATCCCTAGGGTCAGAGTCTTTTATTATTTGAATTTCCTAAGTGTTTTTATTTGTTATTTGCGTTTTAGTAAATCAATCTTTATTTTTGTTTGCATGTCTACTATTTTAGTTTGTTTAGGAGATAGCTAGAGTGATTTCGATTTTTCAGTCCCTGTGGATACGATACTCGGTTACTTTTTACTTGCTACAATTGCCTATGTTAGTTGCAGTATTTGTTGCTAAGAAATTAGTGATCAACTTTTTGGCGCCGTTGCCGGGAATTGATTAGAAGTTGCGTTAATATTTCCGATAGGACTAGGTAGTACTTCAGGCGTTTACTGTTTCTTTTTATTTTTATTTTTTTTTTATTTCTCGTTTTTTTTCAGGCACTGCATACGATGGCAACTATTGAGCAAATTCAATTTCAAATGTTGGATATGATGCAGCAGATGTTAACAGAGATGTCTAGTATGAAGACAACTGTTAATACAAGAATGACCAATTTGGAGTTCCAAGTGGGTCATATTGAAAAAAATTTCTCAGCACTGTCCAAGCAAGTGCAGATGTTGGAGACTCAAATTGGTCAGATTGCCAGCCAAGCAGCCGCGCAGCACAAGTCGAGCCAATTCCCGAGCAACACTACTGTCAATCCAAAGGGCAAATGCAATGCGATTTTTGATGACACTGTGTCTCCTGAAGATGAGGAAGCGATTGAATTTTTCCTAGCAAACTGTGAGGAGACGAGCAAGGAGCATGGATCTTTGATTGAGGAACCACACAAGGCTCCTGTTCCACTTAGGGAATACATTCCAAAGGGTTCACTTCCCCGTAGGCTGATGAAGAGGAAGGTGCTTGAAGAGCAATGTGCTGAGAAGCCGAGCAAAAAGTGTAACGCAATTCAAGTGAGAAGCGGGCCAGAGCAGCGGGATCGGCCAGAGCGGAGGAACGGCAAGGATGCCAAGGAAATCAAGCTGGAGATCTCCCATTACAAGAATGAGAGAAAAGTTGTAAATCCCGAGGAGACAGAGCATAGACGCATAGTGGATGAGCTAGAGAGGCTACTTGAAGAATCAGACCGGCGTGCAGAGCCTCAAGATAGCAGAGTAGCGAAGCAAAGTTCAGAACTCAACAGCCAGAGCAGAGAAATCAACCATTTCTCTGCCAATATCCGTTCCTCTGCCAATGATAAAGAAAAAAAGGCAGTCGTTCACACCAAGAAGATGGGTCATGAGGATAGGAAAATCTCGCAGGCGACAGCTGTGGGCACTGAGCTGCCAATGAAGCTACTTTCGAAGAAGAAAGATCCGGGTAGCTTCACCATTGAGTGCGAGATTGGAGGAGAGCTCTTTCCCGAGGCTCTATGTGATTTAGGGGCTAGTGTCAATGTGATGCCCATCTCTGTTTTCAAGCGGTTGGGAATTGGAGATCTCAAGCCGACCTCGATGGAGATTCAAATGGCGGATAGATCAAGAGTGAAGCCGAGAGGAAAGCTTGAAGACATCTTTGTAAAGGTTGACAAGCTCGTCTTCCCTACGGATTTCTTGGTCCTCGATATTCCTGAAGATGCAAATCCGCCGTTGATTCTTGGTCGATCATTCTTAGCTACGGGAAGGGCTATGATAGATGTGCCGAATGGAAGAGTTATCTTTCACGCAGCTGATGCGCATGAGTCCTCTGTCTCTGTTCGTGTTAGGCGGTCTGTCACGCCCGCAGCGTTTGATGTTAATTGAGACCATGAGGTATCGTCGTGCTGTAGACGTTAAATTAAGCACTTGTTGGGAGGTAACCCAACTATTTTTCTTTGTTTTGTTTTTCTTTCTTTTAGTTTCGTTTTGTTTCTTTTTGTTTCTTGGTTTTGTTTGGGAGTTTAGTGCAGTGTTGAGCTTGGAAGATGCGGGAAATCGCGCCTTGTCCATACTACCACCTTGGAGCATGTGTTTCTGTGAGTAGTGACACACATATCATCATCCCTCCAAACTTATTTTCGAACTTATGTTCTGTAATAAGTTTGGGGGAGGGGGTGAGAGTAGATATGTGCATCACTTTTATTATTATTGTTGGCTTTATCGTTTTATCCTGCTTGGTTGGTGGTTTGTGTTTTGTTTTGTTTTTGAGATGATTAATGCTCCATTAGATTTCTGGTGAGATGCCAATGATGATTTATGTAAAAAAAAATTGGAGTTTGATTTTCTTTGATGATTTAAGCATAATTGGAACTAATTTGCATAATTCTAGAGTGATTTTGACCTTGACTTTTAGACGTTGAATAAACCTGTAAGATTTTGAGCTATAACTGTTTATCATACACAGTTTATTCTTTGTTGTGAGTATTGTCATGCATGTGGTGATCTTCTAGAACTTGCCATGGTTTCTGTGTTGAGGTTGCTGTTGTGCCCAGGATTATGAGATGATTTTAGGCCATCTTTTGTTAGCCACAATTTTTCCCAAACACTGTCCTTGAATTTTTTTTTATCATTTGTTATCCTCTTTGAGCCTATTTAGCTTTTATTCTTAAGCCGGATGATAGGGGGTGATGAAGTATATGGGGATCTTCGTGTGGTGAATATTCATAGTGGGTTGTGAAAAAGCAGGGATGATATTGAGCTACTATTTACTCTTATAAGCTCTAAAAAGTTGTGAAAAGAAAAGAAAAAAAAATTGTCGAGGAAGAAAAAAAAAGAAAAAAGAAAAAAAAATAGAAAAAAAAAGTGTGAAGTCGAGTGTACTTTGAGATATTTGTTAGAAAATCGACTTTTTGTTTGTTGAAAATAAATGGAGAGCATAAAAGAGTGTTTAGTTCTGTTTTGTGATGATTAAATCCCTTGAGTTGTGTTGATTATGGTGATATAGTTGGGTGGAAGATGGAATTTATTCCATACTTGCTTTGTGAAGTTATAAGGTTGGTGTTCTTAATTTATTTGAGTCACTTAGCCTATATTTCCCTACCTTAACCAATGTCCCTACATTATAACCCAAACAAAAAGACCTTTTTGATCTTAGTCTTGGCACACTTTTAGCGATGGAGATTGTAGACGATTGGCAAGCTTATGGTAAGTGATCTACATTGCATTGAATTCGATGAGAGCATACACGTCCTATATATATATTCCCTCAAATTGAGAGTTGAGTGATACACATACCTTGTGAGATTCAATTGTTTGGAATGTCAAGGTTGATTTTGCTATAAGTTGTGTTTATTGATGATTTTTGTGCTTAATTATTGAGGATTTGAGAATTCTATCATTCTTATTCTTTCGGAGGCATCAATGAGCTATATTTCTTACCCATTCGTGTTTTTGATTGTGTTCTTCTCATTATTCGATGACGAACAATGGCTTAAGTTTGGGGAGTTGATAACACTCATGTTTCCATGGTTTTTAGTGTTCTTATAATGTTAATTTTATAGGAAATTGAGTGTTGGATGATTGTTTTGTGCTTAAATTGTTTTATCTTGTGAAATATGTTACTTTCTCGTACTTTGATGAATTTTACAGAAATATGGAGTTCGAATTTGGACTGTTGATCTTAATGAAAGTTGTAGATCGTCTCGATACGAGTTCGTAGGCGCAAACGGTTCGCAAATCCGAGTTCGGACAAGGAAGATATGGCCGAAACAAGAAAGTCGCGCATAGCAGTGAATAGTGCCCGACGGGAATTTCCGAATTTTCGGGATTTTGCGGGATTTTCGGATTTTATCAGTATTTTCGAGCTCTACACTGTATTTATCTCCTGTGCCTATATATAGGTCCTTTCCCTGACCTATTAGACACATCTTTTCACATCTCTTTACCTCTTTTCATATTTTTCAGTTTTAGACTTAGGATTTTAATGCTTTCATAGATTAGATTTCTTTTCCTGCAAGATTCAAGATTCAAGCTGTTCATCCAGAATTTCTTCCGGGTTTTATCTATTTTATTTATTTCAATTGCTTTCTTTTATTTATGCTTTTATTTTATTTTATGATGTCCAGCTAGTTCTTTCATCTGAACCTAGGGTTTGTACATATCTGATTAATTATGTGTGTATGATTTATTGATATCAATTTGCCCTCCAACTTGTGATTCATGATTCCTGGTGCTTAATTTCTTGTGAATTATTTGGCCAATAATTTACATGTCTAGCTGTTCAGTTTGAGTCTTGAATGCGATAATTGTTCAGCCAATTCAGGAATGCATGTTATAGTAGTAGCCTTGACACTTGAATGGGATAGGTGAAACTATAGGGAGCTATTCTTTGTGTACGCTTGGGAGTTAATTTATTCCTTGGAGTCTTGAATGTGAAGGGGGGTAAATTAATCTACTTTCATAGGTGTTCGTTAGAGAAGCTTGTGAATAGTTTTGTGATATCTCATCAGGGTTGGATTAAATTGGTAATTGAATCAATAGGTTAAATGCATGTAGTTAATTAGTAAAAGTATATCCCTAGGGTCAGAGTCTTTTATTATTTGAATTTCCTAAGTGTTTTTATTTGTTATTTGCGTTTTAGTAAATCAATCTTTATTTTCGTTTGCATGTCTACTATTTTAGTTTGTTTAGGAGATAGCTAGAGTGATTTCGATTTTTCAGTCCCTGTGGATACGATACTCGGTTACTTTTTACTTGCTACAATTGCCTGTGTTAGTTGCAGTATTTGTTGCTAAGAAATTAGTGATCAATGAGGCCGATCTTTGCACATAGATCATTGAACCTCTCTTCTGGAAGAGCCTTGGTCAGCAGGTCCGCTCTCTGAATAGCAGTGGGAATCCATTCCACAGAGATATTCTTCTTTTCGACATGATCACGAATGAAGTGATGTCGAATCTCAATATGTTTGACTCTGGTGTGATGAACTGGATTCTGGGAGATTGCAATAGCACTGGAGCTGTCGCAATAGATAGGAACTTCCTTTTCCTCGATCCCATAGTCCTTTAGTTGATGGACTAACCACAGGATTTGTGAGCAGCAGCTTCCGGCAGCAACATATTCAGCTTCAGTTGTAGAGGTGGCGACTGAAGTCTGCTTCTTTGAAAACCAAGAGATGAGCTTGTTGCCTAGGAATTGACATGTTCCGGAGGTTGATTTGCGATCAAGCTTGCATCCACCGAAGTCGGAGTCTGAAAATCCGGTGAGCTTGATGTCGTCGTCTGCTGGGTACCACAATCCTAAATTGGGTGTGCCCTTGAGATATCTCAGAATTCGATTAGCTGCATCCAAATGAGCTTCATTAGGATCTGATTGATATCTTGCACAAACCCCGACTGCAAATGCGATATCTGGTCTGCTCGCAGTCAAATACAGCAAAGATCCAATGATTTCTCTGTACTTCTTCGAAGAGACAAAGCTTCCTTCTGAACCTGGATCAACTTTCCAGTTTGTGTTCATTGGGATCTTGACTGATTTCATGTGCTGAATACCGAACTTAGCTATCAGCTCCTTGGCATACTTGGACTGGCTGATCAGTATTCCTTCTTTGGTCTGCTTGACTTGCAATTTGAGAAAGAAATTCATTTTTCCCATCATGGACATTTGGAATTTGTTTGTCATGATGTCAGCAAACTTATTGCACATGCGTTCGGATTTGGATCCGAAGATTATGTCATCGACATAAATTTGAACAAGCAAGAGATCTTCTCCTTCTTTGAGAGTGAACAAGGTTCTATCCACAGATCCCTTTTTGAAGCCTTGTTCAACCAGATACTTAGAGAGAGTATCATACCACGCTCTTGGTGCTTGCTTCAACCCATAGAGCGCTTTCTTCAGCTTGTACACCTTTTCTGGTCCAGCAACCTCAAATCCAGGAGGTTGTTCTACATAGACTTCATCTGTGAGCACTCCATTAAGAAATGCACACTTGACATCCATTTGGTGTACCTTGAAACCTTTGTGAGCTGCGAAGGCTAAGAAGAGTCTGACTGCTTCCAATCTGGCAACTGGGGCGAATGTCTCGTCGTAGTCGATTCCTTCTTCTTGACTGTATCCTTTAGCCACAAGCCTTGATTTGTTTCTCACAACGTTTTCTTCTTCGTCTTCCTTGTTCTTGAAAATCCATTTCAATCCAATCACCTTTGCATCGTCTGGTCGATCCACAAGCTCCCAAACTGAATTCCGGTTGAATTCATTGAGCTCCTCTAGCATTGCGATGACCCATTCAGTGGACTTCAGAGCTTCTTCAATATCCTTGGGCTCTGTAGTTGATAAGAAACAGCTGAAATTCTTATCTTCGTTGATGCAGTTCTGGTTGATGTCGAAGACGAGGTTGCACATTGATCTCTGAGTCTTGACGCCATCTGATGGCTCTCCAATGATGTTCTCCTTAGAGTGGAGTTCAAACCATCTTCGATACTTCTTGATCTCTTCAAGGGATGGTGGAGCTTCTTCGGTCAGAATAGCTCTGGGATGTTGAGCACCTTCTGGAGCAGGGGTGAGTTGAGTTGGGGCGGCTTCTGCGCGTTCAACTTGAACTTCAGCAACTGGAGTTCCCCCTTGACTGATGCCATCTGTATTGGCTCCAGTCTGGACTTCAGACCGTTGGTTGATCTTCTGATACTGAAGCATCTGGGCATCTTCATCTTTTCCAGGTCCCCACACCAAGACAGTAGAGGGCTCGACAAGGTGGATTTCAGCTTTGGAACCTTCAGCGATCTGAACACCCTTTTCAGCATCTTGTTCCCTGAAACCATCTGTAGACTCATCAAAGATCACATGAGGTGTTTCTTCTACACAAAGAGTTTGAGTATTGAACACTCGATAGGCTTTGCTTGAACGTTCTGTTCCAGAGTATCCAAGGAAGACTCCTGGATCAGCCTTGCTATCGAAGGTGTTCAACCTCTTCTTATCATTGTTGTGTATGAAACACTTAGAACCGAAAGCATGAAAGTAGGCAATCAATGGCTTTCTGTTCTTCCATAACTCGTATGGAGTTCTTCCATGTCTCTGAGTGAGGAAGGAGCGATTCGGCTAGCATCGTCCTGGCTGCTTCCTTTAGAGACCGGTTTCTTCTTTCTGCAACTCCATTCTGCTGTGGAGTTCTTGCTGCAGAAGTTTGATGACTAATTCCTTGTTCATCACAATACTCACGAATGACAGTATTGAGGAACTCAGTCCCACGATCTGATCTGATGCTGATGATGTTGACTTCCTTTTCAACGCTCAGTCTTTTCAGCAGCTTTGGCAGTTCCTCCAGTGTCTCCTTCTTTTTGAAGAGAAAGATAACCCAAGTATATCGTGAATAATCATCCACAACTACCAAGGTGTACTTCCTACCATTGTAGCTTCTTGGAGTGATCGGGCCAAACAGATCCATGTGAAGTAGATGCAGAATCCTTCCAGAGGAGTGTCCTATCTTTGACTTGAATGACGTCCGCGTTTGCTTTCCTCTGAGGCATGCTTCACATTCTTGCTTCTTCTGGAATACAATAGAAGGAAGACCTTCTACCAGTTGATGTTTAGCAAGTTTGTTGATCTTCTTGAAGTTGAGATGGTTGAGTCTCTTGTGCCATAGCCAATTGAGCTCCGAGCTGCTCTTGCTGATGAGGCACGTTTCTGGTGGACTGTCTTTCCAAGAAACGACGTAGAGACTCCCTTGTCTGAATCCCTTCAGAACCACCTTCTTCTGATTGTTTCTAACAGTGAATTCATCCTTTCTGATTTTAATTGTGAAACCACTGTCACAAAATTGACTTACAGACAACAGATTATGTTTAAGACCAGAAACAAAGCTAACATTACTGATACTGGCGTTACCCATGTTGAGCACACCGTAGCCTTTTGTTTCTCCAATCGAGTTGTCTCCAAATGCAACTTTGGATCCAGCTTTCTCAACATACTGAGAAAGATATTCTTTGTAGCCCGTCATATGCTTCGAACAGCCACTGTCCAGATACCACGTTCTGATTGAAGCTTTGGCCTCTTCCTTCTTTTTATGTTTCCTGACATTGACCTGCAAGGAAGAGTTGCTTCAGGCACCCAATCAAACTTTGGGTCCTTCAATGTTAGTTCGAGTTCCCTTTGGAACCCAAATCTGCTTCAGAATTGGTCTTGCTGATCTTTTGCGCATTTTTGGATGTCTGATCGATGTCGTTGGCGCTTCAGGTGGCACGTGAGCATTCTTCTGTTGAGAAATCCTTTTGAAGGCCTCACTCTTGTAGCAGTTCTGTCTGATGAGTGGTTGAGGTCTTCTTTGCTCGGCGAAGTATCTTCCTTGAGATACTTTAGTCTTTGCAGACTTATCGAAATTTGTCTGACATCCAGTGGCTTGTCGTCGAGGAAGTGGCATGGCTCGACTGGACTCAGCATTGCTTGATCTCCATGGATGTTGTTCCTTCTGAAACTGAACTGAGGATGTCAGTTTCTGACTGATGTGGCCTTTCTTCCCCCTGGATTGATGAGGAAGATTCTTCTTGGCTCCTGATGTTCCTTCCCGGATCTTTGACTGAAATCTGCTTTCCAGCCTTTTCAATACGATGATCTGGTTGGGAGCCTCCTTAGCTCGTCTGTAGCTTCGTGGAGGTGGAACATTTGATCTGGCCATCAGTCTGCGCTTGTGAACTTCATCCATATCATGATCTCTTGATTCTTCTGGGGTTGTGATTTCAGAAGGATCATTCTTAGAGATGATCATGATATCCTTTCCTTTGGCAGCTGTAACCTTTCCTCCGATGCTGTTGACCAGTCTTTTCGATGGAAAGTTGCTCATCATGGGAGACTGCATCATGCAGCTCTTGACTGTTTCTTCCAGCTTGTGATTGAGCCTCTTGATTTCATGAGATGCTCTTTCACATTCTGAGTTGGAGACTCTGAGCTCTTCTTCTAGTCGGCTGTTCTCCATGATTAGCTGATCAAGACAAGTTTCATCCGGAAAGTAGATGATTGTCTGATGTTTAGCTCGTTCATCATTGATCTCCTTGTCCATTTTCTGATTCTGCTTGAGGAGATCTTCGAACATTTTCCTCAGCTGATAGTGATCAGTCAGGAGCTGATCAACCTCGTCAATTTCAACGGATGAGCTATCTCCAGATTCTGAGTGGTCTCCTGAAAGCATCAGGAAGTTATCAGTATATGGAGTTTTTGTGAGAGATTTTACCTCTGGGCCATTCATTCCATTGTCGTAGCTGTTGTCAGCTACACTTTCTGATTCGTTGGCCATCAGGGCTCGGCTCTCATCATCTGAGCTGGAACTGTCGAAGTCGGATGATTCTGATGTGTCGTTGGAAGAGTCAGCATCATCAACAACCATCGCTTTCTTCTTTGAAGATCTGCGATCTTTCTTCGCTTTCAGTTCCCTGCGCTCAGCTGGAGTCAAATCAGGGCATTCATGTCGAAAGTGCCCTTTCTTTCTACATCCAAAACATTCCAATTCTTTGATGTCGTAAGCGGCTGACTTCCTTTCTCCGCTTCGATCTGTGGAATGTCTGGAGTCCCCTTCTCTTTCTTTTCCCTTGTAGTGCTGCTTGTGGAACCTTCTGTACTTCCGGAACTTGGACACCATCTTGTTGAATCTGTCAGTCAACAAGGCATATTGACTGAAGAAGTCCTCAGGGTTGAGTTCCGTTGGCTCCTTGATCTGCTTTTTGCTTTCTCTGGTCGAGGCCTTCAGTGCAGCTCCTCTTGAGGTTGATGGACCATCTTCGTCTGATCCTCCAGCCTTCTTGTTACCAATATTTCTCATAAGGTCGAACTCATTTGCCATGAGATCAGAGAAAAGCTTGTTTGTCGGGAGCTGACTGAATCCTGGCTTATGCTGATGAGCGACTGAGTAGATCTGCCATTCTCCACGTGGCAGTGCTCGAAGAATCTTCAGGTTGATTTCTCGTTGAGTGTATTTGTCTTTGGAAATGGATTGAACTTCATTCAATATAAGATTGAATCTTTGTTCCATTTCCTCGACAGATTCATTCTTGAGCATGTGGAAGGAGTCGAATTTCTGGCAAGCTATGGATAGCTTATTATCCTTGATTTCCTCAGAACCTACGCACATTCTTTCCAGAATGTCCCACATCTCCTTTGCTGTTCTGCACTTGATGATCTTCATGACATGTTTGTCGGGGACGGTGCCGGAGATGATGCTTTTGGCGAGGTTGTCTAACTCATCTTGCTTCCTTTCTTCTGTGGTGAAGTCTGCCTTTGACTTGGGCTGGTCCTCATCATAAGGTTCCTGACGGATGTCATTAGGAACTCTTTTTACAGTTTCGGTGATGATGATCGGACCGCTGGTGATGACTTCCCACATTCTGCAATGTTGGGCGGTGAGGAAGCTTTCAAGCCGAAACTTCCATATGTCGTATTTTTCAATACTAAACATAGGTAGAGAAGATAATCTGTTGTGCACTACAAGAATTCAGCTCATAGACAACATAATATATACAACATGCTTCTAAACCAGTTGTCTATGATAATTATAGACAACGGTTTTGGAAAAACCGTTGTCTATTTAGGGCGGTCATAGACAACGGATCTGAAACCCGTTGTCTATGATAACTATAGACAACGGTTTTGGAAAAACTGTTGTCTATTTAGGGCGGTCATAGACAACGGATCTGAAACCCGTTGTCTATTATAACTATATACAACGGTTTTTGAAAAACCGTTGTCTATTTATGGCGGTCATAGACAACGTGTCTGAAAACCGTTGTCTATTATAACTATAGACAACGGTTTTTCAAAACCGTTGTCTATTTAGGGCGGTCATAGACAACGGTTTTGGAAAAATCGTTGTCTATAAAAGAGGAGTTTTTTCCTACATTTTTCTCTCTCTTCTTTCACTAATTTGTTTTTTACTATTTTTTTCTTTAATTTTTTTAAGAACATCATCAAATTTAATTCATAAAAAAAATACTTAATACTACATGTTAAATTTAAGTTAATGAAAAAATATTTAATATGGTATAAAAATCATAAAAAATAAATAAATTATGAAAAAACAAAATTAAAAATATTTTATTTTTTTTCTCTTCATTAACATTTTATACCCATATTAAACATTTAAACCCAACACAAACCCAACTCCAACCCTATTCCCCTTATCTCTCCTGCGCCGCGCCCCCTCCCATCTCACTATCTCTCTCTCAGATTTCAGCTCTCTCTCTCAGATTTCCCGCAAAGCAACGACGATAGCAGCAGAGTCGCCACCGCCACTCGTCCTTCCCGGCAAAGCAACGGCGATAAGCCGCTGACACGCCCGGCTCTCCCTTCTCTCTCTCGGCGGCATCACCGCCTCATCTCCTTTACCCCTCTTACTTAGATCGGCGACGGTGAGAGCCTCCGCCGTCTGAGCCCTAGCCCCAATCACGGCTCCCACAGAATCCGCCGCCGCCAGCCACGCCGCCTCCCCCTCCTGACTCCTACCGACGACACTAGCGCCGCCATCCTCACTCTGCTCTCCCCCAGATCTGACAAAATCTCTCTCTCTCTTTCCAACAAACTTCGGCGGACGACAGTAGCCCTCCTCCGGCCGCCGCCACCGCTCGTTCTCCCCTTCAAATCTTCAACCGACAGCAGCAGAGTCGCGGCCGCCGCCGTCCGTCTGCCTTGGTAAAAACCCTATATTTCTTTAGTTTCTAATTCCTTTCATTTCGTTCCCCTTTTTGTTTAAAAACTGAAATTCTCTTCTCATTTCCCTCTTTGGCAGACGGTGGTGGAGGAATTTTTGGTGGTTTGGAGGCGGAGTGAGGAAGGTTTGGAGTTGGTGGATGGGAGAGGCGCCGCGCGTCGGGCAAATCTCGCTCCCATGGATTCAAATTGTCGTCGTGAACACCATCCGAAAGTTCAATTCCCCTCGAGAGAAATGCTGCAAATTGGTTCGTTTGCAATCCCCTCTCATTGTTTTGGTCTCAAGTTGATGATGATTTTAATGTGTACATTGTGTTTATTCCTACCGATGATGGTCAGGTGGAGATTGTTTGATTCTAGCAATTCTCTCTTGGTATTTGATAGAATAGCCGAAATTTGCAAACCTTCTGGTGGTGCTATGACAAATGATGAGCACAATATGCTTAAGTAGGTGGATTATTAACCATGTTTGCTTTAAGTTCTTCGGCTGTAAGTAAAAGCTATTAAATTTGTGCTTAGAGATTTATTTAATATCTCTGCCGATATTGGTAACTGGAAGAAGCCTCTGTCATTCTTTCAGTTGGTGCACAACCCTCTCATTTGTGGAATTAGATCATAATCAGCATCACTAGCTGATTTGGTAATTGTGATAATCTTGTATGTTGTATATCTTCTTGTAAAGCAGGAGAGACCAATCTTTCCTCCATAGGTGGGAGATTCAAGTAGTTTTTATAGGGGGGATGGAGGCAAATAATAGTTTTAAATTGTTTCACTTGTAGGCTTATGCAGTACTTTAGTCTCGTGATAAATGAATATGTTCTCTTTCAACATGTTCTTGTTTATAATAATTATATTTAATAGGCTAATCATCTGCTTAACTTTAGATTCTACTGCCTATACACAAGGGCCTTACTAGTTTTGTCTCTGCTACTTTACCTGTTTATTTGCAGTTACCTTATTATTTATTAATATAGAGTTCAAGATTAGTATATATCCAGAACTTTCCACTTGGTTAATTCTTCTTGTTTGTTATTCCCAAATTCTTGTATTCTTGTATCCTCATATTAATTCTCAATTGAATTTTCTGTGTAATTCTCAGATCTGCGTGAGGTAGAGAATGTCAGGGAAAGGAGCATGTTGTGCTTACTTTAGCCAACTCACAGTCGCGACTGGGCATCCAATAGAAACTGATCTAGTTACTGCCTCAATTAAGTTTGCTTGTCAGTTATGTTTCAATGTAATATAGGATGATGAGCAATATTTCAATGTAATATAGGATGATGAACAATGTTTCAATAGGATGATGTTTGATTTTAATGTATGAATTCTATTATTAATTTATGTAATTTTGGCTTTTAATATTATGTTTTTAGATTTATTGAAATATATATTGAAAAAGCAGAAAATTTTAAATATAAATATAAAATAAAAATTGTAATATAGATAATGATTGTCAGTAAGAGAATAGACAACGGACGCCCAACTGTTGTCTATTCTCTGATAGACAACGGTCAGGACTCTGTTGTCTATCTGAGAATAGACAACGGTGTTCCGACCGTTGTCTATCAGAGAATAGACAACGGATTTCCGACCGTTGTCTATGACCGCCCTTCAATAGACAATACTCTCATTTACAACAGTTGATTTCTTAATAGACAACGGTCAAAAACCGTTGTCTATTAGCGTTTTTTTTTGTAGTGGTGGTTAGTCTCCATCAAAAAAGAGAGAACAGATAACAGCAGATAGAGCAAATAGCAAGCACAAAAATAAGAAAGAGTAAAAACTTCTTCGAGACCTTTAAGAAGAAGGATCTAGTTCAAGTAGGAACTAGTCAGAGACAGATAGTTCTTGCGAACAACCTGCTCTGATACCAATTGTTAGGTCCGGGGGGTCTCGAATAGGTGTATGGGGGGGGGAATACACCTATAGGCTATTTTTAGCTATCTACCAATCTCAATCAGAGGGATCTCAATCAGAGATAGAAAAGAAACTTTACAAGCAAACCAGACACCTGTTTAACCGAAATTAGTTTTGACCAACAGGGTTGACGACTGATACTGAAAGCTCTTCAGTAAAGAGTTATCAGTTAAGTCACTAGAACTTAATTGATCCACGTAAGGGCTTCAGTCGTGTTTGCAATGATAGATATGATATCTCTCTTCCTTACTATCAGAGGATACTTCAGTCAGATTGATATCACACGCAGCGGAAATTAAACTTAGTTTCAAATAGCCTCGGTGGAGCAGATAGTTGGATTAGGGTTTCTCTTGCTGTTAGTCAGTGTTCAGTTTTATCAAATGAAATAGCACAGTTATGAAAGTAAAACTGAAAGCTGTAAATAACACAGAGACTTTTACGTGGTTCGGAAAAACTCTTTCCTACATCCACGGCTGGTTGATCAGACCAACAATCCACTCCGCAAGTGCTTGCCTGGTGCACTGCAAACCGTAAACTGAAGATAAACTCTCTTCAGCACCTACACACCTCGCGTAGGGTTTCCCCACCTACACACCTCGCGTAGGATTTCAGCACCTACACAACTCGCGTAGGATTTCCCTGCTAAGCACACCTCGTGCTCAGACTTCCCTTTCAGAGTTCAGAGTACCTTCCTGAACTCCGAGTCACTCAAACACTCTTATGGGGGAGAGGTTTAAACGAGTGCCAACTATACTTGCAAAGAACAAGTTGTCACTCTGAACTTCTCAAAGATGCTATTCTCAAAGATGCTATTCTGCAAGTGAGGTACAGTCTGAAGTTGGGTGCCCAGTCGTGGATGCCATCCCAAACATTTGTGACTCTGAACTTCTCAAAGATGCTATTCTCCAAGGCTTCCATCTCTCTTTCAGTGAGAACTTCATCAATCTCCTTGTATTGGGATTTGGGTAGGGTTTTGACGAAGATAAAGAAGAAATAGCTGACAAGAGCTTGGAACTCTTCAGGATTCAGGGAGGCTAAGACTGTGGGAAAAAGGGTTGTGACACAGTGTTCGGACAGTTGTGTCACGAAGTTTTTGGGAAGGGCAGTTTGATTGACAAAGGTTGAGGATGAGGATGCGGCATTGACGTCAGTGACTTCATCAAACTTTCCCTTCTTGTTGAACCCTTCAAGACAGTAATGGAAGTTCTCTTGTAGTGAGAAACCTCTGAGAGGAAGTTCTTCAGATTTCGTTTCTCTGTCATAGGTTGCTTGTGTCTCCTCTGTCGGTTGATTTTCTTCATCTGCTGGAGGGACAGACGGAGCCTGTTGTTGAGCATTTTCCGTGCGTGGCATTGGAACTTCTTCAAAAGATTTTGGAGCATCTTCTTCATGTTCCTCATTGTGACATTTCTGAGGGGTGTCCAGCGAGATCTTGACTGGAGACGACACGCTTTCGAACTTTCTTTTGGTTGAGCCTCGAGTCTTGTATCATGGCTCAGAAGTGAGGAGAGGAATTTCAGTCGAGATACTGATATTCCCTCTGAGTGAACTTTTCTGTTTTTCAAACAGTTGGATGGTGGAAGACACTTGAGTAGTGTTCTTCCAGAAGCAAGGTGTTTCCTTAGCACTATGAAGAATGAGTGCTGAGACACTTGTTCCTTGACGCAGATGTTTGGTGGAGTGGGATTCCTTCTTCTCTTCAGCGAGAATCTGAATGTAGGCCTTCTCCCAGTTGAATGGGCCTTTCTGCATCAGGGCGATCAACACAAGTTTGTGTGGTCTTGAGAGATGACCAGGGGATCCAAGAGTGCCAAACCAACATTTCTTGATCAACTTGGCAATTGGTCTGAGATGAAGATGAATTCTTGAAATGCTCAGAACATTGGTGATGACGTAATCGGTAGATGCATTGCTTGTCAGAGCTTCTCTCATGTGCTCTGTGGCTTCTTCGTCGGTGAAGAATGGAGCTGGTCCATCAGTTGGAAGATTGAACATATCTCTCACAGCTTTAGATATGTTGATGGACATCTTGGTTGATTCTGAAAAGCCTTCATTTGTAAAAACAGAAATCTCTATTTTGAGTTCACCAGTCGATTCATCTGTTTTGATGTTGTCGTAGAATTCTCGGATGATCGACTCGTCGAGAAGAAACTTAGGCGAGCATTGGACGAACTTCATCCATCCATGTCGTTCTAAGATCTCGTTGATCTTATTGAAATCAGCAAACTGTTGGAGTGCCTCCAGTGTGACAACAGATTCGTAACACACAACTTGTTGTGATGCTGATTTTCCCATTTGTATCTTTAAGAGGTTTTCTGCAAAAGTCTGATGGTTGATTCTCACAGAGGTAAAACTGTGGATTCTTACTGTTAATCTTGCAGAAAAAGGTATTCTCAAGAAATTTGGCACACAAAGATTTCTCTGAGATTGAGTAAATCTTTAGTCGAAGATGTAACATTTTTGAAGAGAGTGTGAAAGATCGTGCAAAAGGCGGTTTCAATAATCGTTTGAAATCCGTGTAAATGGAGTCGTGCCACGTGGATCACTCCGCTTCTTAGTAAAAAGGGCGGGTTCGTGTGATCGTGTGACAATCGTTTTAAAATAAATGTGCACGTGTCTAATACTTAAAATAAAGAGAGTAAGCA
This sequence comes from Salvia miltiorrhiza, assembly GCF_028751815.1. Lineage (NCBI taxonomy): Eukaryota > Viridiplantae > Streptophyta > Magnoliopsida > Lamiales > Lamiaceae > Salvia > Salvia miltiorrhiza. The sequence goes on along the minus strand of NC_080392.1, from coordinate 30,480,504 downwards.
TTCAAACACGTCAGACTAATTACAATATAGCCAAAAAGTATTAAAGAAAAACAGTCATAGATACAAGAAATTGTTGAGGGAGGCTTACACAGTGATCATCACTAGATACATCGATGTTTGAAGTGTAAGTTCCCCCTGAGTCTTATGACTGATTCTCCTTTGAATTCAAGTCCGTTGGCTGTTGCTGCACACTCCTTTCACGTTCCTTCTTTCTTATGTGCTGAAGTGATTCCTCACGGATCACTCTTTCAAAAACTTCTGACGCCATTTTGAATTCTGTCTCTGCTTCCTTGAGACGTTGTAGAAGTTCTTGTTTTTGAGACTGAAGAAGTTTCAGTCTGTTGATCAGTCTGCGCTCCTGTACATCTCTTTTGTCAGATTCGTCTTCATCTGAAATGAAGTGGCGCATGACGATCCTTCGAGCATCTTGCACACGATCAGCCTCTTTGATGATCTGTTTGTGCTCCCTAAGGAGATCTTCAAATCTTGATCTTAGGTGTTGATACTCTAGTCGCGTTTGATCATATCTGCTTGATTCTTCTGATTGTGAGTGAGTTGGACTCATGTTCTCTTCTGGAAAGATGAATCTTTCTTCTTCATTAGAGTCCAATGATCCCAACTCAAATCCGCTGATTCCTCGAAAATATGTAAGAACATAATCGCTGGAGGAATCCTTCTTGTTCCTGTACATTGTTAGAGAGAACAGGTAGAAGCACACAGGAAACAGGAAATGAACACAAAACAAGCAGTCTCAAGAATAATCTCGAGAAGAGATAAAAACAACAATTCCCCCAAAAAGGATCTAGTTCAATTAGAACCTAGTCAGATGCAGATAGTTCTTGCGAACAACCTGCTCTGATACCAATTGTTAGGTCCGGGGGGTCTCGAATAGGTGTATGGGGGGGAGGGGAATACACCTATAGGCTATTTTTACAATAATCTACTGACCTCAATCAGAGGGATCTCAGTCAGAGATCAAAACGAAACTTTACATGCAAACAAGGACTCCTGTTTTACTGAAATCAGTTTTGACCAACAGGGTTGACGACTGATATTGAAAGCTCTTCAGTAATGAGTTATCAATTAAGTTGCTGGAACTTAACTGATCCAAGTAAGGACTTCAGTCGTGTTTGCTAGGATAGAGATGATATCACTCTTCCTTACTATCAGTGGATAGTTCAGTCAGATTGATATCATACGTAGCGGAAATTAAACTTAGTTTCGTAATAGCCTCGGTGGAGCAGGTTGTTGGATTAAGGTTTCTCTTTGCTGTTAGTCAGTGTTCAGTTTTATCAATTGAAATAGCACAAGTAAATATATAAAACTGAAAGCTGTAAATAACACATAAACTTTTACGTGGTTCGGAAAAAACCTTTCCTACATCCACGGCTGGTTGATCAGACCAACAATCCACTCCGCAAGTGCTTCACTGGTGCACTGCAAACCGTACCCGTGTGCTTGCCTGGTGCACACAACCGTAAACTGAAGATAACCCCTCTTCAGCACCCACATACCTCGCGTAGGATTTCCCTGCTAAGCACACCTCGTGCTCAGACTTTTCACTCAGAGTTCAGAGTACCTTTCTGAACTCCGAATCACTCAAACACTCTTATGGGGGAGAGGTTTAAACGAGTGCCAACTATACTTACAAAAAACAAGTTCTTCGAAGCAAGTTTGACCTTTGGCTTCTAGGTAAACAGATATATGCCTAGGGTCTAAGAGAATGTATGTAATCAGCAGTGACTGATTTTGGCTTTGGAATTCTCTTCTTCGATTCAAGCTTTGGGGCGGTTAAGCTTTAGGCTGAGTAGCTATTTCGGCAGAGCTTCAGCTTATGTCGTTGAATCGGTGAAGGTTGAAGTGATCCTCGAGCGCTATTTGTAGGAGAACTCTTGAATAGATCCGTTGGCGTAAATCGTCCTCAAGATTTCTTCCGTTGGAGAGCAATTCGAATTTGGGCTGAGGCTTCAATCTTCGAGGTTCCTTGTCTGTGTGGAAACGGCTCTCTTTGATGGACAGGAGATGTGACATCTCTGAAAAGTAACCACCAGATAGGAATGACCTCTGCAGAGATAAGATATTCTGAGATCTCTGCATTTAATGCGGTTGTACTTGTGCGTACGTGGCTTCCTCTGAACGTTGGAAGATCAGTCCTAAGAGGAATGTTCAACTGATACTTGACTTTAGTATCAGTCCTTTGCGCGCATTAAATAATCAGTCTTCAACTAATTCTTCAACTGATACTTTAGTTGGTAACTGCAGTCTTCAGTCTTCAGTCTTCGTTCTTCAGTGTTCAGTCTTCAGTCTTCGACACCGCAACTAAACTAGAAACGAACTCTAACACTTGAGTTCAAAACGATTCTAGTCTATTACATATAAGTCCTATGAATTTTGGTATCATCAAAACAAGGGTTAGGATATTCCACAAGGTTCCCAACACCCTCTACGGATGAAACGATTTTGGGTCCTGCCAAAGGCGGGATTGTGTACATGGAGGTAACCGTGAACTGTATACCGGGTTGGCCGGTCAGAAATGACTGTGAGCCGACTGTCAGGACGGCCGGTTACGGTGCTTGAGAAGGAGGCCTACTTCTCAGTACCATGATGATGATGATGAGTGGTAGAAGCGGTACTACATGCTGAATAATCATGACTGCAGTCTATTTTTCATTACTTTATGATGCTTATAATTTATCAATTGCTTACACAGGTTCTTTTAAAGAAAAACCCATGTGTGATGTATAAATGGCAAGTTAAATGTATAGCTCTAAGAGCGAGATTGTTTATTTTTCGGCTTATGTCCACTGAGTATTTTATACTCAGCCCTGCATGTATTTCTAAATGTGCAGGATGAGCAAGGAGAGAGATTGGGGGATCGCTGGAGGGCTGTTGTTCATAGACGACCTTTTGAGTACCGTATTTTACTACTATACGGTTGTGCGTATAGTTGAAGACTATGTTCTTGAAACTTAATTAGGATTGTCACTCTCAGCTATATGTCCTCATACATATAGTCTGATCACTTTATGCTGTGCTACCCTGAACAATATGAATCATTGTAAATATTTAGCTATACTCCCTTTGTTTTCGTTGACTAGAACCTTGATACATTTGAATGTATGAAGCCGATAATGTTTCTATTAAGTTTGATGATATTTTAATTGTTTTAACTTGAATTATTAGTAGCTTCCGCTTGATGAGTCTTCCGATTCCCTTGTTCTACTCTATCAATTTTATTAGTCGTATCGATACCCAATCTACGCTATCACTGCTAGATGTCGGGCTGCGACAGTTCTGCTCTACTCTGGAAGTCCGCTCTGCTCTGGACGTCCGCTCTGCTCTAGCGTTCTTCTCTGCTCTGCTCTGGCATTCCATTACGCTCTGCTCTGTACGTAATAAGATTCATCACTCTGCTCTGACAACTCTGCTCGCTAACTCCATTATCTCCGATCGGCTTTCTCAACTCTTGTTTCCAAATCTCCTCAACCAAGATCATTAAGCTTTCCTTGAACTTCTTGGCTCTAGCTCGTGTCACCAGACCAATGGGAACACGCACTGAATCTCTGCTATGGTCCGCATCATTCCCCTCCTCTTGAAGAAGATTTGTCCTCAAATACAAAGCATCGCCTACATCAAAAGGACTCAAATCAGTCACATTAAATGTTGCACTCACATTATACTCACCTGGTATGTCCAACTTGTAGGCATTGTCATTTATGCGCTCCGAAACTTGAAATGGCCCGTCGCCTCTTGGAAGTAATTTTGATCGCCGCTACTCTGGAAACCTTTCCTTGCACATGTGCAGCCAGACCCAATCACCGGGCTCGAACACCACCTTGCGACGTCCTTTGTTAGCTTGCTCTGCATATTATTTTGTTCAGAGTTCAATGTTCAGTCTGGCCTTCTCATGAATCTGCCTTACAAACTCAGCCCGCTGCTTGCCATCAAGATTAGTATGCTCGCGCTCGGGTAAAGGAGATAAATCCAATGGAGTCAAAGGGTTAAAACTATACACAAGCTCAAAAGGCGAAAACTTAGTAGCAGAATGAACAGAACGATTGTGGGCAAACTCCACATGAGGCAAACACTCTTCCCAAGACCTAATGTTCTTCTTGATAATAGCTCGAAGCAACGTAGACAAAGTCCTATTCACGACTTCGGTTTGACCATCAGTTTGTGGAGGACAAGTAGTAGAAAACAAGAGTTTCGTTCCTAACTTACACCACAAGGTTTTCCAAACGTAACTCAAGAACTTCGAGTCCCTATCAGAAACAATAGTTCTGGGAATGCCATGCAATCTAACTACCTCACGAAAGAACAAATCCGCGACATGAGAGGCATCATCAGATTTATGACATGGGATGAAATGTGCCATCTTAGAGAAACGATCAACTACAACAAAAATGGAATTCGACCATGCTTAGTTCTAGGCAGACCTAACACGAAATCCATGGAGAGATCAATCCAAGGTGTAGTAGGGATAGGAAAAGGCGTGTACAAACCATGAGAACTGACCCTAGACTTCGCTTGCTTACATATAACACATCGACCACATATTCATTCAACATCCCGTTTCATGTGAGGCCAAAAGAAATGTTCATGTAAAATAGCGAAGGTCTTAGCAATACCAAAATGTCGCATCAAACCCCCACCATGAGACTCAAGTAACAACAACTCACGTAAAGAACACTTAGGGATACACAATTTATTCTTCCTAAAAAGATAGTCATCATGCCTAAAGTACTCTCCACTAGTAGATCTTTCACATGCTCGATAAATCTCACCAAAATCATCATCATGCTCATACAAACTCTTAATGCATTCAAACCTAAGCAACTTAGCATCTAAGGTAGAGATCAAGGCATACCTTCGAGAAAGGGCATCGGCCACCACATTCTCCTTACCTTGCTTATATTTGATGACGTATGGAAACGTCTCTATTAACTCCATCCACCTCGCATGCCTTTTATTCAGCTTGTGCTACCCCTTCAAGTGCTTTAACGACTCATGGTCGGTGTGAATGATGAACTCATTGGGCCACAAGTAGTGCTGCCACATTTGTAATGCTCTCACCAATGCATATAGCTCCTTATCGTATGTAGGATTGCTCAACGTCGCCCCATTTAGTTTCTCGCTAAAATACGCGATGGGATGTCTCTCTTGCATCAAAACTGCACCAATTCCAACACCCGAAGCATCACATTCAATCTCAAAAGTTTTCGAAAAGTTAGGGAGAGATAATACCGGGGCGTGAGTCAGTTTGTACTTCAACAGCGCAAACGACTCCCCTTGCGCCTTTCCCCACTTGAACTCCACGTTCTTCTTGATAACTTCGGTTAGTGGCGCTGCCACACTGCTAAAATGAGGTACGAACCGCCGGTAAAAACTAGCAAGGCCGTGAAAGCTTTAAACGCCTCCAACGTTCTTGGGAGTCGGCCACTCTTGAATGGCACGTATCTTTTCTTCATCAACCTGTACACCCTGCGTACTAACAACAAAATCAAGAAACACAAGCTTGTTCGTACAGAACGTGCACTTCTTAAGGTTAGCAAACAGCTTCTCTTTCCTAAGTACATCCATTACAGACCTCAAGTGTTCTACGTGATCATCATGATGGTTGCTATAAATGAGGATATCATCAAAGTAGACAACAATAAATCTGCCAATAAAAGCATGCAAGCATAAACGTGCTAGGAGCATTAGTCAAACCAAAGGGCATAACTAACCACTCATACGAGCCAAGTTTTATCTTAAAAGCAGTTTTCCATTCATCGCCTTCCTTAATCCTAATTTGATGGTATCCACTACACAAATCAATCTTAAAGAACACGCAAGTGTTAATCTGGAAGATGACGAAATTATACAAAATTTTCTTGATAATCTGCAGGATGAGGTGGCCATTGCAGATGAGTTTTTGGCCAAGCTTCCACTCGACGTTAATGCCTTTCATGAATTGCCAACTACCGTGAAAGAGGATGCAACCATTGAGGAAGAACGGGCTGATGTGCTGCAATGCAAAGATGATAATGTGCAAAGAGTGCAGAGTGTGCCGCCCTTGGAGGAGGAGAAAGAGGAGAGCTGATGCAGCCCGAACAGAGCCAAGCTCGCGCCAAAACAGAGTTGAATTCCGCGCCTGACCAGAGCTAAGGACGCCAGAGGAATCGAGCTCACCAGCGGAATCGAGCTCGCCAAGGACGCCAGCGGAATCAAGCTCGCCAAGGATGCCAGCGAAATCGAGCTCGCCAAGGAATCAAGCTCGCCAGCGGAATCAAGCTCGCCAGCAGAATCGATATCGCCAGCGGAATCGATATCGCCAGAGGAATCGTCCCGAGCAGAGGAATCCTCCCGCCCGAGGAATCGTCCCGCCAGAGGAATCCTACCGCCAGAGGAATAGTCCCGACAGAGGAACCTCGAAATTGCCAGAGCAGAGCGGATTCGCCAGAGTAGAGGAGCGGACGTACAGAGCTAGATTTCTAGTTAGGGTTATTTTAGCTTGCTGAGCAAGTTTATTTGTTTCCTTTGTTTTCGTTATTTCCTTCTTTACATTAGGGTTTCCTTTGTTTTCGTTATTTCCTTATTTAAATTAGGGTTTTATTTTTGCCTATATATATGGCGGCTGTAAGGAACGAAAGAACAACTTATATCTTTTATCAATCAAATTTGTGAGATTATTCTCTCTTGAGGACTTCGAGTTCTTTCTGGATTTTGCCCAAGCAAATCCAACCTATCGGCGTATCGGCGGGTTCATCATCCCTCGTCGTGTGTCATTCAACGTCTCCAAGTTGTTGTACCGATCATATCGTTGGGGTCTAGGGATCCGTTCTCTAGGAAACTTCGTAGATTAGGTTAGGGGTTTTGGGACACCATTCCATACTTCCATTTGTCATGCAACGTCTCCGAGTTGCTGCATCATTTATACGTTGGGGTTAGGGATCCGCTCTCTAGAAACGACGTAGAATAGATTCAGGGGTTTTGGGATATTCCACACTTTATCTTTACTTTAGTTCTCGTTTCAAGGTCTAGAGATCTAGAGATCTCTTTATCATATTCCAAGTCTTCCGTGCGTATTTACCGGTCAAGGTCTAGAGATCTACAGATCTCTCATTATCATATCATTAAACATATCATTATCATATCATCATACATCATATAACTCATTATACACACATATATCCTCTTTAATCATACAAACTAAGCTAAGTCCAAATTTTATTTAGCCAACAAAAGACCTAGTCAAACATAGTTAGATGCTAATATCATGCTCAATTACATATATCCTAAACCAAAACCACTTAAATAACACATAGGCAAAAAAGTCCTATTTTTCATTAAACTAAACTCTTTGAAATTTTATAAACACACATGATACCTTAATCTAATCATAGATCTATCAATTTTAACCATTTAAACTCACATATAATCCATCAATTTACAATTTAGGGCATAGATACACATATCCCTAATTTTATTAAACTAACTCACCTCAAATTCATCAATTAACATCATATACTCAATCTACTCCATCAATCATCATCATAGACATCTCATAGACTCATTCACATCATCAATTCATCACTTAATACATCAACTCACAAACTTCCCTATTCTGGGGTAAACTAAACTTCATCTATTTTTGCATTTCAAGGCATAGCCTTTCAAAACACACATCAATAATCACCAATCATCACATAGATCTCATTTCTCACCCCAATTCAAGGAAAGAAAAAGAAAAATTTTTGAAGGGTAGAAACCCATTTTTTTGAAAATTTGGAAAAAAAGAGGAGGGGTGATTTTCTTGCTTCAATCTTCCATAAATACTCACATACAACATCATTCAAGCTAGATCTATGGATTACATGATCACTTACCCAAACTTTACACCTAATATTAAACTTTCTCTCTCTAGCTTTGAGGCCAATCTTCAAGGATCTTCTTGAATCCAATGAGATTGAAGGTGTTTAGGCAAGATTTTGGAGTGGATTGATGTGTTTGGTATGATTTTGTGAAGCTTCGAAGGTCTCTACAATGGTTGACAATGGAGGAAAGTGAGAGATGAGGGAGAGAAGGTGGTGGTCGAAAATGGGGTGGAGAAGAGAGAGGAAAAACCTTTGCAAGATTGAATTTGATATGGCTAATCTTTGAGAGATTTGGCAATCTTAGCAAATATTTGCAATAAATGCTTTGTTCTCTCTCTAATCTCTACACTCTAAATAAATAAATAAAAATACACTAATCCACTTGGCAATTTGTGGTATTTAGTCACATGCTCCAAGGATTAAATTAATCATGTGTGGGAGTAGTAATTGAATAATGATATTAACAATCATGGAAATGTTACTCATTAATAAAATACCATAGCATAATTATTCATGTGCCCAAAATAAAATAATTATAGCACTAATATTAGTGCACTCACTCAATTATAATATTTCTCATCATAGGAAAAATAATTTAAAAAAATATTATGCTAGGAAAAATTTTCATAAACCGGCATCATTCGATTTCTCGGTAAAAATAAACTGCACTTGCTTTGGAAACTTAATTAAAATTCCAAGTGCTAAAGTCCTCAAATAAAAATCATAATAACTTGCTCACAATGACATACGTAACAAAAATCACATAATCAATCAGTCACGTAATTTCACATAATATCACGCCAACGCAGTCGGCAAACACAGACAAACTAAACGTCTTTCTGACCGACTCTTTTCATCAAGGGTTCTCACTCTTTCTTTCTCAACTCTATTTCCAACTCATTATTCCTATTTTCTTAATAGGACAGTCAAACTCTGATAATTCGGTATCCGGTAACTCTATTCCCGGTAGTTGGAAATAAAACAAAATCTCAATTCAATTCAATCAACATTTCTATCTCAACTCATTTCTCAAATCTCATCACTCTAACTCCATCATTGGTTTGTCCACTCGTAACTCTAGTTAAAAGACAATCTGTCTTATCTGGTCATAAAAAAATAGTCTCGCATCTCGACATCTCAGTACTCTCAATAGTGTTAAGACACTATCTCACAACATAAGGAAAAGTACGGGGAGTTACATTTACTTTTTTTATAAAATGCAAAACCTAAACTGCACATTACAATCGAGAATTTCAGAGAACAGGGGCAAGAGTCATTCATTTTAGTAGCTTCCTGTGTGAGCTAGCTTTCCAAATTTTATGGTATTAACCATATTGTGTTAGCTAGATATCCACCAAAGTTGAGCCCAGTTTGACAACATTTACTATTTTTCAAAAATCCATGTTTTTGATTGCTCAAAACTGCCAGAAATGGTAGATCGTGGTAAAAACGTCATATCTCTCAAACCACTTGGAGTTTTTGACTCTACTTTTTTTGTATATGAAACTAGACTCAAATATCTTTCTTTTGGTATGAGTCTCGAGTCCAGGAGGTGTCGGAGTCAGAACAGGTTAAATTTTGAAGTTAAGTCAGTGTAAAAACAGAGCATGTTTTAATGATGTTTGATTGTGTTTCTTATGTGCTTTTATGTGTTTGTGTTGCCTATGTGTTTGAACGAGATTAGACGAACCTTATATGAGTGATAAATCGAGACTTAGAACCATGATTTCTTGAAACCTATCCTTGAACTTAAGGATTTGAGATGAGTGAAGAGTTTATATAGAGTTGAGTAAGGAGATAGAATATGAGATAGAGCATGAGTTAAGGCTTAAGAATTTGTCAATGAGTTTCTAATCGAGATTCATTTTATGACATGAACCTTCGATGATGATGATGATCCCTGAAGACACGAGCAGAGCAAGAAAGTAAGTAACTCCGCTTTGACGGGAGATTTTGAGTAAGGTCTTCAGGTGGGCAATATTTTGAGTATACAAATATTATACGAGCTTTCTAAAATGATTTTGATGATGATATTTATGAGTTTATCAAATGTTGAGATAAATGATGTTTGAGAACTGTTTGACTTGCCAATTTTTTTGATGTTGAGCTTGTATGTTACCCTCTACTGATGAGATGAGACGAATTTGGATCCTGCTACAAGCGGGGTTGTGTACACAGAGATGACCGTGAGCCGTCTTTGGGTCGGCCGGTCACGGTGCTTGAGAAGGAGGCCTACTTCTCAGTACCTTGTTTATGATGATGAGTTGTAGATGCGGTACATACATGTCGAGTACTTGTCTGCAGACACATATTTATGATGTTTATTATTAAAACTGCATGCACAGATTCATTTATGCTAACTTATTTCTGTGTATTGCTGAGATGTGGCAAGCTTCAAACCTATAGCTCTAAGAGCACCTTTCTTGTTTTTCGGCGTTTGCCCACTGAGTATTATGTACTCACGCCCTGCATGTATTTCTAAATGTGCAGGCTAAGCGAGGAGTGAGATTGGTCTGGTGCTGGTGGGGGAACGTTTCAATCGATGTGTTCATATTTAATATTGCCGTTATGATTAATAGAGTCTTGATGATTGAAATACTTTATTTTTCTTTTGAATCAAGTAATATACTCACGGTTATGTGTCTTCATACATATAATCGGTTCGCCTTTTGCTGCGATACTCTGCATATTATTCTTGCTTATGAAAAATAAGCTATACCTGCTTTGTTTTTGATCTTGAAATTCCCGATATTTATGGAGTTATGACGATGTTGACGTTTATAACCCTGGAGTTAATTTATGATGCTTTTCCTTAACACTTTTTCATGTAAGCTTCCGCTTGATGTTCGACCTATTCTTCTTGTCTTTTATTCTTTTAAAATAGTCGTATCGATACTCGTACCCCACTATCACTAGTGTCGGGGATCGGGCTGCGACAAAAGCCTTTATGTGCATCAGTTAAGTTCCAGTAACTTAACTGATAACTCCTTACTGAAGAGTCTTTCAGTATCAGTCGTCAACCCTGTTTGGTAAAAACTCCTTTCAGTTAACAGGTGTCTTAGTTTTCTTGTAAAGTTTCGTTTTGATCTCTATCTTGAGATCCCTCTATTTTTAGAGGAAAGAAAAATAGCCCATAGGTCTATTCCCCCCCTCTCATACACCTATTCGAGACCCTCCGGACCTAACAATTGGTATCAGAGTAGGTTGTTCGCAAGAACACTCTGTTTCTGATTATGTTCTAATTGAACTAGATCCTTTTTTCTCAAAGGTCTCGAAAAACTTTTCTCTTTCAAAAAGTGCTTGTGATTTGCTCTATCTGTTGTTACCTGTTTTTATTGAAACTAACCACAGCAGATTATCTTCTCTACCTATGTTTAGTATTGAAAAATATGACATATGGAAGTTTCGACTTGAAAGCTTCCTCACTGCTCAACATTGCCGAATGTGAGAAGTCATCACCAACGGACCAATCATCATCACCGAAATTGTCAAAAGGATTCCCGTTGATCCTGCTCGGGATCCATTCGATGACGTCCAGATCAAGCAGAAGACAGACTTCACCACAGAAGAAAGGAAGCAAGATGAGCTTGACAATCTCACCAAAAGTATCATCTCCAGCACAGTACCAGACAAGCATGTCACCAAGATCATCAAGTGCCGAAGTGCAAAGGAGATGTGGGACATTCCTGAAAGAATGTGCGTATGCTCCGAGGAAATCAAGGAGAACAAGCTATCCATAGCGTGCCAGAAGTTCGACTCCTTCCTCATGCTCAAGAATGAATTTGTCGATGAGATGGAACTCAGATTCAATCAAATCCTGAATGAAGTTCAATCCATCTCGAAGGACAAGTACACCCAACGAGAAATCAACTTGAAGATTCTTCGAGCACTGCCACGAGGAGATTGGCAGATCTACTCATTCGCTCATCAGAACAAGCCTGGATTCAGTCAGCTCCCAACAAACAAGCTCTTCTCTGATCTCCTGGCAAATGAGTTCGACATCCAGAGAAATCTTATAATCAAGAAAACTGAAGGATCAGATGAAGATGGCCCTTCAACCTCAAGAGGAGCAGCATTGAAAGCTTCAGCAAGAGAAAGCAAGAAGCAAACAAAGGAACCAGCAAAACTCAAGCCAGATGACTTCTTCAGTCAATATGCTCTGTTGACTGAAAGATTCAACAAGATGGAGTCCAAATTCCGCTAGTACAGAAGGTTCCACAAGTAGCACTACAAAGGAAAGGAAAGAGAAAGCAACTCCAGACATTCCACTGATCGATGCGGAGAAAAAAAGTCAGTCGCCTACGACATCAAAGATATGGAATGCTTTGGATGCAAAAAGAAAGGGCACTTTCGAAATGAATGCCCTGAACTGACGCAGTCTGAGCGCAAAGAGTTGAAAGCCAAGAAAGATCGCAAGTATGTGAAGAAGAAGGCGATGGTTGCTGACGATGCTGAATCTCCCAAAGATACATCAGAATCATCCGACTTCAACTCTATCAGCTCAGATGATGAGAGCCAAGCCCTGATGGCCAACGAAACTCAAAGCGTGGCTGACAACAGCTACGACAATGGAATGAATGGCTTAGAGGTAAACTCTCACTCAAAAACTCCTTATACTGATTATTTCCTGGTGTATTCAGGAGATCATTCAGGATCTGGAGAAAGCTCAACCAATGAAGCTGACGAGCTTGATCAGCTCATGACTAATCACTGTCAGTTGAGGAAAATGTTTGAAGATCTCCTCAAGCATAATCAGATAATGGAAAAGGAGATTAATGATGAACAAGCCAAGAATCAGACAGTCATCTACTTTCCGGATGAAACTTGTCTTGATCAACTTATCATGGAGAACAGTCGACTGGAAGAAAAGCTCAAAATCTCAAATTCAGAATGTGACAGAGCATCTCATGAAATCAAGAGGCTCAATCACAAACTAGAAGAAACAGTCAAGGACTGCATGATGAAGTCTCCTATGATGAGCAACTTTCCATCAAAAGGCCTTGTTGAAAGCATTGGAGGAAAGGTTGTAGTTGATAAAGGAAAGAGTATCATGATCAACGAGTCGACTGATGCTCCTGAAGACAGCACTTCAGAGGAGCCAAGAGATCATGATAGGGAAGAACTTCGGAAATGCAAACTGATGGCAAGAACGAATGTTCCTCCTCCACAAAGCTACAGACGAGCAAAGGAGGCCCCCAACCAGATCATTCTATTGAGAAGACTGGAAAGCAGATTTCAGTCAAAGATCAGGGAAGGAACATCAGGAATCAAGAATACTCTTCCTCATCAGTCCAGGGGAAAGAACAACAACATCAGTTAGGAACTGAAACCAGTTCAGTTCCGAAGAGAAGAATATCCATGGAGACAAAGCTGTAACAAATCCAGATGAGGCAAACGTCAACAACAACAGCATGCGACTGGATATCCAAAGACTTATGTTGCTCAACATAAGTCAAGAATGTCTCAAGTATCTCAAGAAAGATACTTTGCAGAGCAAAGAAGACCTCAACCTCTCATCAGACAGAACTCCTACAATAGTGAGGCCATCAGAAGAAAAGATCAACAGAAATTCTCATGTGCCAACCGAAGCAACGACTACTTCAGTCAGACGACCAGCAAAGTGCAAGAGATCAGCAAGACCAGTTCTGAAGCAGATATGGGTTCCAAAGGGGACTCGAGCTAACATTGAAGGACCCAAATCTTGATTGGGTACCTAAATTGACTCTTCCTTGCAGGTCAAATGCAGAAAATCTAAAAAGAAGGAAGAAGTCAAGGCATCAATTAGAATAGCGGCTGCTCAAAGCACATGACGGGCTACAAAGAATATCTAACTCAATATGTTGAGAAAGCTGGATCCAAAGTTGCATTCGGAGACAACTCAATCGGAGAAACAAAAGGCTATGGTGTGCTCGACATGGGTAACGCCAGTATCAGTAATGTTAGCTTTGTTTCTGGTCTTAAACATAATCTGTTGTCTGTAAGTCAATTTTGTGACAGCAGTTTCACAGTGAAGATCAAAAAGGATGAATTCACTGTCAGAAACAATCAAAGGAATGTGGTTCTGAAAGGATTCAGACAAGGAAGTCTCTACGTCGTCTAATGGGAAGACAGCCCTCCAGAAACGTGTCTCATCAGCAAGAGCAGCTCAGAGCTCAACTGGCTGTGGCACAGGAGACTCAACCATCTCAATTTCAAGACGATCAACAAGCTTGCTAAACATCAACTGGTAGAAGGTCTGCCTTCTATTGTATTCCAGAAGAAGCAAGAATGTGAAGCATGTCAAAGAGAAAAGCAGACAAGGACATCATTCAAGCAGGACACTCCTCTGGAAGGATTCTTCAACTGCTTCACATGGATCTGTTTGGCCCAATCTCTCCCAGAAGCTACAATGGCAGGAAGTACACCTTAGTTGTCGTAGATGATTTCTCAGGATATACTTGGGTCATCTTTCTATACAGCAAGAAGGAGACACTGATGGAATTGCCAAAGCTGCTGAGAAGACTAAGCGTTGAAAAGGAAGTCAACATCATCAGCATCGGATCAGATCATGGGACTGAATTCCTCAATACTGTCATCCATGAGTATTGTGAGGAACATGGAATCAGTCATCAAACTTCTGCACCAAGGACTCCTCAACAGAACGGAGTTGCAGAAAGAAGAAACAGGTCTTTGAAGGAAGCAGCAAGGACGATGCTAGTCGAATCAAAACTCCCCTTAAAGTTTTGGGCCGAAGTGAAGGAATATTAAACTGAATTAATGCTCCGTTTGCCCGATGATCGTTTCTTGGAATATTATTAATTTATCATACAACGATTAATCCCTAACATGCTCCTATGAATTTAACAACTGCACGTTGGAGTTAGAAAATACCTGAAGAATTCCTAAGAATTCGTCAATCCGTCGCTGAACAGGTCAGCCAACTTCAACGCTCCGTTTGACCCTTCAAACGGCCTCCAATCGTATTTTGTGCAGAAATACGATTTCTTCGTCTTCGAAAGAGCTTTCCGTGACCGTCTGTTTCACCTCAATCGGACTTCTGTAGACGAAGTTATAGCTGTTCTTCGGAGACTGCCAGAACTTGATTTCCTGCGAAAATCTGACTCCAGCTCAGATCTTCTGAACTGTATCCCGCTCAGCTTTCACCGTTGGATGGACAACGAACTATGAAAGTCCCAAGAGAGAATGCTCCACACGATTTCCTGTGCCCCACACAGCTCTCCAAAACCCTAATATTTTATCAGTGTATTTTCCTGAGAGCTGACAACTGTATTTATAATAAAATAAATACGTGTAGGCAAAGAATTAGTGTAGGAGGCGTTTTTCTCTTCTTCTAGGGCTAGGAGACTTTGGGCCAGTCCAGGGACCAGATACAAGGAAGAAAGATGGGCCTCAAATAAATTAATTTATCTATGGTCAGCCCAGACCATAATTAATTTATAAATATCAGTTCATTCCACTAGAGAACCGATATTGACTTACCCCTTTATTGCCGGTGATGAGTCGGGGCTTGTATTTAGACTTATTAAATCCTCGTATTTAAAATCTCTGACATCCATTAATTAATTATAGCTCTGACAGCCTTAATTAATTAATCTCTTTTGTAATACTTAAGCAGTACCACTCAAACCTTATTATTACGCCTGAACTTAATCAACCTGCAGGGTTTAGCGCAATAAACATTATTGAGCTCCTTAAGGGGATGTCATTATCCTATACGGATACGAGTACCAATACAGATAATCAGATATCATATACTAACCGCTATCACCCAAGATACAGAGTACTCAAGTTACTATATAACTCTCGCTCATAGTAAGTCAAAGTGATAAACGAATCAACATATATATCTGACATCTTATTAGTATTAAGATCTTATAAGTCACCGATATCTTTAATTCTTCACTTAAGTCAGATAGAAGAATATATCTCACTGTGCTCCTATCAATACGTATGACGTACCAGTATAGATAAGTAGTCAAGACAAACTACTTCCATCTATACCGCAGCCTAATCCAATAACTTGTCCTAGAATTATTTCGGCTGTGATAATATTATATCTCTTAAGGTTAATCCAATTATATGGTCTTCTGTGATCTACAACACACCATATAATCTACTTATATAGAGATAAAGAGCATACATATGCAATCATGAACACAATCAGATAGGAGATTAGATAGTGAACTTAGGAAACATTGTATACAAGCATAAAACGTTCTTGCTTTCAGTATACAAATCCAACAATCTCCCACTTATACTAAAGCAAACTTTTAGTATACAATGCGTCTATTTACCAATCACCTAACACTTCTCCCACTTATACTTAAAGTTTCCTAAGTGGGTGGCATCAATCGCATTCCCATCTTTCAATGACCATTTGCGATAAGCCTTTTGTGAAAAGATTAGTAGGTTTCTCCAATATGTGAAAATTTATTCTATGAGCACAAAAACCACGATTTACGAATAATCGTATTTCATGGTACTGCTCCATGTGTTTATCCCCTTGTGGTTCTTGGATTCCTTACAGTTTGGAACTGTACTTGAGGTATCACGAAGGTGATGCTCTCACGCAAACTAGGAATCACCCTTAGATCCTGGAGGTAGTGGTCAAACTAAAAGGTTTTACCTCCCAAGGATAATACATAGCTCGAGGTAATTATTCTTTGTTCCGGTCAGCCTGGAAATCCAAAATCGTATAATCCAAAAAGGAACTAAACTGTCTAACTGGTAAACTATCCTTATTCTCTAGTCAGAGACTTGAAAATATAATTTATCACAGTTCAGTGTCCTTAACTAGAACTATACAGATATCTTACAACCATGCTAACTGCATAGCAAATATAAGATCTCGTACATAGCAAACCATACATCAGATCATGGGACTGAATTCCTCAATACTGTCATCCATGAGTATTGTGAGGAACATGGAATCAGTCATCAAACTTCTGCACCAAGGACTCCTCAACAGAACGGAGTTGCAGAAAGAAGAAACAGGTCTTTGAAGGAAGCAGCAAGGACGATGCTAGCCGAATCAAAACTCCCCTTAAAGTTTTGGGCCGAAGCAGTCAACAACGCATGCTACACGCAAAATCGCTCCTTCCTCACTCAAAGACATGGAAAAACTCCATACGAGCTATGGAAGAACAGAAAGCCTTCAATCTCTTATTTTCATGCTTTCGGTTCTAAGTCTTTCATTCACAACAATGATAAGAGGAGATTAAACACATTTGATAGCAAGGCTGATCCAGGAATCTTTCTTGGATATTCTGGAACTGAACGATCTAGTAAAGCCTATCGAGTGTTTAATTCTCAAACTCTCTGTGTTGAAGAAACACCTCAAGTTGTCTTTGATGATTCTGCTGATGAATTCAGGAAATAGAAAACAAAGAATGCTGAGTTTCCAGAACTGAAAAGCAGGACATCGAACCTTCTACAGTCTTGGTGTGGGGACCCGAAAAAGATGAAGATACTGAAAAGCTTCAGTATCAGAAGATCAGTCAAAGGTCAGAAATTCAGACTGGAGCCAATGCAGATGGCATCAGTCAAGGGGGTACTCCAGCTATTGAGGAAAGAGCTGAACCAGCCGAAGAAGATCCAACTCAACTCTCCCCAGTTCAGAACAATGCTCAACATCTCAGAACCATTCTGACTGAAGAACTTCCTCCATCACCAGAAGAGATCAAGAAGTTTAGAAGATGATTTGAACTCCATTCAAAGAAGAACATCATTGGAGAACCCTCAGACGGTGTCAAGACTCGAAGATCAATGTGCAACCTCGTCTTTGATACCAACCAGAACTGCATCAACGAAGATAAGAATTTTAGCTGTTTCTTATCATCTACAGAGCCCAAGGATATTGAAGAAGCTCTGAAGTCTACTGAATGGGTCATCGCAATGCTAGAGGAGCTCAATAAATTCAATTGGAATTCAGTTTGGGAGCTTGCGGATCGACCAGATGATGCAAATGTGATTGGTTTGAAATGGATTTTCAAAAATAAGAAAGACGAAGGATACAGTAAGGAAGAAGGAATCGACTACGATGAAACTTTTGCACCAGTTGCCAGATTGGAAGCAGTCAGACTCTTCTTAGCCTTCGCAGCTCACAAAGGATTTAAGGTACACCAAATGGATGTGAAGTGTGCATTTCTCAATGGAGTGCTCACCGATGAAGTCTACGTGGAACAACCTCCAGGCTTTGAGGTTGCAGGTCCAGAAAAGGTGTACAAGCTAAAGAAAGCGCTCTATAAACTAAAGCAAGCTCCAAGAGCATGGTATGATACTCTCTCTGAGTATCTTATTGAACAAGGGTTCAAGAAAGGATCAGTGGACAGAACACTGTTCACTCTCAAAGAAGGAGAAGATCTCCTACTTATTCAGATCTATGTCGATGACATAATCTTCGGATCCAAATCCGAACGCATGTGCAAGAAGTTCACTGACATCATGACCAATAAGTTCCAGATGTCCATGATGGGAGAAATGAATTTCTTTCTAGGATTGCAAGTCAAGCAGACCAGCGAAGGAATACTGATGAATCAGTCCAAATACGCCAAGGAACTGATCGCCAAGTTCGGTATTCAGCACATGAAATCAGTCAAGATTCCAATGAATACAAACTGGAGAGTTGATCCAGGATAAGAATGGAAATCTGTATCGTCAACCAAATACAGAGAAATCATTGGATCATTGCTGTATTTGACTGCGAGCAGACCAGATATTGCGTTTGCAGTCGGGGTTTGGGCGAGATATCAGTCAGATCCAAAGGAAGCTCACATGGATGCAGCAAAGCGAATCTTGCGATATCTTAAAGGCACACCCAATTTAGGATTGTGGTACCCAGATGATGACGACTTCAAGCTCACCGGATATTCAGACTCAGATTTTGCGGGATGCAAAATTGATCGCAAATCAACATCCGGAACCTGTCAATTCCTAGGCAACAAGCTCATCTCATGGTTTTCAAAGAAGCAGACTTTAGTCGCCACCTCCACAACTGAAGCTGAATATGTTGCTGCGGGAAGCTGCTGTTCACAACTCCTTTGGTTAGTCCAACAGTTGAAGGACTATGGGATCGAAGAAAAGGAAGTCCTAATCTATTGCGACAGCTCCAGTGCTATTGCAATATCCCAGAATCCAGTACATTACACCAGAGTCAAGCATATTGCTATTCGACATCACTTCATTCATGATCACGTCGAAAAGAAGGATATCTCTGTTGAATGGATTCCGACCACAGTTCAGAGAGCAGACTTGCTAACCAAAGCTCTTCCAGAAGAAAGGTTCAACGATCAATGTGGAAGGATCGGCCTCATCAACCCAGAAGAGTGATGCTGTGTTTGAAGATTTATCTCAAACAGTCATGATGACTGGTGGTCAACCAACTGCTGTTCTACGACCGCTGATGTGGAAAGCAATGAAGAAAACTCATCCTGATGAGTTAACCAGGATCAAGTGGTATCGACTAACTACAATGATCAGTCGATCAATAAGTATTTTTAAGCTTACTTTTTAAAATTAGTTACATCAGTTATGAGCTTTGTGTTTTAAATTCAAAATCTTTCTCTAACTGATCAGTTTCTTTCAAAATCTTTAACTGATTGTTGGAAAATTGAATATCCGAGAAGGACAAGTATTTTCAAAAAGTGGATTTGTATTTGATTTAACCTGTCCTGATCTTTACTAAAAATATTTCCAACCTTTTTGCCTTTGTGATCAAATTTCTTGAGAATCTCATTGACATGACATAATGCAATGATATTTCTCAACTTTTGAAGCTTCCGTCCCCTACAGTGACGGCGGACATGAATTTTTACTTCAAAAACATTTTAGGCACAGTTTTCGAAAAACTTTTCATCTTCTTACTTGGTAAATGTGTGTATTTATACCATGATGTCTTCAATAGTTTTCTGCATCAACTAACAAATGTCCACAGCCTTCACTGTGAGAAAATTTTCAAACTCTTTCAAAGTTTGCAGAGAAAATTTTTGTTCCGACAAAGGAGAAATTCAATGACTGCAAAGTCATGGTGTGGGAGAATGACGCTCACATACTTGGTCTTCACCGGACCCTTCCACTGGATCTCAACGTCTCTCTGACGTCAAAGCTTGCCCTGTTCTCAACGTCTCTCCAACGTCTCTCCATCGACGCGAGCGTCTTCCATCCTCATGCCCGGCCCATATGGTTTGAAGTACCTGTCTCAAGAAAACAGACTTCACCTGGCTCTCAGGAAAGCCTCACCTTTTTGTGAAGCTTCCGTGTGGTGCAACAACAATGAGCAGGAGCTCGTTGTCAACCGGCGCAACCCATTGCACAAGGTCTTCTTCTCATGGACCAAGTGATGGGTCATTGACAGTGTCTATCCTCACGATAGTCACTGATTCGATCTTTCTTTCCCACACACTTCTCTCTACTTCCCTCTCTCTCCTCCAAAAACCTCTCCTCAGCCCTCTTCGGTTTGCATGATAGCAGCTCTCTTCTCTTCCCATTCTGAGAGCCATGCAAATCAACCCCTGCCCCTTTCTTCGTCTCCCCCATTCTCATCTTCTCCCTTCTCTTTCATTTTTTTTTTTTCTAAACCTCCGCATTCTCCACCTCCCTTCTACCCTCGGCATCTTTATCTGGACCATTCTGCAATTCGGTTTCCTCGCATGGTCTTAGCTGCATCCTTCAGTCAATTCTACCTTTTTGATGTTGCCAAAAAGGGGAAAAGTTCTTAGAGACTTATTCTCGAAAGACTGAAGTTGATTAAGCAAAATGATCATCACGATGATCATGAGGAAGATTAGCCAGGGAGGCCTCAAGTCGAAGGAAAACAAGTGAGAGTGGAACAAGCTTAGGAACACGAAGACAGAAGATGAAGATCAAGAAGTTCAAGGCGCAGCCAAGCAGACTGCTGGAGTCCATGGGTTTCCAATGATGTTTTTGTTTTTCTTTGTACTCCAATGTAAGTCTTGCTCTGTACCTCGACTGGTGTCTCATCAGTCATTTTTTTTGAAATAAAACAAACTTCTTTTGACCTCAACCTGAAGACAATAACTTTTTGTCCAGGCTCTGATTAATATTTTTCTGTCTTTTTCCTCGTTCTTGTTTTGAACTGTTGTGTTCTTGACTCTAAGTACAAGTTATTAGGTTCTATTGTTAAGGGGGAATAGTATTCAACCTGTTTTAGAACTTGTGCTCTGAGTTCAATCTTTGTAATGCTTAGAACTGCTGTAAGGTTTTGGCATCATCAAAAAGGGAGAAATTATTGGGAACCCCATGGAATATCGTATCTTGTTTTGATGATACCAAAATCCTTAGGTTTAATATGTAATAGACTAGAATAGTTTTGAACTCAAGTGTTAGAGTTCGTTTCTAGTTTAGTTTGCGGTTCTGAAGACTGAAGACTGAAGAATGGAGGACTGAAGACTGAAGACTGAAGTTACCAACTGAAGTATCAGTTGAAGAATTAGTTCGGAACTGATTACTTAATGCGTGCCCCATGGACTCAGCGGACTGATACTAAAGTCAAGTATCAGTTAAACATTCTTCCTCGGACTGAACTTCCAACGTTCAAAGGAAGCCACGTACTCACATAGTACAGCCACATTAAATGCAGAGATCTCAGGATCATCCCTCTCTGCAGAGGTCATTCCTATTTGGTGGCTACTTTATCAGAGACGTCGCATCTCCTGCTCTTCAACATAGTCGTTCCCACCAAACAAGGAACCTCGAAGATTGAAGCCTCAGCCCAAATTCAAAAAGCTCTCCAACGGAAGAAATCTTGAAGACGTTATCCGCCAACGGATCTATTCAAGATCTCTCCTATAAGTAGTACTCGAGGATCACTTCAATCTTCACCGATTCAACGACATAAGCTGAAGCTCTGCCAAAATTGCTACTCAGCCCAAAGCTTAACCTCCCCAAAGCTTGAATCGAAGAAGAGAATTCTAAAGCCAAAATCAGTCACTGCTGATTACACACATTCTCTTAGACCTTAGGCAAATATCTGTTCACCCAGAAGCCTAGGTCAAACTTGCTCCAAAGAACTTGTTCTTTGAAGTTTAGTTGGCAAGTTTTCAAACCTCCTTTAGAGAGATAGAATCGAGTGTTTGAGTGGTAAAGGAGTTCAGGAAGGTTGATGCAGTTCAGAGCAGAGCTTAGGATGCAGAGCAGAGCCGAGTTTCAGAGGCTGCACAGAGTGAAGATCCGATACACATGCCCGTTGGTCCGGTGACGAGAGCTAGAGCCAAGACGTTCAAGGCTAATTTAATGACGTTGGTGGAAGAAATCTGGAGGCAAGAGCTGAAAAGACCAATTGGAGAAGGACCGACAGATCAGAGCTCAAAGGTAGTAAACCTTATTACTTACAGAGCAGAGCCGCACAGCAGAGCTGAACTACCAGAGCAGAGAAATCGACTGTGCCCGAGCAAAGAAGTTAAGTTTGACCGAGCAGCGAAGTCGTCCCGCCAGAGCAGAGGAATCGTTTCGCCAGAGCAGACTTGATTCCTCTGCGCTTTGCCAGAGCAGAGGAATCCTTCCGCCAGAGCAGACTTGATTCCTCTGCGCTTTGCCAGAGCAGAGGAATCGTCTCGCCAGAGCAGACTTGATTCCTCTGCGCTTTTCCAGAGCAGAGGGATTTCTCGCTACGGTTTTTTTGACTTACTGAACAAGTTTCTTTGTTTCTTTGTTTACGATTGTTTCCTTCTTTACATTAGGGTTTCTTGTTCCCTATAAATAAGGTTGCTATGTGTTGGACGAAGGTTAGACGATTTTTGATAATAATATTGTGAGTTTATTCTTTCTCAAGTTTTGAATTCTTCTTGATTTTTCCAAACAAGAATTCAACCTATCGACGAATCGACGAGTTCATCATCCCTCGCCGTGTGTCATTCAACATCTCCGAGTTGCTGCACCAATCACATCGTTGGGGTTTAGAGATCCGTTCTCTAGAAAACTTCGTAGATTAGGTCAGGGGTTTTGGGATATCCACACTTTATCGTTACTTTATTTCTCGTTTCAAGTCTTCCGCGCGTATTTATTTGTTCATTCCGGTGAAGTTCAAGAGGTTACCGGTGAGGATCATATCATCTGGTATCAGCTTTTCCAGGTTTCGTAAGGGTTGCAATTTTAGGGTTTGTTATACCTGTTCTTTTACGTTCCATATTCCATAAGCTTAGAAAAAAAAAAAAACAAAGTACGAAAGAAAAAGGACGCAGAAAGCATCAAATTTGTGTTTGCAAATCTCGAAACTTCTTGTCTCTTAATCCTTCGTGTGTTCTTTAATTCTTTGGGTAACATAGCTAGTTGCGGTGTTTGTTTTCTGCGCAGCACTGACTTTGGGGTTCCAGTCTGCGTTTAGGAGTCTTTCTTTTCTTTTGTCGAGTCCTATCAATTCTGTGTGTTTGCTATGGTTCTTGTGAGGCGTGACATCGAGTGCTCTCGTCGAGTGCGCTTGTTGATCTCGTTGTGCAGTTGGTACGTTGACTTCACGTGGTAGATCGAGGGAGTTCAATTTTCTTGAGGCGAGAAATAGAGCGGAAAAAGGCAAGAGTGGTGAGATCAATAGAGGGTAAAAGCCGAGTTTTGTGTGATACACGAGCGTTGAGTGATCCATCGTTGTGCGATATACACGAGTGTTTGTGAGGCGGTGAGGTTTTCTTTGTTTTCCTTTTACTACTAACCTTTTCTGTTTCAGGTTACAATGTCTAAACACGATGAACAGGAGTCACCGTCGGCGGAGCATCCTACCCTAGATCCGAACACAAAGTTTATCATGGAAGCCTTGCGTTCGGAGTTTGGCAGGATCATGCGATCTGAATTCGAAGGCATGCATGAAAGGATGTACCAATTTGAGCAAACTCATTCCAATCCCACTCGTGGTGAGTTTGGTGGACGTAGAGGCCGAGGAGGTGGTCGTGGTCCGGGAGGTTGGCGCATGCCAATCCGCAATGTGCACCATCGTGACGAGCACGCCGAAGAGTCCGAATATGAGGAAGATGGAGAGGGGCGTTGGCGTCGAGTGAATGGTCCAAACCATCAAGTTGATAACATTAACAATATCAAGATGAATATCCCATCATTCCAAGGGAAGAATGACCCTGAATTGTACCTTGAATGGGAAAAGAAAGTGGAGTTCTTGTTCGATTGCCACAACTATTCAGAGCTCAAAAAAGTGAAACTGGCAGCCATCGAATTTTCGGAGTACGCGCTCGTATGGTGGGATCAAACGGTGACTAGTCGGCGGCAGGGCGAACCGCCTATCCAAACTTGGCATGAGATGAAAGCAGTGATGAGGAAGCGGTTTGTACCAAACCATTATTACCGGGAACTCTTCAACAAGTTGCAAACATTGAAGCAGGGAAGTAGGAGTGTCGATGAGTACTTCAAGGAGATGGAGATGGCTATGATACGAGCTAATGTTGTGGAAGACAGGGAGGCTACCATGGCTCGTTTCTTGGCTGGATTGCAGTGGGATATCCGCGACAAAGTGGAACTCCAACACTACGTTGAGTTGGAAGACATGGTTCATATGGCAATCAAGATTGAGAGTCAACTCAAGAGGCGAAGTAATTATAGCGGTGGTCAGTGAAGTCCCTTCAGCACTGGAAAGCAGCAGCGGGGCGTCTTCGCCCGGACGGAGGGCAGAGCAGCAGTGGTAGCGCTGGCAACAACCAGCGCGACACTTCCAGCGCAGAGCAGAGCGGACGCACGAGCAGAGCAGAGCAGAGCCTGCGACAGAGCACTTTCAGCTCTGGCGGCAGTCAAAGCCACGGTCAACGCTCTTCCAGCTCTGCCACATAGCCCCGACAGAATCAGATTGGCGGAGGTCCGAGGACTACAAATTCCAGCTCCGCCACCGCATTCGAGGGAAGATACCGTGACAAGAAATGTTTCCGTTGTCAGGGATTCGGCCACATCATGAGCGAGTGTCCGAATCGGCGCATTATGATCCTCCGAGACGATGGAGATGTTGTCACCGATGGGGAAGAGACAGACCCCGAGATGCCTGAATTGGAAGAACCCGAGGAAGAGGAAGAGCTGGATGCACTCAAGGGACACTTCCTAGTAGCCCGACGAGCTTTGACCATGCAACCGCAAACTGGAGCAGCGGGAAAACCTTTTTCACACGCGGTGTTTGGTCCGTGACAAGCTCTGCAGCGTGATTATTGACGGCGGGAGTTGCACGAACGTGGCAAGTAAGCATATGGTGGAGAAACTAGGGTTGACCGCAGTGAAACATCCGAAACCATATCGCTTGCAATGGTTGAGTGACGCCGGTAATGTGAGAGTCACAAGACAAGTCTGTGTGCCGATTCGACTTGGCAGGTATGAGGACGAAGTTTTGTGTGATGTGATTCCAAGGCAGGCGTGCCACATCTTGTTGGGTCGCCCTTGGCAGTTCGATCGGCGTGTGACCCATGACGGCTTCACCAACAAGTACTCCTTCGAGTTTCAGCATAAGAGATTGTCCCTTGTTCCTCTCAGTCCCCAACAAGTATACGAGGACCAAGTGCAATTACTCAAGGAGGCAACCATGACCCAAAACAAAGCACAACAAATGGAGGCCAAGCCGATGGGTGTGACACATAAATATTTCCTTGCGAGACCGTGTGATATCAAGCTGTGTGTTAAGAAGGAACGACCGATGGTGTTGTTGCGGTTTAGAGAAATCTTGTTTACTGCTAACGATATTTCCTCCCTACCCCCTTCTATTCACTCAGTTTTGCAGGACTATGCAGATGTTTTTCCCGATGAGACACCACATCGCCTGCCACCACTCAGGGGGATTGAGCACCAGATTGACTTCATGCCCGGCACTACGCTCCCGAACCGACCAGCCTATCGCACCAACCCGGAGGAGACAAAGGAGTTGGAACGGCAAATCGGCGAGCTTCTAGCTAAGGGGCACGTACGGGAGAGCTTGAGTCCTTGTGCGGTACCTGTTCTTCTCGTACCAAAGAAGGATTCAACCATGAGGATGTGCTGCGATTGCCGCGCCATCAATAATATCACGGTAAAGTATCGTCATCCCATCCCTCGCTTAGATGACATGCTTGGTGAGTTACATGGTGCTTGTGTGTTTACCAAAATTGATTTGCATAGCGGATATCATCAAATCCGAATTAAGGAAGGTGACGAATGGAAGACTGCGTTCAAAACAAAACTTGGTTTGTACGAGTGGTTAGTTATGCCATTTGGCTTGACTAATGCTCCGAGTACGTTTATGCGTCTCATGAACCATGTCTTACGTGCTTTTATTGGTCGTTTTGTCGTAGTCTATTTCGATGATATCCTAATTTATAGCAAGCATCCTGATGACCATGTTGAGCACTTACGATCTGTTATGGCCGTACTTCGCAAAGAGAAGCTCTTTGCTAATATTAAGAAGTGCATGTTCTGCACGGATAGAGTCGTGTTTCTCGGGTTTGTTGTTAGTGCGCAGGGTGTCCAGGTGGATGAAGAGAAGATCCGCGCCATTCAGGAGTGGCCGACACCAACGAGCATTGGCGAGGTACGAAGTTTCCACGGACTCGCTAGCTTCTATAGGCGGTTCGTACCTCACTTTAGCAGCGTCGCCGCACCACTCACCGAAGTGATCAAGAAGAACGTGGTGTTTAATTGGGGCAAAGCGCAAGAAGAGGCATTCACGCTGTTGAAGTACAAGCTCACTCACGCCCCGGTATTATCTCTCCCTAACTTTTTGAAAACGTTTGAAATAGAATGTGATGCTTCTGGTCTTGGAATTGGTGCAGTGTTGATGCAAGAGAGGCGCCCCATCGCCTATTTCAGTGAGAAGTTGAGTGGAGCCACGTTGAACTATCCTACATACGACAAGGAGCTCTACGCGCTCGTGAGGGCCTTACAGATGTGGCAGCATTATTTGTGACCCAACGAGTTCGTCATTCACACCGATCATGAGTCGTTGAAGCACTTGAAGGGGCAACATAAACTGAACAAGCGACATGCCCGGTGGATGGAGTTCATTGAGACGTTTCCATACGTCATCAAGTACAAGCAAGGTAAGGAAAATGTGGTTGCCGATGCCCTTTCTCGCAGGGACACTCTGATCTCTACTCTCGATGCTAAATTACTTGGGTTTGAGTGTATCAAGAGTGTTTATGAGCATGATGAGGATTTCGGTGAGATCTATAGAGCTTGTGCACAGTCTGCTAGTGGTGAATACTTTCGACATGATGACTATCTTTTTCGAAAGAATAAGTTATGTGTTCCTAGGTGTTCCCTACGCATTCTGTTGTTACTTGAGTCACATGGTGGGGGATTAATGGGACATTTTGGTATTGCTAAGACTTTGGCGGTGTTACAAGAGCATTTTTTTTGGCCTCATATGAAACGTGACGTCGAACGCATCTGTGGTCGTTGCATTACATGCAAACACGCCAAGTCTCGAGTCAATTCACATTGTTTGTACACACCCCTTCCTATCCCACACACACCTTGGATAGATCTCTCCATGGACCTTGTACTAGGCTTGCCTAGAACCAAGCTTGGGCGAGATTCGATTTTTATGGTCGTCGATCGCTTTTCTAAAATGGCACACTTTATCACATGTCATAAAACTGATGATGCATCACATATAGCCAATTTGTTTTTTCGAGAAGTTGTTAGGTTGCATGGTATGCCTAGGACCATTGTTTCTGATAGGGATGCAAAGTTCTTGAGCTATTTTTGGAAGACCTTGTGGTGTAAGTTAGGCACGAAACTTTTATTTTCCACTACTTGTCACCCACAAACTGATGGTCAAACCGAAGTAGTAAATAGAACTTTGTCTACGTTACTTAGGGCCATCATACAAAAAATATCAAGTCTTGGGAAGAGTGTCTTCCTCACGTTGAGTTTGCTTATAAGCGTGCTGTTCACTCTGCCACTAAATACTCTCCTTTTGAAATTGTGTATGGTTTCAATCCTTTGACACCTCTGGACTTGGCACCTTTACCCGAGACAGAGCACGTCAACATGGATGGTCAGTGCCGAGCAGACTTTGTACGGCACATACATGACAAGGCCAGAGCTAACATAGAGCGCCGCACACGGCAGTATGCAGAGCAGGCTAATCAAGGTCGCCGCAAGGTAGTGTTTGAGCCCAGAGATTGGGTTTGGCTTCACATGCGCAAGGAATGTTTTCCACAACAGAGGCGTTCCAAGTTGCTTCCTCGGGGAGATGGTCCATTTCAAGTATTGGAACGGATCAATGATAATGCCTACAAACTCGATTTACCCGGTGAGTATAATGTGAGCGCTACATTCAATGTTACTGATTTAAGTCCCTTTGATGTAGGCGATGCTGTGGATTTGAGGACAAATCCTTTTCAAGAGAGGGGGAATGATGCAGTTCAGAGCAGAGCTCAGGATGCAGAGCAGAGCCGAGTTTCAGAGGCTGCACAGAGTGAAGATCCGGTACACGTGCCCGTTGGTCCGGTGACGAGAGCTAGAGCCAAGACTTTCAAGGCTAATTTAATGACGTTGGTGGAAGAAATCTGGAGGCAAGAGCTGAAAAGACCAACTGGAGAAGAACCGATAGATCAGAGCTCAAAGGTAGTAAACCTTAATACTTACAAAGCAGAGCCGCACAGCAGAGCCGAACTACCAGAGCAGAGAAATCGACTGTGCCCGAGCAGAGAAGTCAAGTTTGACCAAGCAGCGAAGTCGTCCCGCCAGAGCAGACTTGATTCCTCTGCGCTTTGCCAAAGCAGAGGAATCGTTCCGCCAGAGCAGACTTGATTCCTCTGCGCTTTGCCAGAGCAGAGGAATCGTTCCGCCAGAGCAGACTTGATTCCTCTGCGCTTTGCCAGAGCAGAGGAATCGTCCCGCCAGAGCAGACTTGATTCCTCTGCGCTTTTCCAGAGCAGAGAGATTTCTCGCTAGGGTTTTTTTGACTTACTGAACAAGTTTCTTTGTTTATTTGTTTACGATTGTTTCCTTCTTTACGTTAGGGTTTCCTGTTCCCTATAAATAGGGTTGCTATGTGTTGAACGAAGGTTAGACGATTTTTGATAATAATATTGTGAGTTTATTCTCTCTCAAGTTTCGAATTCTTCTTGATTTTTCCAAACAAGAATTCAACCTATCGACGAATCGACGAGTTCATCATCCCTCGCCGTGTGTCATTCAACGTCTCCGAGTTGCTGCACCAATCACATTGTTGGGCTTTAGAGATCCGTTCTCTAGAAAACTTTGTAGATTAGGTCAGGGGTTTTGGGATATCCACACTTTATCGTTACTTTATTTCTCGTTTCAAGTCTTCCGCGCATATTTATTTGTTCATTCCGGTGAAGTTCAAGAGGTTACCGGCGAGGATCATATCAAAGGTACTCTGACTCCGTAAGATCCTAGTGCAAGGTCGCGCTAAGAGTGAGAAATCCAATGCGGGTGAAGTTGATACGATCCTTGCCGACCAATCGAACACCACGCAAACGGAAGACTTGAAAAACGAACAGAAGATGGAATCCCAAAACCTCTGAATCTAACCCACAGAATGATTTAGGCGAACAAATCCCTAAACCCCAATGTGAAGTTGACGCAGCAACTCGGGGACGCTGAATGACACTCGCCGAGAGTTGGTTGACTCGCCGTTACGTCGATAGCTGAATTCGTCTTGGAAAAATCAAGAGGAATTCGGAATTCTCAAGAGAGAAATAAAAACTCACAAGTTTATTGATAAAAGAAGGCTAATTTTCGTCCAACATGTAGCAGCCATATATATAGGCAAAACTAAACCTAATCTAATAAGGAAACAACTTAAAAACAAGCACTAATAAGCCAAACAAGGCCCTTACTTTAAAATTCGAAATTTAACAAGGCCCTTAACTAATGGGCTGCGAAATAAAGCTAAATAAATAAAATGAAGTCTTTCAAACTTCGGTCCACTCGCACGTAATAAGATTAATCAAACACGGGCTCAATTCGCCAACTCCACAATCTCCAATTGGCTTCTTGATCAACTCTTGCTTCCAAACTTCTTCAACTAAGATCATCAAGCTCTCCTTGAACTTCTTGGCTCGAGCTCTTGTAACTGGACCAACAGGAACATGTACTGGATCTTGTACTAACGAACCTTGGGCTGCATCATTCTCCTCCTCTTGAAGAGGATTTGTCCTCCAATCCAAATCGTCACCTACATCAAAAGGACTCAAATCAGTTACATTAAAAGAAGCACTCACATTATACTCACCTGGTAAGTCCAACTTGTAGGCATTATCATTGATGCGCTCCAACACTTGGAATGGTCCATCCCCCCTAGGAAGTAACTTGGATCGACGTTGCAATGGAAACCTTTCCTTGCGCATGTGCGGCCATACCCAATCACCGGGTTCAAACACTACTTTGCGACGTCCTTGGTTAGCTCGCTCGGCATAGTGCTTCGTGCGCCTCTCAATATTAATCCTTGCCTTCTCATGAATCTGCTTCACAAAATCAACCTTTTTCTTGCCATCAAGGTTAGTATACTCATGCTCAGGTAAGGGAGATAAATCCAATGAGTCAAAGGATTAAATCCATACACAATCTCAAATGGCGAAAATTGAGTAGCTGAATGAACAGAACGATTATAAGCAAACTCAACATGAGGCAAACAATCTTCCCAAGACTTAATGTTCTTCTTGATAATAGCTCTAAGCAAAGTAGACAAAGTCCGATTCACTACCTCTGTTTGACCATCAGTTTGTGGATGACAAGTAGTAGAAAACAAAAGTTTAGTACCCAACTTACACCACAAAGTCTTCCAAAAATAGCTCAAGAACTTCGAATCCCTATCAGAAGCAATAGTCCTAGGCATGCCATGCAATCTAACAATCTCTCTAAAGAATAGATCAGCTACATGAGATGCATCATTAGATTTATGACATGGAATAAAATGTGCCATCTTAGAAAATCGATCAACAACCACAAAGATGGAATCTCGACCACGCTTAGTCCTAGGCAAACCTAACACAAAATCCATAGAAATATCAATCCAAGGTGTCGTAGGAATAGGCAATGGTGTATACAATCCATGGGAACTCACCCTAGACTTAGCTTGTTTACATGTAACACATCGACCACAAATTCTCTCAACATCACGTTTCATATGAGGCCAAAAGAAATGCTCATGCAGAACAGCTAAAGTCTTAGCAATGCCAAAATGTCCCATCAAACCCCCACCATGAGACTCAAGCAATAACAACTCACGTAAAGAACATTTAGGAATACATAACTTATTCTTCCTAAAAAGATAGTCATCATGCCTAAAATACTCTCCACTAGCAGCTCTCGCACATGCTAGATAAATCTCACCAAAATCATCATCATGCTCATACAAACTCTTGATACACTCAAAACCAAGCAACTTAGCATCTAAGGTAGAGATCAAGGCATTCCTCCGAGAAAGTGCGTCAGCCACAACATTCTTTTTACCTTGCTTGTATTTGATGACGTAGGGAAACGTCTCAATGAACTCCATCCACCTCGCATGCCGCTTGTTCAACTTGTGTTGCCCCTTCAAGTGTTTCAACGACTCATGATCCGTGTGAATGATGAACTCATTGGGCCACAAGTAGTGCTGCCACGTTTGCAAAGCTCTCACCAATGCGTACAGCTCCTTATCATACGTGGGATAACTCAACGTCGCCCCGTTTAGCTTCTCGTTGAAGTACACAATGGGTCGTCTCTCTTGTATCAACACTGCACCAATACCAACACCAGAAGCATCACATTCAATTTCAAAAGATTTGGAAAAATTAGGAAGAGATAATACCGGGGCGTGGGTCAATTTGTATTTCAACTGCTGAAATGCATCCTCTTGCGCCTTTCCCCACTTAAACTCTACATTCTTCTTGATGACTTCTGTCAAAGGTGCTGCAACACTGCTAAAATGAGGCACGAATCGCCTGTAGAAGCTAGCAAGTCCATGAAAGCTTCGAACTGCTGCAATGTTCGTCGGCGTTGGCCACTCTTGGATAGCTCTTATCTTCTCCTCATCAACCTGTACACCCTGTGCACTAACAACAAAACTAAGAAACACAAGCTTGTCCGTAACGAAAGTGCACTTCTTAAGGTTAGCAAACAACTTTTCCTTTCGAAGCACATCCATAACAGACCTCAAATGTTCAACATGCTCATCATGGTTGATGCAGTTCAGAGCAGAGTTCAGGATGCAGAGCAGAGCCGAGTTTCAGAGGCTGTACAGAGTGAAGATCCGGTACACGTGCCTGTTGGTCCGGTGACGAGAGCTATAGCCAAGACGTTCAAGGTTAATTTAATGATGTTGGTGGAAGAAATCTGGAGGCAAGAGCTGAAAAGACCAATTGGAGAATGACCGACAGATCAGAGCTCAAAGGTAGTAAACCTTATTACTTACAGAGCAGAGCCGCACAGCAGAGCGCATTTGCCAGAGCAGAGAAACCGTCCCGCCAGAGCAGAGCGCTTTGCCAGAGCAGAGGAACCTTCCCGCCAGAGCAGAGCGCATTTCCAGAGCAGATGGATTTCTCGCTAGGGTTATTTTGACTTGCTGAACAAGTTTCTTTGTTTCTTTGTTTACGATTGTTTCCTTCTTTACGTTAGGGTTTCCTGTTCCCTATAAATAGTGTTGCTATGTGTTGGACGAAGGGTAGACGATTTTTGATAATAATATTGTGAGTTATTTCTCCTCAAGTTTTGAATTCTTCTTGAGATTGCCAAACAAGAATTCAACCTATCGGCGAATCGACGAGTTCATCATCCCTCGTCGTGTGTCACTTAACGAGTTCATCATCCCTCGTCGTATTTCAGCCACTGCAAACGATACGGCTTGGGATGCTTCTCCGTGGTCAGCCCCAATCTCTCAACCATGGCTCTACTAGCCACATTCGTGCAACTCCCGCCATCAATGATCACACTACATACCTTGTCTTGAACAAGACATCTCGTGTGAAAGAGGTTCTCCCGCTGCTCTCGCTCATTGGGTTGAGTTTGGACACTCAAGGCTCTCCTAGCTACCAAAAGTTGTCCATTGGACGCGAAAATCTCCTCACACTCCTCCTCATCATCAGCACCATCTACATCCTCCAATTTCGGCATATCAGGATCGGTCTCATCACCATCCGTCAAGACTTCGCCGTCATCTCTCATGATCATAATTCTCCTGTTCGGGCAGTCACTCATAATATGCCCGAAACCTTGGCACTTGAAGCACTTCTTATCTCGATTTCGACCATCGAAAATGGTCGGAATGCCCTGATTTGCTGCACCGGATCCCTCATGTCGGGACCTAACGAACTGCTTTTTCTCCTCTCTCGGCGGTGCCTTCTTTTTCCATTGATTCCCTTTTGACGAGGAACCACTAGAAACTGGTTGCGATTGCCTCCAATTGCCCTGATTCTGGCGCTGGTTGCTGCTATTTTTGCCCCTCCTCTTGAGTTGATTCTCGATCTTTATGGCCATGTGAACCATGTCCTCCAACTCAACGTAGTGCTGCAACTCCACCTTATCACGAATATCCCAATGCAAACTAGCTAAGAATCTTGCCATGGTCGCCTCTCGCTCCTCCACCACATTGGCTCGAATCATGGCAACCTCCATCTCCTTATAATACTCATCTACACTCCGACTGCCTTGCCTCAAAGTCTGCAACTTGTTGAAAAGCTCGCGGTAGTAATGATTCGGCACAAAACGCTTCCTCATCACAGCCTTCATCTCCTGCCAAGTCTGAATAGGTGGCTCACTGTTTCTCCTTCTACTCGTCACCATCTGATCCCACCAAACAAGTGCATAATCTGAGAACTCAATCGCTGTCAACTTCACCTTTTTGAGCTCTGAATAGTTGTGGCAATCGAACATAAGCTCCACCTTTCTCTCTCAATCAAGATACAATTCGGGGTCATTCTTCCATTGGAAGGAAGGAATGTTCATCTTGATGTTGCCCAGATTGTCATCTTGCCACGTTCTGCCGCCATCGTCCTCTTCCTCAAATCCTGTATCATCTACATGCTCCTCATACGGACGGTGGAATCGACCTCCTCTACCACCACGGACTCCTCGTGTTAAATTGATCTCTCGAGAATGAGACTGCTCCATCTGTTCGATCTTGTCGTACACTCCCTCGATTTCTGAGTGTAGCATCTTGCCAAATTCTGAGCGAAGTGCCTCCAACACGAGTTTAAACTTTGGATCCATAACAGGGCTATCGCTCAAATCCGTACCCTGTTCATCTTTCTTAGACATAGTGACACAGACAGAAAACAAGAAACTGTTAGTGAAACAAAATAAAAGGACCTCACCACCTCACAAACACTCGTGTATCACTCAAGATGAAATCACTCAGCGCTCGTGTATCACACACAAATCACGGCTTTTTCCCTCTAATAGTCTCACCACTCTTGCCTTTTTCCGCTCAATTTCTCTCTCAAGGAATCAAATTCCCTCAATCTACCAACTGCACCAACGAGATTGCCAAACTGTCTCGAAAGGTTCTATACTACCCAAGGATTCCAGAAAACACAACGAGAAATAATCACAAACTGGAAAATTCAGTTTTTTTTTTTTGACACAGAAACGAAAAAAAAACGAAACCTGGATACGAAACGCGGCTCTAGTGCCAAATGATACGATCCTTGCCGACCAATCGAACACCACGCAAACGGAAGACTTGAAAAACGAACAGAAGATGGAATCCCAAAACCTTTGAATCTAACCCACGGAATGATTTAGGCGAACGAATCCCTAAACCCCAACGTGAAGTTGACGCAGCAACTCGGGGACGTTGAATGACACCCGACGAGAGTTGGTTGACTCGCCGTTACGTCGATAGTTGAATTCGTCTTGGAAAAATCAAGAGAAATTCGGAATTCTCAAGAGAGAAATAAAAACTCACAAGTTTATTGATAAAAGTAGGCTAATTTTCGTCCAACATGTAGCAGCCATATATATAGGCAAAACTAAACCTAGTCTAATAAGGAAACAACTTAAAAACAAGCCCTAATAAGCCAAACAAGGCCCTTACTTTAAAATTCGAAATTTAACAAGGCCCTTAACTAATGGGCTGCGAAATAAAGCTAAATAAATAGAATGAAGTCTTTCAAACTTCGGTCCACTCGCACGTAATAAGATTAATCAAACACGGGCTCAATTCGCCAACTCCACAATCTCCAATTGGCTTCTTGATCAACTCTTGCTTCCAAACTTCTTCAACTAAGATCATCAAGCTCTCCTTGAACTTCTTGGCTCGAGCTCTTGTAACTGGACCAACAGGAACATGCACTGGATCTTGTACTAACAAACCTTGGGCTGCATCAGAAGTGTTCGTACTGAAATGTGGAATCTTCAGTGGAACGGTTGTGTGCACCCAGCAAGCACACGGTTCGATTTACAGTACACCAGTTAAGCACTTACGGAGTGGATTGTTGGTCTGATCAACCGATCGTGGATGTAGGAAAGTGTTTTCCGAACAACGTAAAAGTCTCTGTGTTATTTACAGCTTTCAGTTTTACATTCTTACTTGTGCTCTTACTTTTGATAAACTGAATTCTGATTAAGTGCAAAGAGAAACCTAAGACTAACAACGTGCTCAACCGAGGCTATTACGAAACAAAGTTATTTCTGCTGCGTATGATATCAGTCTGACTGATCTATCCTCTGATAGTTAGGAAGATTTATATCATCTCTGTTTTAGCAAACTCGACTGAAGCTTTATGTGCATCAGTTAAGTTCCAGTAACTTAACTGATAACTCCTTACTGAAGAGTCTTTCAGTATCAGTCGGCAACCCTGTTTGGTCAAAACTCCTTTCAGTTAACAGGTGTCTTAGTTTGCTTGTAAACTTTCGTTTTGATCTCTATCTTGAGACCCCTCTGTTTTTAGAGGAAAGAAAAATAGCCCATAGGTGTATTCCCCCCCCCCATACACCTATTCGAGACCCTCCGGACCTAACACTTTGATACTTCTCTTCGGGCTTCAAGGGCTTCTATGGAGTGTGATAATGGTGGGAGAAGAGTCTTGGGAGTGGCGGGGATGTTGAGGGACGAAAATGGAGAGGAGAGAAGAGAATGAGAGCTTTTTATTGCCTTAGCACTTTCTTGGAGTGAAAATGAATGGAATGGGAGAAGTTTGTAGCCACTCTTGCTTTTGGGGAGGATATGCACGAAAATTTGGGGTAGGATATGGTGGCTGCCACCAATGGAAGGTACCTTGTGGCATGCAATTTGGTAGTTCCAATGCCAACTAATGATAGTTCTTGTCCCCTTTTGAATTTCTAAGTAAATCAGATTTTTAGGAGGGTTTAGGCGCTGAATTGGACTGGTATTTAACTATATAATATGGCCTAAAATTGGCCCAAGGCTTGTCAAATAATCGGCCCACCCTTTGGCCCATTCTACGAGTCCGTTTTCGCTCTACCCGTCTTAAAAACAAACACATATTAAAATAAATATGCACTTTGCTTTTCATACTTTGAAATGAAAAAGTATACATATATATACATATTGATTTAAATCAATATCACACAGAAAAATAAAAATCTATTTTCCGTTTTTCTTAAGAGAAAGCCTAGGCATCAAGACTCATTAAATTATCGCGAGGATAATTATTCTTGTTAATCGGGAATTAGTGACCTATCATATCTTAATAATATCAATAAGATATTATGAATCCTAGGATCGAAAATTCGGGGTATTACATGTAATTATACCACACATTAATTGGCGACACCTCAATAAAATATGATAATTAT
This sequence comes from Salvia miltiorrhiza, assembly GCF_028751815.1. Taxonomy (NCBI): domain Eukaryota; kingdom Viridiplantae; phylum Streptophyta; class Magnoliopsida; order Lamiales; family Lamiaceae; genus Salvia; species Salvia miltiorrhiza. The sequence goes on along the minus strand of NC_080392.1, from coordinate 30,443,971 downwards.
ACAAGTTTAAAATAATGTTGCACAATTGTGGCATAATTTGCAGTATTTTATGTTTATGACATAAATTTATTGCATAATCTTTGTAACATCGGATATACGACGTCATTTTACATTTGTAGTAGAGCTATATTCATGACCGTCTCATATTAAATTTTACTAAATTTAATAAAATTAAATAATTTTTAGTAGAATGAAAACAAATCAAATAAAATAAATTAATTCTAAACTACTTTATGCACTAGTACTAGGAATTTGAGTAAATATGTGAACTTGAAAATTTATCCTCATCTGACGATACTTATCGCAATGAGACACAAAATTGAGCCGATGATGTTAACAACCATGGTATCGTGACATCATAAATTAAAATTTTTTCTTACACCGTTGTAATCATGTTATTTTTTTAATTATTATTGCATATAATCTAACACAGATATAGTTAGCAGAGGACATACAAAGATGGGTTTTGAATGGGGTACATGAAAGGTAATGCAATTGGAACTAAACACTGCCAATTATGTAGTCAGAAGCAATGCAGGGTTTTTTTCGTCACAACTCGGAATCTTAGCAAAAGATAAAAACAAACTGCCACTTTCTTACACATACTGGCAGGCAGTCCCTAATACACAAAAGGATCTCATTTGGGTGGAAGTGAAGGTACTTTGTTCATTTCAAATTTTAATTTTATATTCTACATTTCGTATGTTCTATTACATTTTCTTTTACATATTGCAACCATCAATCATGCCTCTTTCTATATTTATTTTTGTTGGATTTGTATACTGAAAGCAAGAACGTTTTATGCTTGTATACAATGATTCCTGTTTTCACTATTTAATCTCCTATCTGATTGGGTTCATGATTGCATATGTATGTTCTTTATCTCTATATAAGTAGATTATATGGTGTGTTGTAGATCACAGAAGACCATATAATTGGATTAAACCTTAAGAGATATAATATTATCACAACCGAAATAACTCTAGGACAAGTTATTGGTTTAGGTTGCGGTATAGATGGAAGTAGTTTGTCTTGACTACTTATCTATACTGGTACGTAATACGTATTGATAGGACCACAGTGAGATATATTCTTCTATCTGACTTAAGTGAAGAATTAGAGATCTCGGTGACTTATAAGATCTTAATACTAATAAGATGTCAGATATATATATTGATTCGTCTATCACTTTGACTTACTATGAGCAAGAGTTATATAGTAACTTGAGTACTCTGTATCTTGGGTGATAGCGGTTAATATATGATATCTGATTATCTGTATTGGTACTCGTATCCGTATAGGATAATGACATCCCCTTAAGGAGCTCAATAATGTTTATTGCGCTAAACCCTGTAGGTTGATTTAGTTCAGGCGCAATAATAAGGTTTGAGTGGTACTGCTTAAGGATTACAAAGAGATTAATTAATTCAGGCTGTCAGAGCTCTAATTAATTAATGGATGTCGGATATTTTAAATACGAGGATTTAATAAGTCTAAATACAAGCCCCGACTCATCACCGGCAATAAAAGGGTAAGTCAATATTGGTTCTCTAGTGGAATGAACTAATATTTATAAATTAATTATGGTCTGGGCTGACCATAGATAATTAATTTATTTGAGGCCCCATCTTTATTCCTTGTATCTGGTTCCTGGACTGGCCCAAAGTCTCCCAGCCCAGAGAAAGGCAGAAGACGCCCCTACACCCTAATTTGCGCCCCCTCACTGTATTTTATTATAAAATACAGCTGTCAGCTCTCAGGAAATACACACTGATAATTATTAGGGTTTGAGAACTGAGAGGAGGCGCAGGAAACGTGGGAGCTTTCTGTCTTGGGATTTCTCACAGTTCGTTGTCCATCCAACGGTGAGAATTGAGCGGGATACAGTCTAGAAGATCAGAACTGGAGTTGTTCGATACGATCATCAATCATCTGTGCATCCAATTCACAAGTAAGTAAATCCTAACACCTGTGTGCAGCTGTTAATTCATAGGAGCATGTTAGGATTAATCGTTGTATGATGAATTAATAATAATCCAAGAAACGATCATCGGGCAAACGGAACGTTAATTCAATTTAATATTCCTTCAATTGGTATCAGAGCCCAGGATTAATTTCTTGGCTCTATTATTAATTTATGTACGATTAATAATGTGCGTTGTTTTACTGCTGTTGTTCTTCGTGGTCTGTTGATTCGTGGAATACATCGTTTGACGTTGTAATAGTTTTTTCACCACGAGAAAATCCGTGGTTAGATTAGGATTTCAATTGTATTTTTGTTTTTCCGTTGTAATCTATAAAAACTGAGGAACGAGACGGAGATGACGACGAATCAACGACGAAGAACGGTGTGAGGAGACATGACGGGTACGGTGCGGCACGGGCTGCAGGCACCGAGGGCAGCGCGCGCACGAGCGCTTGCGCGCCGTGCGCCGCGCGCGCCTGGTCAGGCTGTCGGGCTGCCTCGTGCTGCTGTTACTGATTTATGCTTAATTGTTCTATTTTTTAAGGGTTTGCATGAGCATGTATTGATTTAAATCTTCTAGAAATTGGTGCGTTTTATGGTTTATTTTATGCTTTGCAGGAGATTTAGGTTTTATGGAGGGAAGAGTGCAATTTTGGAGAATTTGGGTGAATTTGGCGTTTTTTTTTGTTGTTCTGGTGTGCAGAGCTGAGCTGCGAGCCCAGCACCGTACCGCAGAGCTGAGCTTCGAGCCCAGCACTGTACTGCAAAGCTGAGCTGCGAGAGCGCACTGTAGCAGAGCATATCTCTGTCGCCAGAGCTGAGCTGCGAGCATAGCTCTGTCGCCAGAGCTGAGCTGTGAGCATAGCTCTGTCGCCAGAGCTGAGCTACGAGCTCTGCCCATCGCGCCAGAGCTGAGCTGCGAGCTCTGCCCATCTCCCCAGAGCTGAGCTGCGAGCTCTGCCCATCTAGTCAGAGCTGAGCTGCGAGCTCTGCCCATCTCGCCAGAACTGAGCTGCGAGCTCTGCCCTTCTCGCCAGAGCTGACTTTCCAGCTCTGCCCATCTCGCCAGAACTGAGCTGCGAGCTCTGCCCATCTCGCCAGAACTGAGCTGCGAGCTCTGCCCATCTCGCCAGAGCTGACTTTCCAGCTCTGACTACCTTTCCCGAGCATAATCATCAGAGTTCGCCTTCCAGTGCAGAGTTACTTTCGCCAGAGCTAAATTTCCAGAGCTGACTTCCAGCTCTGCCCTGACGCCAGAGCTTACTTTCAGCTCTGCACTGCCCTTTTCAGAGCTGAACGTGCAGAATTGTAAATTCTCGCTAGGAGGAGATTTCGTGAAGAACACGCCAGCTGGAGTTTCCTTATCATACATGATTCTATTACCTTTAGGAGTCCAGCTTTGGATGGCAACTTTGAGGAGAAGTCTATAAATAAGGGCTTTGTTTTGCATCAAAGAACGAACATCTCTAGCCCTAATTTTTGGTGTTCTGCCGTGAAGAAGCATTCCAGCGTTGCACTGCTCCAAAACTTAGGATTTTATTTGCTTTCTTAGTGCTTTCATAGAGTTCGAATTTCATTGTTTTTTAGATAGTTTTCGATTTGGCTTTGTTTAGTTTTTATTCTTGGCTTGTGATTGAGTGACACGATTACACGTTCAAGACATTTACGGTATTTCGTAATTCAATTCAATTTATTTTATTTAATCATGTTTATGCTTTTCATTCATGTTTATGCGTTCTTTTTAATTATGCAATTTAAATTATGCACTTTAGTTTCACGCCTAGATTAGTTGGTTTTTAATTTACACGTATTTAATTTCTTGAGTTAAGTTTCATTTAAGTTATTTAAAATCTTGCCTAGGTTTAATAGATTAATTCGCCTAGTAATTTTATAATTCGGTTTTAATTCAGTTTTCAATTCTAAGTTTTAGTTTAATAATCAAATACTTTACTGCTTTCTTTTATTGCTTTTTCCTACGATACTACTAGAAGCCCTTTAAGACTTTCCTTGTGAGATCGACTTGGGTTAGCTTACACGTTACAATAGATCTCGTATTATTGCGAGTCAATCTAGAGTAGTGTTTAGGTTGAGTCAGTTACCGAGATTACCTAGGAGGCGAGGCGAGGCGGGCTGGGCGACGCGAGCGACGGGAAGCAGCGGGCAGGGGCGGTGCGCGCTCGGGGCTGCGCCTGCGCGCTCTGCGCGCTGCATGCCCGGCGGGCGGCACGCTGCCGCTGCTGTTGCCGCACGCTGGAGCCGCTGCTGTCGCCGTCTGTTGCTGCTGCTGGAGACACCGTGGTCGAGCCAGGCGCTGGAGGCCGCGCCGGGCAGCTGCTACTCGCACAGGGGGCTGCCGCCTTGCGCTGTTGTCGCCGGCTGATGCTGCTGCTGGAAGCACCGTGCGCTGCCGGCGAGCTGCTGCAGCGCCGGGTGTGCTGCTGTGCGGCGGAGGGCGGCTGTACAAGGAAGGAGGCGGCAGCTAGGGTTTCCAAACCCTAGCTGCGAATTCCAAACCCTAGGGGGCCCAAACCCTAGTTTTTCCAAAGACGGGCCAAGTTTAGTTTTTGGGCTTGTTTTATTTTATTTTATTTTTTTTAAATAGAATAGATGTTGGGATTCCACGAATGGGTCACGAAGAATTTTAATTCTTTATTACTGTTCTTTGCATGCCGTGGTGTTTATCCCTTATGCTCTTAACTTGCTTTTGTTCGTCTCTGCTTGTTAATATGTTTTATTAACTGCGCTTAGACAAGCATGATAGTAGGTTTATCGTTTTCTTAAGCATGTTTTAGAATTCTGCGAGCATGTTTTTCATGTTGCGTTCTAGAAAAGCATGATTAGGATTATGTGCTTGAGCATGTACAAACCTTTTGAATGAAAAAGACTAAGCAGTTTTAATAATTTTAAGCAATTAAAATTATTTTAGACCTCCACATGCGGTCTCTAGACAAAGTGATTGGCGATATGAGTAAACGTCCACCCGCGTGGCTTACTTCATATTTGTCCTTTCATAAGTTTGTCAGATGAGATTTCTATAAAAATATTTAAATTCATTAAAGTAGTGGGAGTTATGCAGTAAACGTCCACCCGCGTGGCTTACTTGTATGATTTTTACAAGTACTTTGGAGAATGAATTTAAATAAGATAACCAAAGTAATTAAATCGAAAGCGACATGGTCCGAGTGAGTATGTCAATTTTGAGAATTTAATTATTGAGGTTAAATTGTGGTCATTGCTTAGATATCATATCAAGTACAATGTACAACTCCCCGCGGAGTCCCTTCTTAATTATGATATGGTCTAGTTAAGGTGCCAACTATTAATTTCTTTTGTCAAAAGGATAAGTTGACATGGATGGAAATTAAACGACTAGGTAAATAGTCTAGTTGAGGAGTTCGTGTGTAAACGTCCACCCGCGTGACTTGCACATGGATTCTTTGAGCGGTTGGAAGTTTTATTAATATTGTTTTATCAAAAGGTTACAATATTATTGTTACGAACTATATGCATTCATATTCTTACATGTTTAAATTGTTTACTTTCAGATATGTCTATGTCTCCGATTATTAACATTCTAGCCAATAATCCTCTCACCGGTCCTAATTATACCGAATGGAAACGCCACATAATGTATATTCTTGACGCTGATGAGCACAGTTTTGTGCTTACTACTCCACGTCCCGCAGCCTTAACTGATCAATCGACTGATGCGGAACGTGAGGCGCATAGAAGGTGGCACAAGTCGAATAATATGGCCAAGTGCTATATTATTGTCGCAGCCCGACATCTAGCCAGTGATAGCGTAGATTGGGTATCGATACGACTAATAAAATGATAGGGTAAAAACAAGCAAACTAGAAGACTCATCAAGCGGAAGTTACTAATAATTCAAGTTAAAGCAATAAAATACCATCAAACTTAATAGAAACATGGTCGGCTTCATACATTCAAAAGTATCAAGGTTCTTGTCAACGAAAACAAAAGGGAGTATAGTTAAATATTTACAATGATTCATAATGTTCAGGGTAGCACAGCATAACGTGATCAGACTACATGTATGAAGACATATAGCTGAGAGTAACAATCCTAATTAAGTTCATAGCTAGTCTTCAACTAATCACACTACCGTATAGGAGTAAAATACGGTACTAAAAAGGTCGTCTATGAACAACAGCCCTCCAGCGATCCCCCAATCTCTCTCCTTGCTCATCCTGCACATTTAGAAATACATGCAGGGCTGAGTATAAAATACTCAGTGGACATAAGCCGAAAATAAACAATCTCGCTCTTAGAGCTATTATTTAACTTGACATTTATACATCACACAGGGGTTTTTCTTTTAAAAGAACCTGTGTAAGCAATTGATAAATTGAAAAATAGACTGCAGTCATAAATACTTAGCATGTAGTACCACTTCTACAACTTATCATCATCATGGTACTGAGAAGTAGGCCTTCTTCTCAAGCACCGTAACCGGCCGACCTGACAGTCGGCTCACGGTCATTTCTAATCGGCCAACCCGGTATACAGCTCACAGTTACCTCTGTGTACACAATCCCGCCTTTGGCAGGACCCGAAATCGTTTCATCCGTAGAGGGTAACATACAGGCTCGTCGTCATCAAAATTCGGCAAGTTAATTAGTTCAAACATCAATTTATCATCTTAAAACTTATAGACATCATCAAAATCATCATTTAGAAAGCCTGTAATAGAAGTATTAGAAAGTAATGCCCACCTTGAAATCTTAGCTTTGGTCCTCGTACTTCGGAGAAATCCTACTTATGCCCTTGACTCGTGTCTTCAGATATCATTAATGGCATAGACGATTCATGTAATAAAATAAACGTCAATCAGACAAATCCTTACTAGGTTTACTATTCTCATCTAAATACTAGTCTCCCCTTCTCATTGTTTCCTTGTAACTAATCACTCTTCGTAACCAAAATACTTTTATAATAATACTTCCTAATTATTCATCGATTTCATTATCAACCACATACCAAAGTTTTAAGTTAATATGTTCATTAAGGAAAGACTTCTAAATACACAAACCCAGATAACCTTTAGCAATCACAAACTAAAGTTATGAGGTTATATCACATTCTTTAATATATACTCGCTAATTCACATAATGCTTAATGATATTACTAAGTGGTTTAATATCTCAAGAGAACCAATTTGGTTAAGTAAATTAAACTCGGAAAAAGTGTTATATATATATATAAACACATATATATATATATATATGTATCCCATAAGCATGTTTTATGAATTACTAAGGTGTATAGTTATCGTCTTTAACACATGCAATTTACTAAATCAAAGGTAGGTGTACTTTGTGCAAAACCATACTTGACTTCATATACTCTGTCCCAACTTCAAGCAATAAACTGCTTTACCTCGGAACTCTCCTGGGTTTGGGACTCATACTTGAAGAGAAAAGTATAGCTCCTCCTTCTTGAAACCAAGCTTTTGATCACACTCTAGCTTTTGATTTATGGAGATAAAGATGTTTTGAGCATGATTTAAGAGCTTTCTATGGTGTAGAATTGATCTATGGAGCTTTGGTTATGCCCAACAATGGAAGGTGTTGATGGAGAAAGAGAGAGAAAAGTGAGATGAAAGGGACGGCTGCTATGGTGAGGATGAAAGAGAAAAGTGTTATACATATATAACCTCATTTACTTAGCCATCAAGTATTTGGATAATAACACATGCTTAATTATCCACTTGCATAAATATCTTATCCATCCATCCACTTGCTTTGACTTCTTCCGCACCAGAGCAGAGCTCGTCTTAGCTCTGCCTCCAGAGCAGAGCTCAACTTCAGCTCTGCCTCCAGAGCTGAGCTCGTCTTCAGCTCTGCCTCCAGAGCAGAGCTCAACTTCAGCTCTGCCTCCAGAGCAGAGCTCGTCTTCAGCTCTGTCTCCAGAGCAGAGCTCGTCATCAGCTCTGCCTCCAGAGCAGAGCTCAACTTCAGCTCTACCTCCAGAGCAGAGCTCGGTTTTAGCTCTGCTGCCAGAGCAGAGTTGACTGACTCAGCAGAGCAGAGCAGAGCTAACTGACTCGGTCAGAGCAGAGCTAACTGACTCGGCCAGAGCAGAGCTCACTGACTCGGCCAGAGCAGAGCTAACTGACTCGGCCAGAGCAGAGCTCACTGACTCGGCCAGAGCAGAGCTCAATTTCAGCTCTGGCTTGAAAGTCAGCTCTGGTCTCCAGTGCTGTGCTCGAATTTTCAGCTCTGCCTCCAGAGCAGAGCTCGACTTCAGCTCTGCCTCCAGAGCAGAGCTTTCAGCTACGCTATCAGAGCAGAGCAGAGCTAGGCTCAACATCAGCTCTGCTTCGGTTCAACTTCAGCTCTGCTTCCAGAGCAGAGCCCGGATTTAGCTCTGCTGCCAGAGCAGAGCTCGGCTCGCCAGAGCTGCCACCAACTATTGAAAGAAAAGAAAATTTTAACTACATCAAAGTTCAATCAACATCTCTAAACATCCTTATTTCCTCAAAGTATTTCATTCTCCAATCTTATCATCGAAAATATAATAGCTCATACTATTGGGATATCTCATCTCATCATAAGATTATTTTTATATCTCGGTGCTCTTAAAAATAAATCTCAAAATATTTATAAACAGGTAAAAAGCGGGGTGTTACATCCTACCCCCCTTAAAAAAATATTTCGTCCCGAAATTTACGTTATTTACCTTCGGGAAAAAGCTCGGGGTACTTCTCCTTCATCTTCTGCTCAAGTTCCCAAGTTGCTTCTTCTTGGCCATGGTGTCTCCATTGGATTTTCACCAAAGCAATTGATTTATTTCGCAACTGCTGTATTTTCCTATCTAGAATAACTTCTGGCCTCTCCTCATAGCTCAAGTCCGGTTCCAGGGATACTTCTTCTTGATGAATGACGTGTTTTGGATCAAACACGTACTTCCTCAGTTGAGATACATGAAAAACGTCGTGGACGTTTGCGAAGTGTGGTGGCAACGCAAGTCTGTAAGCAACGGGGCCTACTTTCTCTAGTATATCATACGGTCCTATGTACCTTGGTTTGAGTTTTCCTTTCACTCCGAATCGATGCACTCCTCGAGATGGGGAAACCTTCAGAAAAACTTTATTTCCCACATCGAAATGAATCTCTGTTCTTCTGGTATCTGCGTAGTGAAGGAATATTAAATTGAATTAATACTCGATTGCCCGATGATCGTTTCTCGGATTATTATTAATTCATCATACAACGATTAAATCCTAACATGCTCCTATGAATTTAACAGCTGCACACAGGTGTTAGGAAAACTTACTTGAGAATCGGATGCACAGGTTGTTGATGATCGTGTCGAAAGACTCCAGCTCTGGTCTTCTCGACTGTATCCCGCTCAATTCCCAACGTTGGATGGACAACGAGCTATGGAAATTCCCAAGACAGAAAGGCACCTCACGTTTTTCTGCGCCTCCCTCTGCTCTCAAAACCCTAATTTTTATCAGTCTATTTTGCTGAGAGCTGACAGCTGTATTTAATAGAATTAAATACGTGTGGGACGCTTGGAATCTGTAATAGGCGTTCCTTCTCTCCTTCTAGGGCTAGGAGACTTTGGGCCAGTCCAGGGACCAGATACAAGGAATAAAGATGGGCCTCAAATAAATTAATTTATCTATGGTCAGCCCAGACCATAATTAGTTTATAAATATCAGTTCATTCCACTAGAGAACCGATACTGACTTACCCCTTTATTGCCGGTGATGAGTCGGGGGCTTGTATTTAGACTTATTAAATCTCCGTATTTAAAATATCCGACATCCATTAATTAATTAGAGCTCTGACAGCTTAAATTAATTAATCTCTTTATAATTCCTTAAGCAGTACCACTCAAACTTTATTATTACACCTGAACTTAATCAACCTGCAGGGTTTAGCGTAATAAACCTTATTGAGCTCCTTAAGGGGATGTCATTATCCTATACCGGATACGGGTACAAATACAGATAATCAAATATCATATATTAACCGCTATCACCCAAGATACAGAGTACTCGAGTTAGTATATAACTTTCACCCATAGTAAGTCAAAGTGATATACGAATTAATATATATATCTGAATACTTATTAGTATTAAGATTTATAAGTCACCGAGATCTTGATTCTTCACTTAAGTCAGATAGAAGAATACATCTCAAACTGTGGTCCTATCAATACGTAATGACGTACCAGTATAGACAAGTAGCCAAGACAAACTACTTCCATCTATACTGCAGCCTAAACCAATAACTTGTCCTAGAGTTATTTCGGCTGTGATCATATTATATCTCTTAAGGTTATTCCAATTATATGGTCTTCTGTGATCTACAACACACCATATAATCTACTTATATAGAGATAAAGAACATACATATGCAATTATGAACACAATCAGATAGGAGATTAGATAGTGAACTTAGGAAACATTGTATACAAGCATAAAACGTTCTTTCTTTCAGTATACAAATCCAACACGTAGGACTTCTGACGATCTTGGGCCTCCTTGATTCTCTGACGAATCTGTCGCACGGTAGAAATCATTTCTTCTAGTGCTTCAGGTCCAAGTATCTTTCTTTCTCCTACTTCGTCCCAATAAAGCGGAGATCTACACTTTTTCCCATACAAGGCTTCATATGGAGCCATGTTAATAGTTGACTGGAAACTATTATTATAAGCAAACTCAATTAAGGGCAAAACTTGTTCCCATTGGGTTCCTTTGTCTAGTACAACAGTTAGGATCATATCTTCCAGAACTTGTATAGTCCTTTCAGATTGTCCGTCTGTCTGAGGATGAAAAGCTGTACTAAAGTTCAATTTAGTACCCAACTCCTTCTGCATGCTTATCCAAAACCGTGAGGTAAATTTGGAATCTCTGTCGGATGTAATCGTCATCGGTACTCCATGCAGTCGTACTATTTCTCGCACATAGATCTGAGCTAGCTTGTCAGATCCATAAGTAATCGAAATAGGTATAAAATAGGCACTCTTTGTCAATCTATCAACAACTACCCAAATGGATGTGTTTCCTCTTTTCGACTTCGGCAATCTAGTGACAAAGTCCATAGCTATGTGATCCCACTTCCATTCGGGAATCTCTAACGGGTGTAGTTTGCCATAGGGTCGTTGGTGTAGTGCTTTTACTTGTTGACATGCCAAACATCTTTCTACGAAAGCTGCTATCTCTCTCTTCATCCCTTCCCACCAAAACCTAGTTTTCAGATCTTGGTACATCTTCGTGCTTCCTGGGTGTGCGGTGTACTGAGTGTCATGAGCTTCGCTCAAAATTTCATTCTTCAACTCATCTTTATCAGGCACACACAATCTTCTTTCGTATAAGATGGCATTGTCTGCCGCTTCTTGATAACTTTCCATTTTCTCAGTTCGAATCCTCATACGCAATTTCTCCATTTTCTCATCTTCTCGTTGCGCCGCGATAATCCTTGATCGCAAATCCGGTGCAATACTCAATGTGGCCAATACGACCTCTGTCGTTTGTGGTGGTAATATAACTTCTATGTTCATCCTCTCGAATTCTTTGATCAAGTCCTTTTCTTGGGTAAGGAGAAATCCCAATTCTACTTGATTACTTCTACTCAAAGCGTCAGCTACAACGTTAGCCTTTCCAGGGTGGTAATTAATTCCACAATCATAATCTTTTACTAACTCGAGCCATCTTCTCTGTCGCATATTGAGATCCTTTTGCTCGAAGAAATATTTGAGACTCTTGTGATCGATGTATATCTCGCACCGTACTCCATAAAGATGGTGTCTCCATATCTTCAATGCGTGTACCACTGCTGCTAATTCTAAATCATGCGTCGGGTAATTCATCTCGTGTGGTCTAAGTTGTCGTGATGCATAAGCTATCACTTTTCCGTCTTGCATAAGTACACATCCTAGACCATTCTTTGACGCATCTGTGCAGACAGCGTACTCTTTATCTGCCCTTGGAACAGCTAGCACTGGAGCAGTGGTGAGTCTCTTCTTCAATTCTTGGAAACTTCGCTCACACGCGTCAGTCCACTCATACTTGACATCCTTCTTTAGCAGGTGCGTTATTGGCTTAGCAATTTTTGAAAAGCCCTCAATGAACCTTCGGTAATAACCTGCTAACCCTAGAAAACTGCGTATTTCATGCGGCGTAGTTGGTGATCTCCATTCTTGTATAGCTTGTACTTTTGTTGGATCTACCTCAATTCCCCTTGCAGAAACGATATGGCCCAGAAAATTGACGTCCTTGAGCCAAAACTCGCATTTGCTAAACTTAGCGTAAAGTTTCTCAACTCGCAATTTCTCTAACACGATCCTTAGATGTTCTTCATGTTCCTGTTTACTTCTCGAGTAAATCAAGATATCATCGATGAAGACTACCACGAACTTATCTAAGTATTCGTGGAAAACCCGGTTCATGAGGTCCATGAACAAAGCAGGGGCATTCGTTAGTCCAAAAGGCATCACTATAAACTCATAGTGTCCATATCTTGTACGAAATGCCGTTTTCGGAATATCTACTGACCGTATCTTCAGTTGATGGTATCCCGATCTTAAATCAATCTTCGAAAAAGTATTCGCCCCCTGTAGTTGGTCAAACAGGTCATCTATTCGGGGCAGAGGATACTTGTTCTTCAGCGTCACTTTATTCAACTCACGATAATCGATGCATAACCTCAAGCTGCCATCTTTCTTCTTGACGAAAAGAACGGGTGCTCCCCACGGGGAAACACTGGGTCGAATGAAACCCATGTCCAACAATTCCTGTAGTTGGAGCTTCAATTCCTGTAACTCTGCCGGTGCCATTCTATAAGGTGCTTTTGATATTGGTGCGGCTCCGTGCTCAAGGTCGATCGTAAACTCGAGTTGCCGATCGGATGGTAACCCTGGCAAAGCTTCAGGAAAAACGTCTTGATACTCCCGCACAACTGACACGTCGTCGATGTTTGCCTTTGATTCCTCGTTTTGATTTAAGTATACAACGTACGCAGTTGTATCATTCCTCTCCAAAAGCTTTTTGGCTTGTAGTGCTGAGATGATTGGCATCTTTTTCCATTTCCTCTCAATGCCAATAAAAGAGGTAGACTCTTGGCCGGGAGGTTGAAATGATATGCGTCTTTCCTTACATTGTATCATCGCGTGGTTTTCCTCTAACCAATCCATTCCCAAAATGATGTCCAAATGCCACATAGGCATTACCCTCAGGTTTCTCGCCTTAAGCTGTATTGATCCTAACTCAAATTCTAAGTTAAGACACACACGTGAAACCGTAATAGTTCTGCCTATGGGAGTGGTTACCCTTAGATGTTGTGGAGCAGGTTCTATGTTCAGTTCTAACGTATCGACACAAGTATGTGAGATAAAAGAATGCGAAGCTCCAGTATCAAACAAAATTACTATAGGCACTCCTTTCAACTTGCCTATGCCTGTCAAATTTCCTTGATTCTTCTCTGGTGCTTTCTGCTCAAGTGCGAACACCCTCTGGTGATGCTGTTGATTTGCCTGCAGGGCTGGGGGTTGCCTTCTTGACTGACGTGGTCGATAGGCTGGCTGTTGTCGCTGTGGTGGAGGTAGTGGTAGAATTCCTTCCATTGCTTTGAGTTGCGGCCGAAACTGACTCGGTCGTCCTCCGCTTCCACTTTGCTGACGATTTGGACACTGGTTCGAGTAGTGCCCGACCTTTCCGCAGGTGTAACAGGTATTCTGTCCCATTTTACACTCTCCCAAGTGTAGTTTATTGCACTTTGGGCAAGGCGGTAACCCTCGCGGTCCTTGAAAAACTGCTGCTGGAGCAGCTGGGCCAACATAAGGCCGTTTATCTCTGTTCTGAAACTGCGGTGGCGCATTCTGACTCTGCCACGGCTTCTTGGGACCTTGACTTCGGTCATCCCATTTTCTCTTACCCTTTTGGCCTTGTCCAGCAAAAGGTTGGTTTCCCGCTTGAACACTCAGGTTTAATTGTGGCATCGGGCCTTGACTCGGTCTCTCTGGCTGCATTGCCAGTTCCATGTCTAGCGCTCGGTTTAAAGCCTCAGCGTAGGTTAGCGCACTCTGACTCGCTAAAACAACTCGTATCTCTTGCTTTAATCCAGAGCAAAACAGTTCCGACATCTTTTCATCTGTATCTACTCGATATGGAGCATATCGAGCCAAATCGCAAAACTGTCGGTCATACTCGGCTACCGTCTTATTCCCTTGCTTCAGATTTATAAACTCCATCTCTTTCTTCTTTCGATAGCTTCGGGGTATGTATTTCTCGCAAAGAGCTTCTTTGAATTGCTCCCACGTAAGAGCTGTTATTTGCTCCTCATTCATCGTTTTCTGTTTTGCTTCCCACCATAAATCTGCGGATCCCTTAAGTTGATACGACATACACATGAGACGCTCAGCGTCGTTACATCTAAGGAATCTGAAAATTCTCTCCATACTTCGAATCCACTCCTCGGTTTCAGTGGGATCTCCTGATCCATTTAATGTTGGTGGATTTTGCCTCAAAAAGAGTTCTTCTATTCTCCTTTCTGGCTGTGGAGGGGGTGGTGGTGGCGTAGGTTCTCTTTGTTCCTCCTCTTCCTCTTCTTGATTTCTATATCTCCTTCTTGGCGGCATTCTTAAAAAGAAACATATGTCAACTCTTAAAACTAGTTCTTCTAAATTATCGATCTTAGGGTTCTTACTCAACATCATATTACCTCTATAACATTTATATCTCTTAGTGGAAAATCTCTTTTTGTATTTAACATCATAATATGAAAGCATAAAACAAAACTCTTATTTATAAAAGACCCTCGGGTCATTATCATATATATATATAAAAATTGCCTCTTACGAGGACTTTTACAAAAAGGGATATATACAGCAAAAAGTCCCTAATACATACTATGACGCTCTATCAAAATGGTCGTCATACGTACTAGGCATCTATATATGTTAGATACCGATATACACACTATACTATGCATCTCTAACTATATACATCTATCTTCATATAAGCATCTCCATCCCATCATCATATGTAGCTACTCTCACTCAGACCCATCCAGTCCCACCGAAAGCATCTCCGGATACTCTACTTCCCGCATCATCTACTGTCATATCCTCTCTGGGCTCAATCTCCTCATCCTCACTAGGCTCGGTCTCCTCACTATCATCATCATCCTCTGTCTCATCCTCAACATCTGTGTCTACCATCGGGTAACAAACAGGTGGCTCCGGAATAGGCTCCCATACATCGACTCCGTCAGCAGTGGTCCGACGCCGTAGTGGTCGGGTCTGTCCATGCCCAACTGTCATCTCTGGCGTCTCCTCGTCTGGGTCCTCATCATCACTATCAATCGGAATTGGATGAGATGGTCCCTCCTGTGCATCTCTGGATGGTGGGTATAGAATAGGATGCATATAATGCTGAAACTCAAGTGTGCCAGGCTCAGGTAGAGGAGTAACCCTCGGGTAAGGATCAAAAGGCACATACTCAGTACAAGGCATCGGAGATGGAATAGGTGGTATAACCTCTGAATGAGGCAATGATAATGGTGATGTCGCTGGGGCCGGCTCCCAAGGAGGCAAATCAGCACTGGGAAAGGGTATCAATGTCAAATAATGAAATGGATCAAAGTCCATGTATGGCGTCCCAGTCTGCAGAATGCCCGACTCCGGAACAGCAGAATCCGGAACAATGGGCTCAAAAACAACGGCCTTATCAGGCACGAATGGCTCCGGAACATACGGAACCTCATCAACTGGGGGTGCGGGTATAATCGGGAAAGGATCTGTCGGAAGAGGGGGTGCATCATATGGTGGTGATGGGGGATCATCAAACACAAAGTAGCGGTGACTAATCGTCGCTACAAAACCCCTAAAATCTGCCCGCACAAAACGACCAAACTCAGTCCTAACTATATACTGCGGCACTAGTGAAGCCGCCCAATCTTGCCACTCAGGTGGTAACTGTGGAATCAAACTCGTGATAGCCTCTGCTTCATCAATCCCATATAAGGTAGCCTCTAGCCATCGTCTATGGTAGTGGGCTAAAAATTCTCCGAGTGTATCCCCTTCTTGGGGCCTATAGTCCCTGAACCATCGGCGCATCATCTCTCTTAAACGTCGCTGCATCCTGGAATAAAATTCTAACTTCTATCACATCAAGGATAAGGAACTTACTTGATATATCTCAAACAATGACATACTCAATCTCGTTTGGTACGGTGGTGCATTGGCTATTCTAGCCTTAATATTTCTCCATTCATTCCAAAACCACTAGCTCACATCATATTCCATCACCTCAAGCAGTTCCATCCATCAAAACATTACATATCTCGTTAGTACATCACAAACAAATTTCAACATCAAACAATGCAATAATAACGCTTACCTTGATAAGCCGGAGGAGATGGGGCGCTGAGGTGTTGTTTTAGACTTACTCTCAATCTTACTTTCACTCTAGCCTAAGGATTCAAGGTAGGCTAGACTCAATCTCAAGGTAGGATTTAGTCTCATGAGTAAATGAGATCAAAAGATTTACTCAACTCAAGGATAGTTGAAATCAATCATTTGGCTCAATTGTGAAAGTTTAACTCAATCAAGGAGTTTGAACTTAATCAAGAATGAAACTCAGAGCAAACGACCTGCTCTGATACCACTCTGTCGCAGCCCGACATCTAGCCAGTGATAGCGTAGATTGGGTATCGATACGACTAATAAAATGATAGGGTAAAAACAAGCAAACTAGAAGACTCATCAAGCGGAAGTTACTAATAATTCAAGTTAAAGCAATAAAATACCATCAAACTTAATAGAAACATGGTCGGCTTCATACATTCAAAAGTATCAAGGTTCTTGTCAACGAAAACAAAAGGGAGTATAGTTAAATATTTACAATGATTCATAATGTTCAGGGTAGCACAGCATAACGTGATCAGACTACATGTATGAAGACATATAGCTGAGAGTAACAATCCTAATTAAGTTCATAGCTAGTCTTCAACTAATCACACTACCGTATAGGAGTAAAATACGGTACTAAAAAGGTCGTCTATGAACAACAGCCCTCCAGCGATCCCCCAATCTCTCTCCTTGCTCATCCTGCACATTTAGAAATACATGCAGGGCTGAGTATAAAATACTCAGTGGACATAAGCCGAAAATAAACAATCTCGCTCTTAGAGCTATTATTTAACTTGACATTTATACATCACACAGGGGTTTTTCTTTTAAAAGAACCTGTGTAAGCAATTGATAAATTATAAGCATCATAAAGTAATGAAAAATAGACTGCAGTCATAAATACTTAGCATGTAGTACCACTTCTACAACTTATCATCATCATGGTACTGAGAAGTAGGCCTTCTTCTCAAGCACCGTAACCGGCCGACCTGACAGTCGGCTCACGGTCATTTCTAATCGGCCAACCCGGTATACAGCTCACAGTTACCTCTGTGTACACAATCCCGCCTTTGGCAGGACCCGAAATCGTTTCATCCGTAGAGGGTAACATACAGGCTCGTCGTCATCAAAATTCGGCAAGTTAATTAGTTCAAACATCAATTTATCATCTTAAAACTTATAGACATCATCAAAATCATCATTTAGAAAGCCTGTAATAGAAGTATTAGAAAGTAATGCCCACCTTGAAATCTTAGCTTTGGTCCTCGTACTTCGGAGAAATCCTACTTATGCCCTTGACTCGTGTCTTCAGATATCATTAATGGCATAGACGATTCATGTAATAAAATAAACGTCAATCAGACAAATCCTTACTAGGTTTACTATTCTCATCTAAATACTAGTCTCCCCTTCTCATTGTTTCCTTGTAACTAATCACTCTTCGTAACCAAAATACTTTTATAATAATACTTCCTAATTATTCATCGATTTCATTATCAACCACATACCAAAGTTTTAAGTTAATATGCTCATTAAGGAAAGACTTCTAAATACACAAACCCAGATAACCTTTAGCAATCACAAACTAAAGTTATGAGGTTATATCACATTCTTTAATATATACTCGATAATTCACATAATGCCTAATGATATTACTAAGTGGTTTAATATCTCAAGAGAACCAATTTGGTTAAGTAAATTAAACTCGGAAAAAGTGTTATATATATATATAAACACATATATATATATATATATGTATCCCATAAGCATTTTTTATGAATTACTAAGGTGTATAGTTATCGTCTTTAACACATGCAATTTACTAAATCAAAGGTAGGTGTACTTTGTGCAAAACCATACTTGACTTCATATACTCTGTCCCAACTTCAAGCAATAAACTGCTTTACCTCGGAACTCTCCTGGGTTTGGGACTCATACCGTTTGAAACCTCTCGACGTCTAGTTTCATTTAAAAAAAAGTAGGTTGCAAAACTCTAAGTGGTTTAAGAGATATGACCATTTTCCTACAGTCTACCATTTTCGACAGTTTTGTGTAACTGAAATTTTTGATTTTAGAAAAATAGTAGATCTTGTCAAAAAGACTTAAACTTTTATGGGTAGCTAGATAACATGCTCACCTTGTTCATATAAAAATTTGGAAACCATAAACTTAGAATAAGCTACTGAAAAAGTGACTCTAATATCAGTTTCTTCCACACTTCCGGTAGAAAGTTGCAGTTGGAGACTCATAATTTACAAGGGTAACAAACGATGTCCAAAAGACCTCAAATTTTACATGAACGTTCCTAACACTTATATATATATACCATAAAAATTTCAAGGTTTTTGGGTATCAATAACCCTGTCGAATTCAATCAAGTCAGTAGCTTAAAAGCTAGCCAATTATCTCATCAACCTAGTCCATTTTAAGCATATAGCCAAGCATACTTTATTTTCTAGTCAAACCAATTCATCATAATCTTTATCAATCATCATTAATCATCATTTTAATTCATCAACAATCATAGCTACAATCTCATAAGCTCATTTTTTTATACTTAAGCCCTTACTTTCTTCATGAACTTCAACTTTCCAACATCACACAACCAACATCTTTATAAACCATATCTTAAATTAAATCATGCTTTTCACTCAAAGACCAATAATTAACACCTTAATAGCATGCATATACTAGTTAGAAGACGACAAAATTTTAGAAGACTTCCAACCCTAGTAATTTTCGAAAATTACAAAGAAAAGATAAGGTGATGTTTTCATGCTTTGATCCTCTATTTACATGCTCATAAAGCTTAGATATAAGTAGATTCATGTATTTAGAAGCTTACTCTATGATTTTTGAAGAGAAAAGTATAGCTCCTCCTTCTTGAAACCAAGCTTTTGATCACACTCTAGCTTTTGATTTATGGAGATAAAGATGTTTTGAGCATGATTTAAGAGCTTTCTATGGTGTAGAATTGATCTATGGAGCTTTGGTTATGCCCAACAATGGAAGGTGTTGATGGAGAAAGAGAGAGAAAAGTGAGATGAAAGGGACGGCTGCTATGGTGAGGATGAAAGAGAAAGGTGTTATACATATATAACCTCATTTACTTAAGTATTTGGATAATAACACATGCTTAATTATCCACTTGCATAAATATCTTATCCATCCATCCACTTGCTTTGACTTCTTCCGCACCAGAGCAGAGCTCGTCTTAGCTCTGCCTCCAGAGCAGAGCTCGTCTTCAGCTCTGCCTCCAGAGCAGAGCTCAACTTCAGCTCTGCCTCCAGAGCAGAGCTCGTCTTCAGCTCTGTCTCCAGAGCAGAGCTCGTCATCAGCTTTGCCTCCAGAGCAGAGCTCAACTTCAGCTCTGCCTCCAGAGCAGAGCTCTGTTTTAGCTCTGCTGCCAGAGCAGAGTTGACTGACTCAGCAGAGCAGAGCTAACTGACTCGGCAGAGCAGAGCTAACTGACTCGGTCAGAGCAGAGCTAACTGACTCGGCCAGAGCAGAGCTCACTGACTTGGCCAGAGCAGAGCTAACTAACTCGGCCAGAGCAGAGCTAACTGACTCGGCCAGAGCAGAGCTCACTGACTCGGCCAGAGCAGAGCTCAATTTCAGCTCTGGCTTGAAAGTCAGCTCTGGTCTCCAGTGTTGTGCTCGAATTTTCAGCTCTGCCTCCAGAGCAGAGCTCGACTCAGCTCTGCCTCCAGAGCAGAGCTTTCAGCTACGCTATCAGAGCAGAGCAGAGCTAGGCTCAACATCAGCTCTGCTTCGGTTCAACTTCAGCTCTGCTTCCAGAGCAGAGCTCGGATTTAGCTCTGCTGCCAGAGCAGAGCTCGGCTCGCCAGAGCTGCCACCAACTATTGAAAGAAAAGAAAATTTTAACTACATCAAAGTTCAATCAACATCTCTAAACATCCTTATTTCCTCAAAGTATTTCATTCTCCAATCTTATCATCGAAAATATAATAGCTCATACTATTGGGATATCTCATCTCATCATAAGATTATTTTTATATCTCGGTGCTCTTAAAAATAAATCTCAAAATATTTATAAACAGGTAAAAAGCGGGGTGTTACAATTATGATGACTATGTCGCAAACTTTGCCACTCCAGCATCAGGGCATGGACGATGCGACTACGATCATGTTAAATCTCTCTGAGGTTTATGGGGAGTCCGAAAGATCTGCCCGCTTTAACATGATGAGAGAAATCTTGGCATGTAAGATGAGCGACGGTAGTTCTGTGCACGATCATGTCATGCATATGATAAATTTGTTTGACAGGCTTGATCTGCTAGGAGGGGGTATCGAAGGCGAAGCCAAAGTCGATATCATCCTCAACACTCTCCCCAAATCTTATGAGAACTTCCGTCTCAACGTCGTTATGAGCAAGGCCAACTATACTCTCAATGAGTTGTTGAATGCTCTGGTTACGGCAGAGGGAGTTATGGGCACGCGAAAAGGGAAAGAGGTTCTTGTCGCTGCCAAGGGATCTACTTCTTCGTCGAAAGGCGGGAAAAAGAAGTGGAAGGGTCCAAAGGGTAAGAATGACAACGAAGCTAGTGGGAGTGGCAAAGCCAAAGGTGACGGCCCTAGCGGCGGCGTGAAGAAGCCGACGGGAAAAGGGAAGTGCTTCAAGTGCGGCAAGACTGGGCATTGGAAGAAAGATTGTCCGATGCTCAAGGCAAAGGGACAAGGTACGTCACAAGTTTTAGTAACTGAGACATGTTTAGCTTCGTTTTCTACTCATTCATGGGTAGTGGATACAGGGGCAACTAATCATGTTTGTTACACCTTGCAGGGCTTCAAGCCGACAAGGGAGCTGGAAAGTGATGAGATCACCATCTCCATGGGCAATGCGTCGAAGGTCGCAGCTGTTGCTATTGGAGATTTATCTTTATGTTTTGGTGATGACATTTTAGTTTTGAGAGATATTTTATATGTGCCGGATTTTCGGCGAAACATAATTTCTGTTTCAAAATTGTTTTTGGATGGATATTCTGTTACTTTTGATAGAGGCGTCTCTATCATGAAAAATAACATGACTATTTGTTCTGGAATTTTGAACAACTCTCTCTATACTATTACATGTCCAATTAAAAATTTTGTCCATGTTGCATCTACATCACAAATCTGTCCTAGTCCTAATAAGAGGAAGTATTATTCTCATGAACAATATACGCATGCGTGGCACCTAAGGTTAGGCCACATCAATCTAAATAGGATCCAAAGGCTCGTTTCAAATGGAGTCTTGAAAGACTTTCAAGCTGTTCCATTTAGAACCTGCGAATCCTGTATAGAAGGAAAGATGACGGCAAGGCCTTTTAAAGCCAAGGGGAATAAGGCCTCGCATGTGTTAGAATTGATTCACTCTGACCTGTGTGGACCGATGTCCACAAAGGCTCGTGGAGGGTATGAGTATTTCGTCACTTTCATTGACGATTACTCAAGATATGGGTATATTTACCTACTTCAACGCAAGTCTGAATGCTTTGAGAAATTCAAAGAATTCAAGGCGGAGGTGGAGAAGAGATTGGGTAAATCTATCAAGTCATTGCGGTCTGATCGCGGTGGCGAATACCTCGGGTACGAGTTCTTGCAATACTTGTCAGATTCAGGGATTACATCCCAAATTGACTGCACCGGGTACTCCCCAACAGAACGGTGTAGCGGAGAGAAGAAATAGAACTCTTTTGGAAATGGTAAGATCAATGATGAGTTATGCATCATTGCCTATTTCGTTTTGGGGATATGCCTTGGAAACAGCGGTATACTTGCTGAATCTAGTGCCTTCCAAATCGGTTCCTAAAACTCCTATCGAGTTATGGTATGGGCATCAGCCCAGTCTAAACCATATAAAGATATAGGGTTGTCCTGCATACGTGCTAGACAAGGAAGCGAAAAAATTGGAACCTAGATGTGAAGTAATGTTGTTTATAGGATATCCTAAAGAAACGAAAGGTGGTTATTTCTATAATCCTAAGGATCGGAAAGTGGTTGTTAGCACCAATACACGATTCTTGGAACAGGATTATATAGATAAACACAAGTCTAAGTCCGAGATTTTCCTTCAAGAAATCGAAGGCAATGGGCAGGCGATTCCATCACCCCAGCCAAGTGTGCAAGTGAATGCACCACAGGATACTGCACAAACCATTGTCACAGCTGTACCACCACCGCTTCGTCGTAGTTGGAGGGTTGTAGTTCAACCCGATCGATTTATGTTCTTGGGAGAATCTTCGGATCTTCTTCCTGTTGATGAACAAAAGGATATCGACCCTAATAACTATAGACAAGCGATGAAAGATCAGGATGCAGATTCTTGGTACGACGCCATGGTTTCTGAAATAGAATCCATGACTGCTATGGGTGTATACGAGAAAACTAAACTACCTGATGGCTTTGAAGCTATAGGTGGTAGGTGGGTATACAAGAGAAAGCGAGATTCGGATGGCGAAGTCGCAGCTTTTAAAGCTAGACTGGTGGCGAAAGGCTATACCCAAGAACAGGGTATAGATTATGATGAAACTTTTTCGCCGGTTGCCATACTTAAGTCTATCCGAATACTCCTTGCCATAGCAGCCCACATGAACCTTGAGATTTGGCAAATGGATGTCAAAACCGCTTTTCTAAACGGTTTCCTTGAAGAAGGAAGGGACATCTATATGCAGCAACCCGAAGGGTTTGTGAAGAAGGGCGAAGAGCATCTTGTTTGGAAGTTGAAGAAGTCCATTTATGGACTTAAGCAAGCTTCGAGGTCATGGAACAAGCGTTTTGATGAGATGATTAAATCCTATGGATTTACTCGCTGTGAAAACAAAAGTTGCATGTACCGTTTGGATGCCGATGGCGACGTGGTTTTCCTTGCACTTTATGTAGATGATATCCTCCTCATTGGCAACAATGTTGAGCTATTATCGGACATAAAGAAGTGGTTATCCGAACAGTTTCAAATGAAGGAGTTAGGAGATGCAGCGTACATCCTGGGGATCAAGGTTGTCCGTGATCGCCAGAAAAGGATGTTGAGCTTATCTCAAGCGACCTACATTGATACTGTGATTGCTCGTTTTAGCATGCAAAATGCCAAGAAAGGCTTGCTACCTTTTAGACATGGCATTCCTCTGTCTAAGGACATGTGTCCTAAGACGCCTAGTGAGGTTGAGGAGATGAGGAAGATACCCTATGCTTCCGCCGTAGGTAGCCTCATGTATGCAATGCTTTGCACGAGACCTGATATTTGCTATGTCGTTGGCATGGTTGCAAGAAATCAGTCGAACCCTGGACCAGGACACTGGACTGCGGTAAAGCATATTCTCAAGTACCTGAAGAGGACTCGAGATTATAGGCTAGTTTACCAGTCAGACAGTCTATTTCCTTTGGGTTACACCGATTCGGATTTCCAGGCTGACCGGGATGAGAAGAGATCTACCTCTAGATATGTGTTTACCTTGGGAGGTGGAGCCGTATCATGGCGGAGTGCAAAGCAGAAGTGCATTGCAGACTCCACCATGGAAGCCGAGTATGTAGCTGCTTCCGAAGCTGCTAAAGAGGCTGTATGGTTCCGGAACTACCTCTTAGATCTAGGAGCGGTACCTAATTTGCCTAAGAGTATCATAATTTATTGTGATAACTCGGGTGCAGTGGCAAATTCTAAGGAACCCAGGAGCCACAAGGCGACCAAACACATAGAGAGAAAGTACCACATCATATGAGAAATCGTAAGCAAAGGAGATGTGCTAGTTGAGAAGATTAACACCTTGGAGAACTTAGTTGATCCTTTCACGAAAAGCTTACCACAAAAGGCCTACGAGAAGCATGCTCGAGGGATGGGGCTGCGGTTGATGCCACCCACTTAGAGAAAAACTTTCAGTATAAGTGGGAGAAGAAATAAAGAGTGAAGTGGATGTTGTAATAGCTAGTATTTAGACACATTGTATACTAAAAAAATTGCTTTAGTATAAGTGGGAGATTGTTGGATTTGTATACTGAAAGCAAGAACGTTTTATGCTTGTATACAATGATTCTTGTTTTCACTATTTAATCTCCTATCTGATTGGGTTCATGATTGCATATGTATGTTCTTTATCTCTATATAAGTAGATTATATGGTGTGTTGTAGATCACAGAAGACCATATAATTGGATTAACCTTAAGAGATATAATATTATCACAACCGAAATAACTCTAGGACAAGTTATTGGTTTAGGTTGCGGTATAGATGGAAGTAGTTTGTCTTGACTACTTATCTATACTGGTACGTAATACGTATTGATAGGACCCACTACAAGAATTCTGCACATAGACAACAGATATTTAATGTTGTCTATGTGAAAATGTTTGTTGTTGAGATCAGTGTTGTCTATTCTGGGGTGGTCATAGACAACACATATTATCTGTTGTCTATTTAAACATAGACAACAGACGTAGATAATATTTGTTGTCTATAATAATATAGACAACATACCTAGTGGTTATAAACAACATTTAATATCTGTTGTCTATTCTATGACAAAATTAAAAAAAATATATAATATATTTAGATCCATGTTTTATAATATCAATATATATGACAAAAATAAAATACTTACACATCAAATAACCAAATAATACTAATAAACCACTAATAAAAACTAGACTAATACCATAAAAGTCAAACATTTTGTTTGATATTTCATCAAAATCCATTGCATCCAAAATTGTATCATCTCTAATTACGCCTTCATTTATATACTAAAAAAAACCTTTAATACAATCTCCAACTAATTATGCCTTCATTCACCACCAATCGTCCAACAAATCAACCATCCAACTAGCTTGAATCTACATGAGCAAAATAAAATACGACGACTTTAAGATATAAAATCATCTAAATCTCTAAATATAAATAAAACAAAAGAAATATATATATCAAATTTACCTTCATCATCATTCTTACCAAGAAAATTATACAAAATTTTGAACACATCTAAACACATCAAAATGAAAATGTCAGGCACAGAAATTTATAAACCAAGAAACATAACAGAACCCTAAATCAATACATTGAACACTTTGTAGAGTATGCCTAAGGAAACAAATTGGTGGGGGGATTCAATAAGAGCCTAGACACTAAGTAAAGCAACATTCAAAGTGTGAATGTGGTTTAAAACAACTCAAGATAATGCCATTAAAGTTAACTGTAGCAATAGATAAATTAAAACAATTCCAGCTTCAGGTGAATCACCTTTGAAGTGCCTGTTACAAATTGGAGTAATCTTGCCATATCTTCCTTGTTGAACTTCAGATCATCCACTGCAAAGACATTGAAATCATTCCAAAGTTTAATGATTAAAACAAACCAATGATAATTTGACAAATTAGATAAGTTTTGCCAACTTACAATCGATCTCTAGAAGACCACTAATTAATAATTCAACCTCCTTATCATTGAAAATAGACATAAGCTCCCGTGGCACTAATTCATTGAAACCATCAAGGAACGAATTTATTTGGGGGCGGATGGCATTTGTCAAGATATGATCAGCAGCAAGGTCTACATATTCATGTTTCGTCTCCTCTGTCACTCTAATATTTCTTCCTCCCGGTTTGAGCTCATAATCAGTAACCTTCCAATTATAAGCATATCAGGGAAAACTGAGTTAAGTTCTGAACTCTTTTAGGTGACCTCTAATATTTTTGCCAAGCTCCAAAAACTAGTAATAAGGAATTCGGAAACTCGCAAATGAGTAACAACTAAAAGAATAATCTCTCTTACCTCTGTTTTCTCATAAAGAATATGCTTTACTTCATCCGCATCCATGCTAAAGGTCAGATCAGGTATGTCACTAACAACATTCTGCAGAAAATGAGCCAAAGTAATTTAGGAACTACGTAATGAGTTTATGCTAAATTAAGTAATTCACTTCATACTCCCGCTCACCTCCAGCATCTATTTCAAATTTTATAGTAATCAGGATCAATAGCCTCAATATCATGATATATAGGTTACCTTCACGCCAAGGATATGCTTATAGAAGGACCGAGTAAAATATACATCTAGCAATTGTCCATCAAACAATGCTTTGGCTACCTATAGAAAACATGGTATAACAATGTTAATTAGTGAAATGATGAATAGGTGAAACAAAAACCAAACTCAATAAAGGTCCCCAAGACAATTACCACGCGGCCGACAAATCTGAAATAAGAGAGATGTTCAGTTTGATATACAGAATTAGGATTTGGCTGAAAAGGCGCGGAGCAATTCGACGGGCTCCGTTCCAAAGAGAGAGGAGCCTGGTCAGGAACGAACACAGCAAAGCTGATGAAGGAAGCAAAGTTAAAATAAGAGTAAAGTTCTTTCAAGCAATTTCTCGAGCACCTGGTATGCAGAATTCAAAAGTCGAATTCTTGCAACTATGGAGGTTAAAGCTCACCAACAATCCTTTCAAATACCACCAAGAAACGAAAATGAGAGGGAGAAATTAATATATGCGGCCTTACTTCAGAATGTGATGAAAAATCCTACATTATGACACCCTTTATATAGTGAAGAGTGTTCCTCATAGATGGAAAATTTCCATTCATGAGCTGCTTGGGAAGGAAGAGAATTTTTTTACAGAAAGAAGGCAAAAGGCTCGATTGCTTCAAGCTGCAAAATACGATACGATTTTTGTTACCACAACAGAAATTCGTAACCTTAACCTCCATAACAGAAATTCTGAAGCCGTCCGATTGGTGAAGGTGATGCAGAAGCAAAATTCGCTGCAGGAAGCGTCGATTTATCGTCGAGCAGTCATCCGCTAAAAGAGAGAAATAGAAAAAATCAGGGCAGGATTTTGGGGGTTTTGATGCATAGTGAGTTACGGTAGAAGGGAGCGCACCGGGCTGGAGAAGGTGGCGGCGACGGCGGCCGGTGGGGAGGTGGGCGGCGACAGCGGGGAGGAGCGGTTGTTAAACTAGACGTGGAGAACTTAGTTTTTTGAGAGGGGTAGAAGAACTTAGTTTTTTTTTGTTTACGGGAAGTGTGGATGCTAATATTACTATTCATTTTTCAAATTCAGTGTTTTAAAAATCTATTGTTTAATGATGTTATAGACAACATAGGTTTGAAATACTTGTCTATATATATTGAATAAAGACAACAAAGTAAAAAGCCCTTGTCTATTGAATTAATAAACAACGTAAATTAATAGCTGTTGTCTAAAAACGGTCATAGACAACAAGTTTAAAACTGTGTTGTCTATGACCATATATTTTTATGGTTATAGACAACATATTTCGCCATCTGTGTTGTCTGTATAATAATTAACAACATATTTATTAAATTCTGTTGTCTATTTCATGTTGTCTATGTGCTGAATTCTTGTAGTGACCATAGTGAGATATATATTCTTCTATCTGACTTAAGTGAAGAATTAGAGATCTCGGTGACTTATAAGATCTTAATACTAATAAGATGTCAGATATATATATTGATTCGTCTATATATCACTTTGACTTACTATGAGCAAGAGTTATATAGTAACTTGAGTACTCTGTATCTTGGGTGATAGCGGTTAATATATGATATCTGATTATCTGTATTGGTACTCGTATCCGTATAGGATAATGACATCCCCTTAAGGAGCTCAATAATGTTTATTGCGCTAAACCCTGCAGGTTGATTTAGTTCAGGCGCAATAATAAGGTTTGAGTGGTGCTGCTTAAGGATTACAAAGAGATTAATTAATTCAGGCTGTCAAAGCTCTAATTAATTAATGGATGTCGGATATTTTAAATACGAGGATTTAATAAGTCTAAATACAAGCCCCGACTCATCACCGGCAATAAAGGGGTAAATCAATATTGGTTCTCTAGTGGAATGAACTAATATTTATAAATTAATTATGGTCCGGGCTGACCATAGATAATTAATTTATTTGAGGCCCATCTTTATTCCTTGTATCTGGTCCCTGGACTGGCCCAAAGTCTCCCAGCCCAGAGAAAGGCAGAAGACGCCCCTACACCCTAATATGCGCCCCCTCACTGTATTTTATTATAAAATACAGCTGTCAGCTCTCAGGAAATACACACTGATAATTATTAGGGTTTGAGAACTGAGAGGAGGCGCAGGAAACGTGGGAGCTTTCTGTCTTGGGATTTCTCACAGTTCGTTGTCCATCCAACGGTGAGAATTGAGCGGGATACAGTCTAGAATATCAGAACTGGAGCTGTTCGATACGATCATCAATCATCTGTGCATCCAATTCACAAGTAAGTAAATCCTAACACCTGTGTGCAGCTGTTAATTCATAGGAGCATGTTAGGATTAATCGTTGTATGATGAATTAATAATAATCCAAGAAACGATCATCGGGCAAACGGAACATTAATTCAATTTAATATTCCTTCAATTTTTTGGTTCTAGGAAAATACAAACTTGTCGGGCAGTTACAAAAAAAATTATCTGAAAAAACTTGAAAAACTCTGAAGGATTGGAAGAATAGATTGAAAGCGAACTACATCAAATATTGTCAAGATGTCCCCAAAGGGTGGAAGCTGATCAATGACCTTTATTGGTAAACCATTGGAGTTCTAAAAATGCAAAGGTTAGTATTATACATCAAATAAATTCTAAAATTTGTGATGTTTAGCTTGCAATTGGTAACATAGTTAAATTCATTTATTGAGTGTTGCAATTTCAATGCATGAGATAGTATTTTGTTGGAAATTTGTGCACCTCATAAAAGGAAAAATTTGAAGACAATTATTATATCAACATGTTAAAGTAATCATAATTCTTTTAACGGCTTAAATACATTGTTGCTTGTTAAATAATTTGTGCATAATGACTATATAATTCGGAGCTGTGTCCTACACCTTTTTTTGTTCTTTTTCGTTTGTCTTAGATCATATTTTTTGTTCTTATTTTTGGTGATTGATTATATAGCATATGTAACTATTAGTACTTGATTGAATTTTAGAAACTTAGTAAGATTAATAGAAACAGTCGGAAGCACGTCACACTTCATCCTAGACTGGAATGGAAGGATATAGCCAATGCTATAGAAGAGGTATACTTCAAACAATTTCTAACATTTGATGTTCAATGTGTTATATCGTTCTATTATAATTTCTTTATGTATTTCTATTAACAGAGCTCTGTGATTCATTCGATGATGGTTTATCGTTGGCTGAAGTCGCTCATTTACAGCTTGGATAGGAAATGTCGGAATTTCCTTTGGACTGGCAGTGTGGATCAGCGTCCTACCTACCCGGTAAACTAGTCTCGTGTTTGTGCTATTCGCACTGAGGGTGGTCTTGGTCTTCGGTCCTTCGATATTATGAACAAAAGCTTTATGATGAAGCTCACTTGGAATTTGATTAAAGGAACGGATTTCACGTATTCAATTCTTCGTACGAGGTATTTCAATAATTTTGGCCATGCTAAAACCTCGTTAGCTTCCTCTCATGTGTGGACTAGCATTCGTGATAATGTGAGTGATCTGGTGGATGATACCTACTCTCATATTGGGGATGGATCTAATACTTATTTTTAGCGTGATGATTGGCTTGGTTATAAGTTAGGTGATCGCTTTCATGTCCCGCACTTTATGCACGATTTCCTCAATCAATCGGTGGCGGATTACTATTTTGATGGGACGTGGCATTTTTCCGAGGATTTCATTATTCAACTTCTTGACACGGTTTGTGATATTTTGCTCTTGCCCATTGAGGGAAGAAATTACTCCAGATTCTAGAAGCCCTCGGTCAAGGGAGAGGTTACGGCAGCCCTTGCTTTTTCTCTTAATTGCCATAGTTATCCCAAAGTTGTTTGGGGTGATTGGATTTGGGAGAATTATATTCTTATTCGGCGCTCCATCATCTGCTGGAGCATTATTCATAATCATTTGCCAACGATGGATGTCATTGACTCAACCTAAACACTATGCTAGATTGACTCGCAATCGTACGAGATCAATTGCAGTGGAATAAGCTAACCCAAGTCGTCTCTCAAGGAAGGCTAAACAGGGTGTTCTCTCGTGTTGCACACAAATAACAGAAAATAAACCTAAACACTCTAATCAAGATTTTAGGGGCTGACTTTCTCTCTGTTTTATCTAGCGCGTAATTAAAATAAAGCATGTAAATTATCTAGGCAAGAAATAAAGCAAGTAAAATTATCTAGGCAAGAACTAAAATAGTACGCAGGAATAAAAAGCATGGAAATCTACTCTAGGGTTCTTGAGAAAAAACAATAATTCATTAAACTAATTGCGCAATATAAATAACAATTATCTAGACAGAGAATGAAATTATTAAGCAAAATAAATCTAAAGAGCATACGGAAAGAAATAATAGAAACTGTATTGAAAGAATAATTCTTAGAGTTTATCTAGACAATAAATGGAAACTTACAGTAATGGCGATAACTGGAAATAATCTCTAACTACTGAATTACTCTAGGCGTAAGAATTAAGAATGAAAGCAGTAAACCCTAACTAAGAAACTGGTGTCTGGAAAGCTAACTAGAACAGAATCTTGAAAAATTCAAAGAACTCTGAAAACTAGAAAAACCCTAAAATGTTCTTGGTGCTGGAGGCGGAGGATTAATTGCTAGAGGTAAAAGATTAATTTTGATCATGAACGTTAAGCCCTTCTTATAGACTGCCTTTCATCAACCCTAATGACAATCAAATGGGCCTCAGCCAAACATCAAGACAGGCGTGTGCGCACAGGAAAGTGCAAGGGATAAAGTGCTCGGCAAGTCTCGGCAGCGCTGGTGAATGATTGCCAGCTCTGGAGTAGTGCTGGCGATCTTGTGAGTGATTGCCAGCTCTGGATACGTAGGTAGCTCTAGAGGCCTTGTGAATGATTTCCCGCTCTGGCAGCTTGAGCTCTGCACGAATGAATGCCAGCTCTGTCGACCTTGCTAGTTCTGGCGAGTGAATATCAGCTCTGTCGAGTTTGGTCAGCTTTGTCTGCCTTGACCGCTCTGGGGAGTATTGGTCGGCTCTGGCTACCTTGGCCACTCTGGGGAGTGTTGGTCAGCTCTGGCGAGTCTGTTCAGCGCTGCGGCCTTCTCAGCGCTGGCAAGTGATTATCAGCGTTGGGCAGCACTTTGAGCCCAAATAAGCAATTTCTGATCCAAAATCTCCAACTTAGCATTCTTCCTCCCATTTAATCAAAAACTCCTACAAAGCATGAAATAGACACATAAACGCACCAAATTCCAGAACAATTAACTCATACTTAGCACGATCAAACCCCCAAAATAAGAACAATTAGGCATAAATCAGTCATCATTCGACAAGGAATTCTGGGACCCAATCGATGCCCTGTCTGCGGTGTTGCTGAGGAGACGATTTCCCATCTGTTTTGGGAGTGCACCATGGTTAAACCGATTTGGAAGGAGTTTTTCGAGTGGTTTTAGGAAGGTGGCCTTGCTCAGTGTCCTGATATTCATAGCTTCTTAGTTATGGCTTGGAATGCGCATTTCAGCTCTCTGATCGCCTCGTTTTGGAAATTGGGTATTATCTCTTTGCTTTGGTGGTTATGGGATAGGAGAAATCAGATTGTTTTTAGCGATGAGAGGTTTGAGCCTAGGCAGATTGGTCACTATGTGACACCGCCAGGTAGCTCTCGCTGTTGGTCACTTGACGGATCATACTTTTTTCGGATGGGTCACATACTGATACTTTTCCATGCATATTTCTATCCAGCGTCATCCTTATTTATGTTTACCTTTATGCATATTGGTGTTCAATTACATGCCTAAGTTTGAAGAAGGTCGCGGGATAAAAAATGAATTCTCGGAAGAAAAAAAAATTAAAAGAAAATTTTTATTATAATTTTTTTAAAATTTTCAAAATTTTTATTCCTATTTTACTCTTGAGTGTATTTTGCCTTGGAAGCCCCTAAAAGACATCCGCCACGTGTCACTCTCCTAGCGCGCCACATACACACATGATGTGGCTTTCTAACGGTATAAGATACGACTCCTAACTCCAACCGAGCAGAAAATGGCGAGCGTTCAAAGTGGACTGATATTCACAATGAAGCTGTCAAAAATCTAAAATTCGAAAATCCTCTTAAAATGCCAATAAGCTTCGAGTTGAGCGAACCTAAGCTCGTCTCTATGCCTGAACTGAACCTATCCATGGATATGGGTATTAAATCAGTTTTAAGTTGTAATACCCGCCATTTTTACTTCCAGAATATATGTATATTTTATTATATATTTTGGTGGGAATTTAAAACTTTCAGGATTTTTACTTAGGGAATAAAAAGGACCTATCGATATGTGGCGTAGTTTACAAGTCAAGGGAATAAACCTAGGTTGATTGTGAGAATCTCTAATCGCACATGAATGAGTTTCACGTCCATTAAGGACGTAAGAATCACTAGTTTTCTTTGGAAACGTGTATGCATATATATATATATATATATATATATATATATATATGTGCATACACGATATTTTTTATTTTTTTCATGAGCCGATGGGAAGTTTATTCGCCTATGATGCAATGGAAGAATTTTAGAGAAAATTATTTTCTCTATAAACTTTAATGGCTCATATTAAGTTAGTGATTGTGTTATTTATTGGCAAAGTGAATTATTAACAAATTAGCAATGATGCTAATTTGTAATTATAATTAGTGCCTCTGTAATTATATATATATTTACTTATTAATTTAATTATTTGAGAGTGCCCAATAATCAAGCGCGATTAATATTATTGGGAGAGATTATTTGCCATGTGAAATTTAATTGCTTATATTAATTAAGCAATTGTGATTATTAATAATAATGATGTGTGCTAAATTAGTAGGGATGCTAATTTAATTATATTCGGAAGTGAGCTATGATGCCTTAATCGCCTAATAGTTAGGCGTGATTATATATTAAGGGGAGAGATTTATTATAAAATGTCGAAAATTATAATATATCCCTATACATATATATATTTTGCTTAAGGAGTATTAATTTCGATATCTATTAACGAAAC
Source organism: Salvia miltiorrhiza (assembly GCF_028751815.1). Lineage (NCBI taxonomy): Eukaryota > Viridiplantae > Streptophyta > Magnoliopsida > Lamiales > Lamiaceae > Salvia > Salvia miltiorrhiza. The sequence goes on along the minus strand of NC_080392.1, from coordinate 30,410,645 downwards.
CACGCGAGAAACACACGCCGGGCAGTTACTTCCTCTCCAAGTAACTCTCTCTCTCTAGCAGGCAACTCTCTCTCTCTCTACCTCTATAATACTCCCTCGGCCCTCTCACACTCAATCACTCTCAACTCTCTCTCTTAATTCGGCTCACACACCACCGCCCGCCATCTCTCCCTCTCGCTCAAGCCCCAACCACCGCAGCCGTTGCCCTTCGCCGGCCACCTGCACGGCGCTAGAGCAACAGCAGCCGAAGAGTAGCAGCAGCAGCCGGCAGCAACAGCAGCAGCAGCGAGCAAGCTCGGCCGCGCCGCTCCGTCGCGCCGCCGCCCTTCGCTCTGCTCTCACCACCACCGTGAAACACCACCACCCTCCCTCCTTTTTGATGCAGGTAGAAGCGTGAAATATATTTGATACTGATAAATATACGAACTCCGTTGATAACCATTGTATACCGGAATACGTACAATAAGGGTTAATCCGTTGATTCACTCATGAATACCGGAAGAACACCGCGAGAAGGGAACAATCCCACCCTCTATATTTTAACTCTCAATTCAACTCCACTAAAACATAAATAAAACTCCTATTTATAATAAAACCCTAGACATCTAAAAGGAAACAAACTAACTTGACCAACAAGACAAATCAATAATTAAAGATATAATATATTATACAATTCTATCTTCATCACTTTTCCAGCCTTGAGCTCTCTCCGATCAGTCGATCAGACCATAGCAGCAAGTAGCAACAGAACAGCGGCAGAATCTGCCTGAGCCACGCCACCTCTCCGAGCTCGCCGATTGAGCTCCGCCGGCCACCGTCGTCACCACCGCAGCCTCCCTACGCCGCCACCCTCGCAAAACCAGCCGAGGAGGTCGTTGAACGGCGAAAGAAACGCCGGAAGCTTCTCTTCCCTCTCGCCTGAAATTAGAACAAGAGCTCAAGTGAGCTCCCTTCACCGGCTTGTTTCTCTGCCGACCGGCCACTAGTACGTGAGCCGTCAGCACGTAACCGTTCCTCCATCTTCAGGCTACCACTACCAAAGATCGAAAGGCCGAAACCTTCTCTCCATCTCCCCAATCAAGGGCCGCAATATCCATCGGCAACCAACGTTGAATTCCCGACGTAACGTAGCAGCCGGCTTAATTACGGCCTTCGTTTCTCGCTCTGTCGACAACAACAAAAGATCGAGAAACCACCATTGTGTAGCCCGATCTACCTCGCACAAGGACAACCAAGCCGTAGCCTTTAACGGCTAAAGACCATCGCGAAACGACGACCGGAAAACCCCTCGGCGAACAACTTCCTTAAACTCCTCACGCTGCACTCTCTCTTGCCGTGGGAGCAATATCAGAACGAAGGTGAGCAGAAGCCACTTCCCATGACACCGGAGCCGCTAATCTCAGCCTCCAACCGCCGCTCACGTCGCCGGCGTTGACACTAACGGTAACCGACGTCTTTAGCAAAGCTTGAGTATAACTCTCATACTATATGTACACTCACTTATATATATCATTATTATTATATTAGAGTAAATGGGCTCACTTAGCCCTTCCAACTTAATAAAAGGAAAAAATGTCCACTCAAATTAAAACATGGAAATAGTAGCCTTTAAGACTTTTTTACCCTTATTTGAATTTTTAATAATTTATAAAAAGTGAAAAATTAAATCCTATTTTGTTCAATTAAAAATATAATTAAATCAAATAAAATTACATCACAAAATTACCATATCAAATTTACCACACCCAAAATTCACACTCAAACCCTAACATCTCCCCATCGCCTTTAAGTTCTCACGCCGCCGCCGTGACGTCGACGTCCGACGCCGGCCGCCCGCTCCGCCGCCGTTCCGTCATTGTCCAGCAGCCGTAAAACCCCACGGCTGCCACCTCTCCTCTCCTCTCCCGCTGGGACGTCCGAACCGGCGCCGTCTCTCAACAGCTGCCGCCTCTCCTCTCCCACTGCGTTTCCTTTCCTTTCCCGTTGCGACGTCCGAACCAACGACGTTCGAACCAGCTTTGTGTTCATGGTTACACGGAAATTTACTTGTTTACACACAAAAAACGATAGTTGCACACTTTATTTGAGTGTTACACACATTATCAGCCGAAATTGTGTGTAAACGTGAAGTTTCAACCATTACACACATTTGTGGTCGATAATGTGTGTAATGAAGCATTTTGAACGGTTACACACAATTTCGGAAGATAATGTGTGTAACAGTGCAAAATTTTGCACTGTTACACACATTATCTTCCCAAATTGTGTGTAACACTCGAATAAAGTGTGTAACTATCGTTTTTTGTGTGTAAACAAGTATATTTCCGTGTAACCATGAACACAATGTGAAAATCACAAATCAAGAACCAACAACAACAAGAATATTCACTAATACTAAACAACCAAATCTTGTTGTTTGAACATCATTACAAAGGGGGTTAACACATCCCTCTATTATCAAGATTTACCTAACAAAATTTTAAAACACCATTTTTTCAAAAACCTCTCGACAAATTCCGTGTTATGAGAGATTAGGAGGATGTGACTTACCGGAAACGAGAGGAACAGAAGCAACACGACCTTGGAGACCGCCTTATGAGACCGCCAGAAAGAGGTCGCCGGAAAAAAAGCCGCCGGAGACGGTGGTAACTTGGGGAAGAAGACGGTAACTTTTTTTTTACTCAAATATGATTTAACCCAAAATCTAGGTTTTGTTTTTTGTTTTAACTTTTTTTCATTTTACTATTTTGTGAAATTTTCGAAAATTAGTAAAAAAACTAATTAATCAATATATATTATTAAGGGTAACTTTGTCAATTCAACACTAAAAAGGCTACATTTTCCATATATTTATCTTCATGGACATATTTTCCTACAACTACAAGGTTTTGGCTAGAGTAGGGGTTTCACTCTTATTATTATTATTATTATTATTATTATTATTATTATTATTATTATTATTATTATTATTATTATTATTATTATTATTATTATTATTTCTTTTCTTAAGAAGAAATCTTACGTGGGCACACATTTGATTATTATTAATTTATAGATCGTGAGCGAAGAAATGAATTCACGAGATTGCTCGAAATGGGGATGATTCAATATCATCTATTGCTTACGAGGCTAAGTAAGTGCAAGGATTTGATGTTTATTTAAATTTCTATAGTTTTATTGCGTGGCAAATATTGCATGGGAATGAGAAGAAATTCTTATGATTTACATGCAAATTATTATGATTATTAAGGGTTATTGTGGGTTAATTAGAAGTGAAAAGTTGTGAGTTTATAAATGGATTATTGAAGATTGGTTAATTGTTTAGTGGTTAAAATATCGGATCTATTAATAATTATAAACTCGCCGATATTTATTTTTTCTTAAATCTTGAAAGTGAGTTATTAAGTTTAATAATAATTGATTTTCTAAGAGGAATTAGATATCATAATTTTCTAATAATTCTTCTTGAAAAGTTCTTTTTATTATATTTGACCTCTTCTATTATGTTAAAGTGTTTTTAACAATTTTTCCAATAATAACACTATTAAAATTTTTAATCTAGAACTAATGTTTAAAATTTATTAATGATTTGATATTTCTTTTAATAAAAGAAAAGATATATATATATATATATACACACACACACATATGGTGATTGTCATTCTTAAATGGGAGCTAGAAAGGATATTGTATTATGTTATAGAAGTATTCTTTATTTATAATAGATAAATAAATGAATAATATAAAATGAGATTTCCTACATCCTCAAAGACACATGAAGTACTTCGATAAATGAAGAACGATTGTATATGAAGATATCGTTACATGTGATGTGATGAGATGAGATGGGATACGATTGTCACAAGACAATCCACCTTACCTGAGACTTATCACACCTAGAACAACAATTTATGAGGCATTGTCGTTTAAGGAAATATAGGTAATTAGGAAAGAAGTGAATAGTAATTCACTACACTTGTTGTCTATCTTTTCCCTATTATTTACACGAAAGCTTGCTTTCGTGTTATCAAAGGTTTAAACGAAGAAAAGCGCCCGAGTAACCTATCGTGCTAAGGGAAGAGAAGCAAGGATGACAGGTGGGCATTTTCTTAACCCTAATAAGTGGGCCTCATGAACCCTACTATGTGGGTTAAAAATAAAATAATTTTGAATCAAATTTACTAATATTATTATTTTGAAAAAGGTATTTCATAAATCGTTGACTTGCCATGTTTTTGTTGAGTGATGATGAGATGTATGTTGACCTGCTACCATGAGATAACGATCGGCCTTGAACTATGTGAGCCGACGGGCTGCTAGTTAAGGTATGTGCACAGTGGTGATCGTGAGCCGTTGTCATGCATCGGCCGGTCACGGGGTTGAGAAGGAGGCCTCCTTCTCTTCGCCCATGTTGATGATATTGTTGAGATGTCATGATTATGATGATGATGATGGGTAGATGTGGTCCATACACGTTATTGTTGCCGGCTTATGATATGAGATATGATGATATTACTATGATGATGACTGCAGAAATTATTTTATGATAAGTATAGCATGCACAGGTATTTTTCTCAATCAAATATTACCTTCTGTTTGCTTAAAATTGGCAAGTTCAACTATAGCTCTAATTGAGCAAGATTTCAAATTATTTTCGGCATATGTTCACTGAGTATATTTGTACTCAGCCCTGCACATATTTCTAAATGTGCAGGTTAAGCAATGGAGAGGAGAGGGATCCAAGGCTATTGTTACATCCGACGCGTCCTTATGTCTTTTATCATGGTTATTCCACTTGAGCTTGTGAATGGTCGCAAAGTGATTGCCTTGGTCTGTTGAAAAATTCGTATAATTACCAGTTAGACCTCACAGGCTACATGTCTCCATACATGTAGTCTGACTATGTTTTCGTTTGCGTTCTTCATGAAGCTCTGATACTCGAGTTATTCTTTCGTACTGGGATTATGGTGAACTTATTTTAAATCCACCTAATTCATGTCATTGAACCTAACTAATATATATATATATATATATATATATTTGAACTTAGTGGTGCTTATATTGTTCTATATGCACGTTCAATATATCTAGGGGTGATTGCGTAATTGAAATTCTAATATTTTGTTACATATTTATGCCACTCACTTGTTATTGAGAAAAATGTCCTTGTTCCTATGTGTTGACGGAGTCTATAGATGTCGCCTTTGGTTTTTCGTAAAATGGGGCTGTGACATAAGGTGTGTTATGGAGTTTAAAACTTGTTAATATAATGCAAAACCCTAAATCCCTTAAAACACGTCGTTTCCTTTATAAAACCTCAATTTTTCCTTCTAAGTCTTATCGAATCTTTCGATGAAGGTCGCGCACTTTAATTGGAGGACAGGCCAAGGCGATGACGAGCACCTGTTTTTAAGAAGACTTGAACAGGTGAGCTTTCTTACGTATAAACTAAAATCATATTATAGAATTGCTAAGACTTTATGCTTCATGAAATGAATTTAAATAATGCCTAAATGTTTTATGTTTTATTATTAAGGGTTAATAGCCAAAAAATACACGAACTTTCATCGGAATTGCATATTGCACACGACCTTCAAAAATAGCCAGAAAATACACCACCTTTTATTTTAGTCGCAAATTGCATCACGATTGGGTACTTCAAAGGTGCAATTTGCGACTAAAATAAAAGGTGGTGTATTTTTTGGCTATTTTTGAAGGTCGTGTGCAATATGCAATTCCGATGAAAGTTCGTGTATTTTCTGACTATTAACCCTATTATTAATCGCCTATCTGATGTTAATCGAATTCGGATTCTGTATGAGACCGCAAATCCCATCGGAATTAATGTACACCTTCATGATCGTGAGTCATCTAGCGGGTTGGCCGATCACAGTGTCCGTAGAGGGAGGCCTCCCTCTCGGCACGAGTTACTGATATGGTCATTAATGATATAAAATGCTTGCGCGGGCTATTTATGTAAGAAATGATAAATTATTTAGTAAATACGAGCCTTTAAAAGAAAACCCTCGTATTTTACTACTTATGAAAGGCTTGACAATAAAATGATATGCATATATGTAAATTTCGGCAAATGCCCACTAAGTACTCTCGTACTTAGCCCTGTATGTATTTATAAATGTGCAGGTTGAGCCGTGATCGGAGATGCAGTGTGCAAGCGAAGCTTTTATCAATCTAGAATGTGAATCTCATAGTAGAGTATATGTCTTCACACATATACTCGAATTACTATTTTCCGCTGCGAACACTAATTATGCCTAGGGATATTTTGTTGCCATGACAACCCCCGTTATGTATTATTAGCATTTTACTCGAACTCGTTGAGTATCTTTTGGAATTATGCACGGCCCCCTCGTGGTCTTCTTTGATATTTAGTTAAGTTCAATTATCTTCCTTTATATAAAGTCGAGTCATCAAGAAGTTAAACACGCCCCTTTTTTAATCCCACTCCTAAATCTCATCCCCTAGTCGCGGTTTTCCGAATTTGCTATCCTTAGCAAAATGCGGTCATGACATATTATGATCAAGAATTGAATCAACAATAATTAACAGTGCAAAAAACAACTTCTTAACTATTAAATAAGAACAATAAACGTTTCATAAAAAATTAATATGATAAAGTAATTTCGACCCTAAATTATAGAAATTATTCTATAAAAGACAACAATTAATATAAATTCATAAATAACTTGATTGTTCATTGTATATAAACACTTGCTTCATCTAGCTTCAATAAGAATTGATATTAAGCGTATGGAAGACTAAAGAAAACTTGAAGAAAAAATGAGAGAGTTTTAAGAGCAGAAAATAAGAAACATTGAAAACCTAGATGGAACATGCAACAAAAATAAATAAGGCTCTTTAATAATAAAATAATATTCACCATTCTTATCTATTATTAAGTCTATAATTAAAAAACATGAAATAAAAAAATGGCACTAACAACTTAATCCACTATTTTAGAGTATTTAATTGAATAAGAAAAATATATATGTCACACCCCAATTCTTGAGGAAATAATTAATATCGAGGTGCAACCAATTCACATAAATAATACAAGGAAAAATCCTTGTTGAAATCCGAATAATAAAATAAAAATTCGGGCTAGGCCCCTTTGGATCACAATTTTTTTTTATTTTTATTTTTTTTAATTTTTTTTTTATGGTTCTGATAACCAGTATTCATTAGCATAAAACTAGAAGTTTTCAAGCCAAATATCTCACTTTTCTATTTATTCATTTCATTAGTAAAAACATTTGTTCTACGTCGAATTAGTGCCCTGATTTCGTGTGTGTGTATGTATATATATATATATATATCCTAAAAGGATAAAAAAGGTTAAACAAAATGAAGTTATTAAACCTGTTTGTTGGAAATGTGGAAAAATTGGCCATAAAGCTAATAAGTGTTTTGTTAAGAAAAAGATTAATAATCTTAATATTGATAGAGATTTAAAAGATGCTCTATGCAATATACTTCTTAATGAAGAAGAACAAGAAGACCTTTATGTCAATTTTATCACAGAAAATTATATATATATATATATATATATAAGACTGATACATCAATAAAGAGTTGGTGTTGCTGTAATGAAATCATACGTTTATTACGTATATACATATATATATGCATATGAATGATAAAGGTTGCATTTGTGAGTTTGTTCAATAAGTTTTTGACATTTGGGGAAAATCCTTGAATATGAAGAATAATTGTGAAAAATCCTTGAATATGAAGAATAATTGTGAAAATGATGATTCAAAGCAGGGTGTAAGTAATCCATTAGAGCATCTTCAATGCATGGTGTCTTAGTGTCACGACCGGCCTTAATTAAGGATAATTAATCCGGGAAAACCATGACTGGGGAAGGGAAATTAAGAAGCGGGTTGAGAAAGGGGCGCATAAAAGAATACTCAAAGGACTTGAATACGCGTGAAATATTCCTTAAAAAGGAAAAAGGCATAGGTCGCATAAAAAGGGTACTCAAAGAACTTGTATACGCGTTATATTCCGTAAAAGGAAAAAGGCATCGTTAGAGGCTTGGCTAAAATATTATCAGAGTTTGCAACGGAAGGCGTAACTGAAATAATCAGTGTTTACAGTGGAAAGCATAACTGAGATACATGTATGAAGACATGTATCCTTTCTGAGCCTACTTTAGGTTCGACAAAAACTCCACTCAGCAACAACACTTCATCGCCCATCACAGCTCAACCTGCACAAACATAAACATCGAAGGGCTAAGTACAAGAGTACTTAGTGGGCAGTGCCAAGCATATAACATAATATCAACAACAAAACACAACTTCGCATAAGAGGCATAAGTTTCTTTCATATCATTTGCTCATTAAACATTTCCAAATTCATAAATAGCATAAGGGCATTCTTCATCATCAACAATCATAAACAAGCATCGTGTCGTGGAGAAGGCCTTCCCCAACGAACACGGGCATCGCACCGTGAGAGGGGGCCTCCCTCAGCGGTCACGGCATCGTACTATTGAGGAAGGCCTCCCCCAATAGACGCTGTAACACTGGCATACTGGCATACTGGCATCGCGCCGCGAGAGAGGCCTCTCTCAGCGGACACGGGCATCGCGCCGTGAGGAAGGCCCTCCTCAGCGGACACGGCATCGTACTGTTGAGGGAGGCCTCCCCCAACAGACGCAAGCATCAAACATAAGCATAAACTTATCAGCGTAAAGCATTCAAGCGTAAATAAGCGTAATCATTTAATGTGCATCATAATAAAGCTTAACTCATATAAGCGTAATAAAGCATACCACACTTGAAGATCCAATTTGCATTTTAAAGCATAACACTTGCATAGCATTTTATTTACACGTAAGAAATTGCCCACCTCAATTGTTCTTAAAGCTGGCGTGGAGTCGTTTCTTCTTCGGCTTCACTTTCTGTCGCCCGGACCTTCATTGATGAAGAGTCGATAAGTTCGTGAAGTAATTGTCATAAGACAAAGTCTAATTCTACGTGCCTAGGGTATCTTTTAGTGTTTTAGGGTTCTAGCATCCATAATTCGTTACATTAAAGACAGTCAAAAATCAATCATACCTCGTCTAATCTCATTCAAACACATAGGCAACACAAACACATAAGGCACATAAGAATCACAATCAAACATCATCAAAACATGCTCTGTTTTTACACTGACTCAACTTCAAAATTTAATCTGTTCTGACTCCGACATCTCCTGGACTCGAGACTCATACCGAAAGAAAGATCTTCGAATCTAGTTTCATATAAAAAAAAGTAGAGTCGAAAACTCCAAGTGGTTTGAGAGATATGACGTTTTTACCACGATCTACCATGTACGGCAGTTTTGAACAATCGAAAACTTGGATTTTTGACAAATAGTAAACGTTGTCAAACTGGGCTCAACTTTGGTGGATATCTAGCTAACACAATAAGGTTAATACCATAAAAATTTGGAAAGCTAGATCACACAGGAAGCTACTGAAATAAATGACTCTTTCATCTGTTCTCTGAAATTCTCGGTAGTTATGTGCAGTTTAGGTTTTGCATTTTAAAGAAGTATCAAACGAAGTTGGAATGGCTTGAAATTTTACCAGGGTACTCAAGACTCATGTCAGGACTTGCTATAAAATTTTCAAAGCTATTAGACATCGACAAACCGTCGATCACAGTAGGTCAGTAGGCCTACGAAATTCATATTTATAAGTCCTTAAAAAAAATAATTTATATAAATCAAGAAATAAGAGTTTAATCCCAAAAATATTCATTAAAAGTCCATCATAATTTAAATAAAGAACGGACCTCATTTAAAATAAATAGTCCCAAACTTGTTACGCACATATACGAAATCTTTCATGAAACATCCTTTAAAATAAACTTTGATACATAGAAAATAATTCAACAACTTGAGCTCTTAAGGGGTTGTTTTGCAACAGACACCAAATCTGCCTCGGATCTCCAAATGATGCTCCAAAAGACATTCTGGAAACTAGACATTTCAAGGATCATTCTCCAATTTGAATCGAATGAAAAACAATTCAAACGAGCAAGATATGCCCTCTCAAAGATGGGTATTTAACAAGCAAAAATCTGAAAATTTCAGATTTCCAGATTACAACCAAGTCAGTGGGCTTTCTTTAAAAATTCATATCTCCCTTTACAAAACTCCACTGGGAACCCCAAGGGTCAATCTGGAAACTAGGGAGAGATCATAACACTCTCCAGTTGGATTTACTCTAAGAACATTCATGGTTTAGAAGATATGACTGTCTAAAGTTCAGTGCACAAAAAGCGTTCAAGTTTGGCAGATTCATAACATAAATCAGAAAACCAACTTTAGGCTTCACCAAAAATTCTAAAACTAAGCAAGTAAGTTCCCAACATGTCATTGAATATTCAGTAGAAAGCTAGGCTTGAGAATCAAAGATTTAAGTCGGGCTTTGCCACCTCAAAGTCGTAGGTTTGTAAAATCTACTGGATGGTACATGGAATAAGAACTAGATTTCAAGAATTTATACCGGTTGTTTCCCTTATTCAAAAATGGTGAGGCCGATGTCAAAAGAAAGATACGGGAGTCTAGAGTGACATATTCAAGTTTCAAAGGTTTTCACCGATTGAAACTTTACTTATGGCCTCCCAAAGATTGTTTACCAAAAATGTATTCCAGATGGGCAGTGATGTTTACAAATTCATAAATAAATCATAAGAGCTTCAAACCTTCTGAAATTTTGCCAAAGTATAGAAAACATATGAAAGATGATACACAATTAATTTGGGAATTTTTGGGAACCTTTTGGATGGCTGGAATCGCCTTGCAAAACACTGCCGGAGCAGTGTACTTATGGCAGAACTCGTGGCTGCTCTTCGGTTCCTTAGTGAAGAATGAAGATGATGAAAAGATTGTTGCCTGTATAATGGAATGTTAGATGCATTCTTGCGTGTGGTGGGGAAGGGAGTAGGTGGAAAGTTTGGTGTAGTGGAATTAGTGGAGTGGAAAGGGTGGTGAGAAAAAATGTAGTGGAAGAAAGCAAAAGGTGGTGGAGATAGTTGGTGGAGTGGAGAAGTGGAGATTATGCGTGTATAGTGTAGGAGACATTAGGGAGTGGAAAAAAAATAATGATGATTGTATGCTTACATATATGTCTAGCATATTCATGTATCTACTTCATAGCATTGATAGGTGAAACTGTAATTGGTTATAAGAGTTTGTAAAGTATGAGAATGAGATTGATGAATAAATGAATTATATCCTCATGCCTTGGTGATGCTAATACAGTAATATGAATCTAGATTAAATCCGTAGATTGAATTTGCGTTGCAGTCGGAATAATTTCTCGACTTCTAGTAGCACTAATAAAATATAACTGCTTCTGTTTCTCGATTAATAAATAACATGACTTTGCTAAGTCAGTTATAACTTGGAAATAATAATTATTGATTGCTCAATAATCCTCGTCGCGTTTTTTTTTTTTTTTTTTTTTTTTCATACGTTATAAAAATATAACGCTAAATAATAACTCTGCCTCTGATAAAAAAAATCAGAACCATAAACTGGATTCATTTATAAAAAATTGCATTTACTAGTTTTTATCATAAATAAAAGAGCGGGCTACTACATACTACCCCTCTTAACAAAAATTTCGTCCCGAAATTTGCATATCTCTGCTAAAACAATTCGGGGTATTTTTCCTTCATCTTGTTTTCAAGCTCCCACGTAGCTTTTCTTGTCTGCGGTGTCTCCATAAGATTTTCACTGATGTTATTGAGGATGATTTCGCAAGTGTCCACGTATTGCTGGCAAGGGGGTGCGGGTGTTCCCAACTGCTGAACCTCGTTGTCTATTGGGGCATTGCGTGGAGTAGTGACCTTTTTGGCCACAATTGTAACAACCGTTAGTTCCAGCACGACAAATACCCCTATGCATCTTACCACAATTTGGGCAAGGTAAAACTCCTTTCTGACCTTGGTTACCCCCAGTTCGCTCGAGGTTAGTCTGTGCCTCGTGCCTTGGTTGAATAAACTGTTCGGCCCGTTCATATTCTTGCCACACTTTCTTACTAGTCTGATTGATATTGTCTTCGTTGTTGTCCCACTTGCGCTTCCCTTTGAGAGTATGTGAGGCTACTGGTGGATCATTTGGCGTTGAGATCAACAATGGGGCTGACTTGTCCGACGGCATTGCAGCTTCAACATCAAGTGCCCTGTTCAAAGACTCCGTGTATGAGAGTCCTCCGTGGCTTGCTAGAGCCATCTTAATTTCGTACCGTAGACCGGCACAAAATTTCTCTGCCATCTTCTCATCTGTGTCCACTTGTTGCGGAGCAAACCTAGACAGGTTGCAGAATTCCTTGTCGTATTCAACCACAGATTTATTTCCTTGCTTCAACTCGTAGAACTCAGCTTCTTTCTTCTTCCTATAGCTTTTCGGAATATATTTATCATATAATCCCGTCTTAAAATCTTCCCAAGTATAACTTGCCCATTGTTCAGGTGTCAGAATTTTTCGACGTGCTTCCCACCAGAAGTCAGCTGATCCTGTTAGTTGGAAAGAGACGCAAGATAGGCGCTCCTCATCAGTACAACGTAGAAAGTTGAAAATGCGTTCCATTGCACGCACCCAAATCTCAGCTTCAGCCGGTTCACTCGTTCCGTCAAACGTAGGTGGATTTTGCCTTAAAAAGAGTTCTTCGACTCTCCTAGTCGGAGGCGGAGGGGATGGGTTATGTCCTCGAGCATCTTGTGGTTCTTCGGGTACAGCGTTACGGTTTCTGCGATTGTTATTGTTTTTCGCAGGGCGTCCTCTCTTAGGCGGCATTCTGATAGCAAAGATGTGCCAATTAGTACACTCTAGCATAATCTAATACAAGCCTCAAAAGAATTCTTGTAAATGTCAACTTAATATAACTTGTAAACAAGTCATGACTCCAATGACATCATTGATCATTGATGTAGTAAGCTTTAAGGGTCCTTAGCATCTCAAATCTATGAGTCATAACAATCCTTAAGCATATATTATCACATCATCTAAACTGGATACTTAAGCATAAGTCATGGAGATTTATAGTGGCTATAATATCATCAGCTTAAGAAAATTTTTTTCTATACGTATCACTTATCTTGCTTCCTTCACTATAGCCACCAAAAGATACAATCTAATTTTTTTTCTATGTTTGCTTCTATGTTCTGTCGTAGTGGTGATCTCATATCTTAATAGCTCTATGTTCATAGGGATTCATTCCATAGGCATACTTAATCGCGCTTGCGTAAATCATTTCATTCAATAACAACATAACATAGTTATTAACAGTTACTCACTTTGCTATTACGATAATTTTCACTTTTTGTAAACATTAACTCAAAACTTGGAAGAGCATACCATTCTGCTTCGTTGAGTGTGATACGATGAAGTGCTGAGCTTTGTCGATTGAACTCTAGACACTTTAGTGATCCATTCTAAGTTTGGCTTAAATAAACTCTTAGGCTCAGAGCAAACGATCTGCTCTGATACCACTCTGTCACGACCGGCCTTAATTAAGGATAATTAATCCGGGAAAACCATGACTGGGGAAGGGAAATTAAGAAGCGGGTTGAGAAAGGGGCGCATAAAAGAATACTCAAAGGACTTGAATACGCGTGAAATATTCCTTAAAAAGGAAAAAGGCATAGGTCGCATAAAAAGGGTACTCAAAGAACTTGTATACGCGTTATATTCCGTAAAAGGAAAAAGGCATCGTTAGGGGCTTGGCTAAAATATTATCAGAGTTTGCAACGGAAGGCGTAACTGAAATAATCAGTGTTTACAGTGGAAAGCATAACTGAGATACATGTATGAAGACATGTATCCTTTCTGAGCCTACTTTAGGTTCGACAAAAACTCCACTCAGCAACAACACTTCATCGCCCATCACAGCTCAACCTGCACAAACATAAACATCGAAGGGCTAAGTACAAGAGTACTTAGTGGGCAGTGCCAAGCATATAACATAATATCAACAACAAAACACAACTTCGCATAAGAGGCATAAGTTTCTTTCATATCATTTGCTCATTAAACATTTCCAAATTCATAAATAGCATAAGGGCATTCTTCATCATCAACAATCATAAACAAGCATCGTGTCGTGGAGAAGGCCTTCCCCAACGAACACGGGCATCGCACCGTGAGAGGGGGCCTCCCTCAGCGGTCACGGCATCGTACTATTGAGGAAGGCCTCCCCCAATAGACGCTGTAACACTGGCATACTGGCATACTGGCATCGCGCCGCGAGAGAGGCCTCTCTCAGCGGACACGGGCATCGCGCCGTGAGGAAGGCCCTCCTCAGCGGACACGGCATCGTACTGTTGAGGGAGGCCTCCCCCAACAGACGCAAGCATCAAACATAAGCATAAACTTATCAGCGTAAAGCATTCAAGCGTAAATAAGCGTAATCATTTAATGTGCATCATAATAAAGCTTAACTCATATAAGCGTAATAAAGCATACCACACTTGAAGATCCAATTTGCATTTTAAAGCATAACACTTGCATAGCATTTTATTTACACGTAAGAAATTGCCCACCTCAATTGTTCTTAAAGCTGGCGTGGAGTCGTTTCTTCTTCGGCTTCACTTTCTGTCGCCCGGACCTTCATTGATGAAGAGTCGATAAGTTCGTGAAGTAATTGTCATAAGACAAAGTCTAATTCTACGTGCCTAGGGTATCTTTTAGTGTTTTAGGGTTCTAGCATCCATAATTCGTTACATTAAAGACAGTCAAAAATCAATCATACCTCGTCTAATCTCATTCAAACACATAGGCAACACAAACACATAAGGCACATAAGAATCACAATCAAACATCATCAAAACATGCTCTGTTTTTACACTGACTCAACTTCAAAATTTAATCTGTTCTGACTCCGACATCTCCTGGACTCGAGACTCATACCGAAAGAAAGATCTTCGAATCTAGTTTCATATAAAAAAAAGTAGAGTCGAAAACTCCAAGTGGTTTGAGAGATATGACGTTTTTACCACGATCTACCATGTACGGCAGTTTTGAACAATCGAAAACTTGGATTTTTGACAAATAGTAAACGTTGTCAAACTGGGCTCAACTTTGGTGGATATCTAGCTAACACAATAAGGTTAATACCATAAAAATTTGGAAAGCTAGATCACACAGGAAGCTACTGAAATAAATGACTCTTTCATCTGTTCTCTGAAATTCTCGGTAGTTATGTGCAGTTTAGGTTTTGCATTTTAAAGAAGTATCAAACGAAGTTGGAATGGCTTGAAATTTTACCAGGGTACTCAAGACTCATGTCAGGACTTGCTATAAAATTTTCAAAGCTATTAGACATCGACAAACCGTCGATCACAGTAGGTCAGTAGGCCTACGAAATTCATATTTATAAGTCCTTAAAAAAAATAATTTATATAAATCAAGAAATAAGAGTTTAATCCCAAAAATATTCATTAAAAGTCCATCATAATTTAAATAAAGAACGGACCTCATTTAAAATAAATAGTCCCAAACTTGTTACGCACATATACGAAATCTTTCATGAAACATCCTTTAAAATAAACTTTGATACATAGAAAATAATTCAACAACTTGAGCTCTTAAGGGGTTGTTTTGCAACAGACACCAAATCTGCCTCGGATCTCCAAATGATGCTCCAAAAGACATTCTGGAAACTAGACATTTCAAGGATCATTCTCCAATTTGAATCGAATGAAAAACAATTCAAACGAGCAAGATATGCCCTCTCAAAGATGGGTATTTAACAAGCAAAATCTGAAAATTTCAGATTTCCAGATTACAACCAAGTCAGTGGGCTTTCTTTAAAAATTCATATCTCCCTTTACAAAACTCCACTGGGAACCCCAAGGGTCAATCTGGAAACTAGGGAGAGATCATAACACTCTCCAGTTGGATTTACTCTAAGAACATTCATGGTTTAGAAGATATGACTGTCTAAAGTTCAGTGCACAAAAAGCGTTCAAGTTTGGCAGATTCATAACATAAATCAGAAAACCAACTTTAGGCTTCACCAAAAATTCTAAAACTAAGCAAGTAAGTTCCCAACATGTCATTGAATATTCAGTAGAAAGCTAGGCTTGAGAATCAAAGATTTAAGTCGGGCTTTGCCACCTCAAAGTCGTAGGTTTGTAAAATCTACTGGATGGTACATGGAATAAGAACTAGATTTCAAGAATTTATACCGGTTGTTTCCCTTATTCAAAAATGGTGAGGCCGATGTCAAAAGAAAGATACGGGAGTCTAGAGTGACATATTCAAGTTTCAAAGGTTTTCACCGATTGAAACTTTACTTATGGCCTCCCAAAGATTGTTTACCAAAAATGTATTCCAGATGGGCAGTGATGTTTACAAATTCATAAATAAATCATAAGAGCTTCAAACCTTCTGAAATTTTGCCAAAGTATAGAAAACATATGAAAGATGATACACAATTAATTTGGGAATTTTTGGGAACCTTTTGGATGGCTGGAATCGCCTTGCAAAACACTGCCGGAGCAGTGTACTTATGGCAGAACTCGTGGCTGCTCTTCGGTTCCTTAGTGAAGAATGAAGATGATGAAAAGATTGTTGCCTGTATAATGGAATGTTAGATGCATTCTTGCGTGTGGTGGGGAAGGGAGTAGGTGGAAAGTTTGGTGTAGTGGAATTAGTGGAGTGGAAAGGGTGGTGAAAAAAAATGTAGTGGAAGAAAGCAAAAGGTGGTGGAGATAGTTGGTGGAGTGGAGAAGTGGAGATTATGCGTGTATAGTGTAGGAGACATTAGGGAGTGGAAAAAAAATAATGATGATTGTATGCTTACATATATGTCTAGCATATTCATGTATCTACTTCATAGCATTGATAGGTGAAACTGTAATTGGTTATAAGAGTTTGTAAAGTATGAGAATGAGATTGATGAATAAATGAATTATATCCTCATGCCTTGGTGATGCTAATACAGTAATATGAATCTAGATTAAATCCGTAGATTGAATTTGCGTTGCAGTCGGAATAATTTCTCGACTTCTAGTAGCACTAATAAAATATAACTGCTTCTGTTTCTCGATTAATAAATAACATGACTTTGCTAAGTCAGTTATAACTTGGAAATAATAATTATTGATTGCTCAATAATCCTCGTCGCGTTTTTTTTTTTTTTTTTTTTTTCATACGTTATAAAAATATAACGCTAAAATAATAACTCTGCCTCTGATAAAAAAAATCAGAACCATAAACTGGATTCATTTATAAAAAATTGCATTTACTAGTTTTTATCATAAATAAAAGAGCGGGCTACTACACTTAGGGGGTGTTTTAGATGGTGGTCCCCATCTAAGACACACCCCTCTCCAATGCATTAGGTCTTAGAGAGTGTCTTAGATCCTCATTTCCACAAAATACATATTTTTATATTTTTATTTTTAAATTCTCAATTTCATTAAAATTAAACATTACAATAATTAAAATAAAATTAAAGACATAATTAAAAAATTACATAATTTTGATAATAAAAAAATTACAATAATTAAAATTAACAATAAATATTACTAATTTAAATACAATACAATGAATTAAATAACAATAATTAAAAATTTGGCTAAAAATTAAAAGAAATTAAAAAAGTCAAATCAATTACCTACCTACCCACCGCCCCACTCCACCCCACCCCACTCTTTCTTCTTCTTCTTCCCCCATTTCTCCTCTCTCTGTAAATTTTTCATTTTTTTTTAAATTCTTCTTCCCCCATCTCTCCTCTCTTTTGTAATTGTTCGTTTTTTTTTTTAATTTTCGTGCGTCTCCCGCACGTGATCATCTTTTCTCTCCTTCGCCCCGGGTCTTCGCTAAGCCTCGGCTTCAAACCACCCTGGTTCTCCAACGCGGCGCAGCAATGGAAGGCCCGGATCGACGCCTCCTTCGATCCGGGCATTGGAGATGCTCTTAGGATAGAGGAAAACCTTGAATGAGAGAGGTAACAGCTGCCAATTTGGTGGGGAAGACAAATCTTGGTTTGCTCCTTAGTTCTTGAATTTGAGTTCTTGCGAGATAAATTTTTGAAATGGGGAAGGAAAACTTTGACTGAAATGTAAGAATGTGAAGAGTGGTATGCTAGTAGACTGAAATTGTGTTTCCTGCATATTAGGTGTATTGTAGTGTAAAGAGAAGCATGGCTATAGGTTTCTTATAGATTAGGTGTAGTGTAAGGAGAAACATGGCTATAGGGTGGTTGATGGGATGCATGTGTGTGAACAAATTGAGGGAGCCATTAGACAATTAAAAATCCCTCAGGATTGATTCATCAGGACTAAAATAAAGTCTCGATGTTTCGCTAAATAAATAACTCGTATAAATATTCAAACACTTAATTTAAATAAATATGCAATGCATAAAAATTTAAATAACTAAAAGTTTATAAATGCTTTTGTAAATCATTTTTGTTGGAATTAAAATAAATTTATTTATTTTTAATCCAGCATGAATCATCTTAAATTCTAAGTTCAAAATCACTCTAAACTAGATAGGTAAAAACGGGGTATTAAAATACAAAGACTTAAATATCCTTCAACCAATCTAAAAGATAAAAAAATGGATAGCATAACTAAACAAATCAATAAAGGCGGCTTTTTAAATAGAAACAATCCTAACCACTAGATCTAAAATTTAAGAAATAGTTCTCATTTTTATAGAGATTTTTATTAGAAGCTCCCCCTATATATATATATATATATATAGAGAGAGAGAGAGAGAGAGGATCATGTGAGAACCACATCTTTTTGTGAGAACGCAGAATCATAAACAAATACATAAAATACATGAAAAAAAAAGACAATAAGACATGAACATCTTTGTTCATGTGTTTTTTATTTATGAACAAATACATAAAAGAAACAATGTAGTCAAATGGCCATAATGAAGATTGAAAATCAATTTTTGGCCCCTAATCTTAAAACATCAAAATATGGATATGCCTAATTTGCCATTTTTACTCGGCCGCTGGGGTGATTGCGCGACCGATGGATGATTGCGCGGCCGCTGGAAGCTTGTGGGTGAGTTGCGCGCTCGCGGGGAAAAGTCAGCTCCCGCTGCGCGCCATACGCATCATTTTATTACTTAGTTTTATTTTGGATTTCTGTTGGCACTTATGGCACTATTAGTGCCATAAGTGCATGCCAAAAGAACCATTTAAACACTTTCCCGTAGGGTTTAGATGTTCCATTTAGGGTTTAGATGTTCCATTTAGGATTTACATTATCTATTTAGGGTTTAGATGTTCCATTTAGGGTTTAGATTATTCATTTAGGGTTTAGAGGATCCATTTATGATTTCTTGATTCTATTACTGTTGTTTCTCTTGCACGTATGGCACTATTAGTGCCATAAGTGCCAAAATGACCATTTTACTTGGTTTTATTTTGGATTTCCGTAGGCACTTTTGGCACTATTAGTGCCAAAAGTGCCTACGAAAATCCAAAATAAAACCAAAGTAAAATCTTGGCACAAAAGTGCCAACGAAAATCCAAAATATAACCAAAGTAAAATGGTCCTTTTGGCACTTATGACACTAATAGTGCCATAAGTGCCTAACCCGACCCGGCACGTGACCCACGTGCCTAATCCTACCCGATCCGCCTCACTAAGGGTAAAAACATCCAAATCAATAAAAATGGCCAAATTTTATATTTTTTCAATGTGTGGCCATAAATTGTGTTTTATGCTTCATTTTGGCCACTTCAAAATTTTACTCTACATAAAATACATGAACAAAAGACAGTATTTTGTTTATGTATTTTACGTATTTGTTCATGGTTTTTCCGTTCTCACAAAAATATACGTACTCACATGATCCTAACCCTATATATAAATATATATATATATATATAGAAAGGTTCAACATACAATGCTAAATATTTAGAGAATAGTTATTGAGTGGAAAAAAAAAACAAACAGATCTATAATTTTGATGAACAAATTAATGTACCGTATGAACAACATTTTGGTCTGGGTTCAAATCCTGAAGGTGGCGAGATTTTCACTATATTTAGTAAATACGTCGGTTCATTAATTATGTTGATTTCTTCGTAAAATGTATAGATTTATTCATTCTCTTGAAAAAGATAATTCTCTATGCAACCTACACACACACACATATATATATATATATATATATATATATATATATATATATTAACTTGTATCTACTCAATGCGCACCAAATTACTCACGAAATTCGTATCATGACCATGCAGATGAAATTTGAATGGCATCATCATGATGCTCCAAGTTACGGAGTTGATCAAGATCTCAACGATGATGTTGCCCATCATCATTATCATGATAAAGTCAACCATGAGATTCAGCCATTTCATATTATTGGTAGAGGCGTGCCAAAAAGCAACGACTCCACTGCAAGGAAACTCAGGTGGTTGCGCTCTCAAATCATCGGCGGCTCAGCTGAACTCAAAACTCCCTTTGGGCGGCGCCGCCTCACTTACGCCGATCACACCGCTTCCGGTCGCTCCCTCCACTACATCGAGAACTATATCACAACCAAATTACTTCCCTTTTATGGTAAGTATGTCGCAAAATCATTCAAGTTATCATTGGCTCAAAGGCATATGAAATTTACTAGTATACCAAATTTCGTGTCTCAATTTATGTTCTGTTTTCAATTTAGTTTTTTTTTTTATGCTTTTTCATCTGTCTTTCTTCGTCCATTTTAATTTCATATGGTTTAATTTGATTTTATGATCATTAACTAAGATTTATTTCACTAAATTATTGTAAATAATTATTTTTTATCATTTTTTTATTAGTTAATAATGTATTATTATAGTCAATAAATTTAAATTTCTTTATTTAATGTTGTTAATCTATCCAAAAAAAAATGCTATTATCAATCAAAGAAATAAAAACACACTCGAACGCATAGCCCTTGTGCCTCGAACCCAAGGTTGGAGGAAAATTATTTCACCAACAGACTGTCCTATTACGACTTAGATGAAATTCATTTTACTAACAAATGGTCCATTATTAGTGTTTATTTTGTAAAGGAGGATCAATAATAATTTTTCTTGACTAGGCAACACGCACACGAGCGATAGCCACGTGGGATACCATACGACAACAATGGTGCACGAGGCGACGAACTACGTGAAGAGATGCTTAGGCGGCGGCGAAGAAGACTCCATAATATACTGTGGGTCGGGCTCGACAGCGGCGATCAAACGCCTCCAAGAAGTGATGGGAATCGTCGTTCCCTCAATTCTAAGGGAGAGGGTTCTAAAATGCTTAAGCAAGGAAGAGAGGTGGGTGGTTTTGGTAGGCCCCTATGAGCACCATTCCAACCTCCTCTCATGGCGGCAGAGCCTGGCCGAAGTGGTGGAGATCGGCCTCGACCACCGCGGCCACATCGACATGGAGGCTTTGCGGGAAAAACTTAGTTTCTACATGAATGAAAAACGAAAAATTTTGGGCTCTTTCTCTGCTTGTAGCAACGTCACCGGAATTATCACTGACACCCGTGCCGTCGCTCGCCTCCTTCACCAATACGGAGCGTTTGCATTTTTCGACTTTGCTGCGAGGTCATTAACTCTTCCCTTTCTTTCCGAATCAATCATTTTGTTTTCTTTTAAGTTATTTTTATGGATTAATTATATTTTGTTTTTCTAACTTTCAAATATTTTTCAAAAAATATATACAACTAATATCTTTAATTAATTTCTTAAAAATCCTAAACTTTTGAAAAAGTTTAATTTATGTTTCTCATTACAAAAGTCGACGACCAATATATGTTTGTATGTTATGATTTTGCATGCAGCGGACCGTACACGAAGATGGAGATGAGATCGTGCAAAACAGATGGATACGATGCAATATTTTTGAGCCCACATAAGTTTGTGGGAGGTCCAGGTACCCCGGGGATACTATTGATGAGCAACATCCTTTACCAGCTTGGTTCATCAGCTCCATCAACTTGTGGGGGTGGAACTGTTGATTATGTTAATGATTTGGATGAAAAGGCAAGTGTTATTGTTATCTTCTCCATAAATTATAGTATTGAATTCTGATAAAATATTGTGATGTCAATGTCGTGCATATGTATGGTCTTACATAGGGATAGGGGGCAGGAGGGAGATCAGGTTGGCCTAAGGAGTTAAAGAGTTTGGGTAGTATAGGTGCATATCCATTATTACCTACATAAGAGTTTGGGTAGTTAGGTATGCATGCATTTATATACTCCCTCCGTCCCATTATTTATGGGACATTACTGTTGGGCACGGCCAAATATGCATTCTGATTTCATTAGCTAATTATCGGCAGATTTGGTATTAGGGTATAGAAGTAATTTTAGGATTTTATTAAATATCATTTCCTTAAACGAAGGGATTACATTTAAGTAAATATATAATATTCCTTCTTCACAAAATTGAATTAACCCACGTGTACAAGAAAGAAAAAAAATATAGGAATAGAGTTGGAGAACACGCTCAGATTTCTTATGGAGAACACTGGCAAAAATAATTTGTACGAAAACCAAAATAATTCATACGTTAACCAAAAATAATTCGTACAAAAACCAAAAAATAATTCGTGCAACACATATAGGGTGAGGCTAAAATAAATAATTCATACATAAATAAAAAATAATTCGTACGTAAATAAAAAATAATTCGTACTACATCCATATTCTGTGTAAATTATCCTTATTTGAGCAGATGATTATGTATGAATGGCGGAGTTGATAGTATGAATTGTGTTAGATATGTAAATGAATTATCGGTTGTAATTCCAAAGCTATAGAATCTGAACCGATCTCATCCGGAATTATCTTTGAATTTTCTTTGAAATATTTTATCATTATTCATTTGCTTTGATAACATTTTCTTTCCCCAAAAACGAGGCTTTATTTTCGGAAGCAGATAATTAAGTAAGAGAGAGAATAATTCATCAGCCCTAATTATACCCTCTACCGCACATTATGTATGAAGTATAAGATCACAAAAAATGTTAAAAATGCCCAACAGAGAATAAATCTAGGCCGTCCATGATTAGATTTTAATGGTTAGGATTTATCCTTATAATATAGTTTAAGGGGAGTTTTCTGTATAGCCCCCCACATATATATGTATGGGTAGGCTCCAGTGAGATTGCTATTTCACGTGAGATCGTGAGATTAATGAATAAGACAATATATATTGAATAACGATATTCAAAAAATTAGTAAAATTTCGCTCCCTTCAGGATTCGAACCCAGTTAAAAATTTTCTCCATCCAGATAAATATCAGCCGTATGATACATTAAATCAACACTAACAAATCAATCTAAAATCTCACCACATATAGGGGATCTCATTAGAACGCTCCCATATATATATATATATATATATATATATATATATATATATATATGGGTGGACTAAAATAAAAACACATCTTAGAATATAAAATAGGAAACATTTTCAGCCCTTAGATCATCAAGATCTACGGTTAATTAATCACCTTATTGGATGAATTCATGGTCCCGAGTTTGAATCTCATAGGTAGCAAAAAAATTGTCTTTCGCACTTCATACATTTACACAACAAATTCATACGTGTTCTATATAGAATTCATATATTTTAGTTAGTTCTTATTTTATATGTTAAGAAGTATTTATACCGGAGTCCTCCGACACACACACACACACACACATATATATATATATATATATAGGAATGGGATCATATAGATCCCAATGCTTATAATAGATCCCTAGATCCAAATCTTGACCACACATTTATGACATGTGGCGCATCAAGATGGTGACACGTGGCAAGGATTCCAAGGCAAAATCTGGAGGGGTAAAATTGGAATGTAATTTTTGGATTTAATAATTAAAAAAAATATATTTTTTTTAGATTTTCTCAAAATAGATATATTTTAGATGCATATAGTTTCACACAAAGATGCATAAAGTTTTCACATGAAATGCATAACTTTGAACAGAAAAATGCATTTAATTTTTCCAGTTTTGGTATTTTCACCACCCACCCCATACCACCCCCCAATCCAGCCCACACCACCCCCCCAACCCTCCCCATTACCACCCCCCAAAAATATGCATGTTTCACATGCATATAAAATCAAACAAAAATGCATAAAGTTTTCACATAAAAATGCATTAAATTATACAAAAAATGCATTTCATTTTAATAAATCTGGTAGTTTCGCCACCCCACCCCTGCCCCTGCCCCCTGCCCCCCCACCCCACCCACCCCCCCCACCCCCACCCCCCCCCCAAAAAAAAAATTTTTTTTTTTCAAAAACTGATTTTCTAATTGCTGGCCCACCCCCACCCACCCCCCACCCCCCCACCGACCCACCCCCCCACCCCCCCCAAAAAAAAATTTATTTTTTTATTTTTTTAAAAATTGATTTTCAAAAAAAAAAATTTTTTTGGGGGGGGGTCAGTGGTCAGAAAATCAGTTTTTGAGAAAATAAAAAAATAAAAAAAAAATTTTGGTGGGGGGAGGGGGGGTGGGTGGGGGGGTGGGGGTGGGGGTGGGTCAGTGGTCAGAAAATCAGTTTTTAAAAAAATAAAAAAAAAAAATTTTTTTTTTTGGGGGTGGGGGGGTGGGTGGGGGGTAGGGGGTGGGTGGGGGTGGGGTTCTGGGGTGGGGTGGGGTGGGGTTCTGGGGTGTGGGGGGTGGGGTTGGGGTGGGGTGAAATCTTATGCATATTTATATGAAACTTTATGCATTTTTATATGAAAGTTCATGCATTCTCGTATGAAACTTTATGCATCTAAAATATACATATTTTGAGAAAATATAATTTTTTTTTTTTTTTGAATTTCGAAAATTACATTCCAATTTTACCCCTCTCCAGATTTTGCCTTGAAATGCCTTGCCACGTGTCACCATCTTGATGCGCCACATGTCATAAATGTGTGGTCTAGATTTGGATCTACGGATCTATTATAAGCATAGGGATCCACCGGAACCCAACCCTATATATATATATATATATATATATATATATATATATATATATATATATATAACACATACGTGGTTTAGGGCTCTCCTAAAAACCAGCATTATTTTGTTAATTGTGAACAAACAATATTCTAATATATAAAGAGCATTATTGTATACATAGAAAGGACATAATTATATGCATAAAAAAACATATATACTCATAGAAATTAATTATTTATTTTATAAAAAAAAATATCAATTTAAAAAATCAATTTTGATCATCCATCAATTACAACTTATAGGTTAAATGGTTTAACATTATTAATTTTCATCAATTAATGGATAATATAGATCTTTTAGCTTTAGGTAGTACCGTAGATCCCTTAACATTGTAGAGGGCATAAATTTTCCCACATTAATTAATTGCATACACCTATTCGTGTTGCATATACACCTATTCGTGCATTATATTGATTTATTTGTAGGTTATATTGATTTATCATTATTTTCATTTCTCTCGAAAGATAACATTCTTAATGAATCTCAGCCCCTATACATTATCAAAAGATGCATAATTATATATATCTATATCTATATATATATATATATATATATATATATATATATATAGGTTAACGCTATTCACTACACTACTCTTAATCTATAATATAAGACTAATTTATGGGTGTCAATCAAATGGAATCAACGGCTGTCATTCCATAATTTATGATTTTAATAGTTCATTGAGTAATATAAATTATTCATACATATTTTTTACGTGAGGGTATTACTGACTTTGGCTGTTGACCTTCTAAACTGTTCTGATTCTCTCTCCAATTTATTTATGGAATTTAAGATTCGAAATGATTACTTCTCGCTTTAATTAAGGGAGTGGCACCATTTTGGTAGTAAATGATCCCACCTAAAAATTCACCCGAAAAATTTGTGGATATCAATAAAATTTTGAATTTTAATCTACTTGGTATACTAAAAACCTTTCATATCTTCTGAATCAAAATAAAAATTTTCATTTTGTTAATTCGTACATTGCTAATGTAAAATTCATACAGTACTGTATATTAGTTAATTAATTTATAATCCAATCATTCATACATTGATAATGCAATATTCGTAGAGTGTTGCATTTTAGTTAATTCATAATCCGATAATTCATTCATTGTTAATGAAAAATTCGTGCGTACGCTAAAGAACTGACTTTTTGTTTGGATAAATATTCTTCAAAACTGTAGAAAAAATAAGATAAGTTTGATTAAACGTAATAAAATGTCAGTAATAATTCATACATTGTTAATGAAAAACTCGTACAAAGATGCTAGCAAAATTCGTACAGAGTTGCATTTTAGTTAATTCATAATCCGATAATCCATTCATTGTTAATGAAAATTCGTACGTACGCTGAAGAACTAACTTTTTTTATTTTGGATAAATGTTCTTGCATGAATTATTTTTAGTTTTTGTACGAATTATTTTTTATTTACGTACGCATTATTTTTGGTTTACGTATGAATTATTTTGGTTTTCGTAAAAATTATTTTAGCCTCAACTCTGATTGTATGAATTGTTTTTGGGTTTCGTACGAATTATTTTTTATTTACGTACGAATTATTTTTTGTTTACGTATGAATTTTTTTTTTGTTTACTAGACCATACGTAATCGGGTTTGCATATGAAAATAATTTAAAAAAAATCAGAAAGGATGATAATTAAAAATTGTGAATAGTGTTCTCCATAAGAATACTGATCATGTTCTTCAACTTTATTCGTAAAGTTTTTTTTTTCTTCCTATTATGTATACATTAATTCAGAATTGTAATTATGGAATATTAGATATTGGCATAAACGTGATCCCATTATTTAATGAAATGATTGTTATTAAAATGCATAAATTACTTTTGTATCCTAACACATAATCTGCGTTAATTACTTAAGGAAAAGATGATGAAGATCTGTCCATTAATTAAATAAAATCCAATGGCCTATAATAGGTCTTATTTTATAGGCTAAGAGTGTGTCTTATTTTAGCGCAACCCTATATATATAATGCATTGTTATATTAAATGCATAGATAATAGAAGAGGGATGAATTCTACCTCATCCCATCTTAGTAGTACTATATACAAATTTTATGTACTTAGTATTTACTAGGCTATTAGTTTAATTTTCCTAAAATGATTGTAGGACACCATATATGTAGACAACATAGAAGAAAGAGAAGACGCTGGAACTCCACAAAACATCCAAAAAGTAAGAACTAGCTTAGCTTTCTGGATCAAAGAATACATAGGTTACAATGCCATTGACAAACTAGAGAAGAGCTACATACAAAGAGCTCTGCAACGATTCACTCCCAATCCCAACATTTTGATATTAGGTAACGCCAATGTGAAGAGACAATCCATCTTGTCTTTTCTCATATACTCGTCTTCTTCAAACAACACTAGAGGAAAGCCGCTCAATGGCTCCTTCGTCGCCAAGCTTCTCAACGACCTCTTTGGCATTCAAGCCCGTGGGGGCTGCGCTTGTGCCGCCCCTTACGGCCACCGCCTACTTAATCTTAACCACCACCACTCGCTTGCCTTGAGATCCTTCGTCAAACAGGTCAGAGAACATACATATATATATATATATATATAGGGTTAGCTTATATTGAGATTTTAAATATTTTGAGATTTTGAGATAAATGAACATATCAATAAATTCTTTGAACATAACCAATATAACTGATGAA
This sequence comes from Salvia miltiorrhiza, assembly GCF_028751815.1. Lineage (NCBI taxonomy): Eukaryota > Viridiplantae > Streptophyta > Magnoliopsida > Lamiales > Lamiaceae > Salvia > Salvia miltiorrhiza. The sequence continues at coordinate 30,382,929 of NC_080392.1, read as the reverse complement.
CATATGAATCTATTTAATTTATTTAAAAAACACGCCACTTGTAGGGATTGAACCCCAGATCAACGCGCGTTCATAAAAATTAATTGACAAGTTCATCAAAATGTACTTATATGTTCATTTATCTCAAAATCTCAAAATATATATAAATCTCAATTGAACCAATTCCTATATATATATATATATATAGGGTTGAGTTCTTGTAGTATCCAAGCTTATGGTAGTACCGTAGGACCAAATCTTGACCACACAATTTGGATAAGAGGTGCATTGAGATTGTGACACGTGGCAAGAAGCTTCCAAGGCAATTCAAGACAAAAATATGGACAGGGGTAAAATTGAAAAAAAAATTGTATATTAAAAATATACTCCCTCCGTCCGCCAAAAGTATGGCACAATTACTATATTTGGCGTCCGCAAAAAGTATTCCACTTTCCTTTTTAAGCCATGGTCCCACCATCCACCTTTATATTTTATCCTTACAAACACTCTTTATTTACAAAAAACCCACCCCAAATTCAATCTCCACCACACATCTCAAAAAGTGGTGGGACCCTTTCTCCACTACATCAACATCATCACCAATTTTATTAATCTCCGTGCCCGGCCAAAGTGCCATACTTTTGGCGGACGGAGGGAGTACTATTTTTTTATATTCTCAAAATATTCATATTTTAGATGCATAAAGGTTCAAACTAAAATGCATACAATTTCATATAAAAATGCATAAGATTTCACCCTACCCCAACTCCACCCCACTCCACCCCCCACACCCCTGAACCCCACCCCACCCCTGAACCCCCCACCCCAACCCACCCAGCCCACCCCAAATTTTTTTTTAATTCTTTCAAAAACTGATTTTCTGACCACTGACCGATCCTCACCCCCACCCCCACCCACCCACCCCCCCAAAAAAAAAATTTAAAATTTTTTCAAAAACTGATTTTCTGACCACCTGACTCATCCCCTCCCCCCCACCCCCCCCCCACCCACCCACCCCACCCCCCCCCCCCCCTCCAAATTTTTTTTTTTAATTTTTTCAAAAACTGATTTTCCGACCACTGACCCACCCCCACCCCCCCACCCACCCACCACCCACCCCCTTCCCCAATTCTTTTTTAATTTTCATTTTTTTTAATTTTTGGGGATGCATAATTTCATACACTGGTATGCATATATTATTACATGAAAATGCATAAAACATTAACTACAAATAATTATTTTTGCAAATATATTTTTTAAAAAAAAACCCTAAACACTAAACCCTTAATACTAAAATACTAAACTCTAAACATCATTAAACCCTAAACACTAAAACCAAAACCCTAAAATAAATACTAAGCACTAAAACCTATATACACTAAAACACTACACACTAAAACCTAAAAAACTAAACCCTAAACACTAAAACACTAAAATCTAAACATCATTAAACCCTAAATACTAAAACCCAAACCCTAAAATAAATACTAAACACTAAAACCTATACACTAAAACACTACATACTAAACCCTAAAAACTAAACCCTAAACACTAAACCCTAAACACTAAACCCGAAAAACTAAACCCTAAACACTAAACCATAAACACTAAAACACTACATACTAAACCCTAAAAACTAAACCCTAAACACTAAACCCTAAAAACTAATTAAACCCTAAACACTAAAACACTACACACTAAACCCTAAATTCTAAACACTAAAAACCTAAACACTAAATCCTAAACACTAAACCCTAAACCCTAAACCTTAAAAACTAAACCCTAAACACTGAACCCTAAAAACTAAATCCTAAACACTAAACCCTAAACAAACACTACACACTAAACCCTAAAAACTAAACCCTAAACACTAAAAACCTAAACACTAAACCCTAAACCCTATACCCTAAAATAAAATATTATAAAACATGTGTATATAAAAAAGAAGAATGCATAATCAAGAACAATAAAATGCATATATTATTACATGAAAATGCATAAAACATTAACTGCAAATAAGTTTTTTTTTTTTGGGGGGGGGTGGGTCAGCAATCAGAAAATCAGTTTTTGAAAAAAAAATTGGGGGGGGGGGTGGGTGGGGGTGGGTCAGCAATCAGAAAATCATTTTTCGAAAAAAAAAAAATTGGGGGAGGGGTGGGTGGGGGGGGGGTGGGGCAGGGGGGGGGTGGCGAAAATACCGGATTTATTAAAATGAAATGCATTTTTTGTATAATTAATGTATTTTTATGTGAAAACTTTATGCATTTTTGTTTGATTCTATATGCATGTGAAACATGCCTATTTTTTGGGGGTGGTAATGGGGATGGTTGGGGGGGGCGGTGTGGGGTGGGTTGGGGGGTGGTATGGGGTGGGGTGGTGAAAATACCAAAACTGTAAAAATCAAATGCATTTTTCTGTTCAAAGTTATGCATTTCATGTGAAAACTTTATGCATCTTCGTGTGAGACTTTATGCATCTAAAATATATCTATTTTGTGAAAATCAAAAAAAAAAAAAAATTTAATTCCGAAAATTATATTCCAATTTTACCCCTCTCCAGATTTTGCCTTGGAATGCCTTGCCACGTGTCACCATCTTCATGCGCCATATGTCATAAATGTGTGGTCAAGAATTGGTCCTATGGTACTACCATATGCTTGGATACTACAAGATCCTATTCATATATATATATATATATATATATGTATATATATATATCATATTTAAGTAATCACACTTTCTATTCCGATCTTTCAAACTTTTCCAAACTAGAGTTATTCTTAAATTATAGCTCGAACTTTTTGCCTCGGTATCTTAGCTTGAAGTTAAAAATTTTATATATGTAGCTTGTACTTATTTCTTGTACTTATTTGCGCTATTCATATAATAGCCTATATTGAATTTTTCGATCAGCTAAACATGACGTGTGTAAGAGTTTATCAAAACTTTGAGCCACAAATCATGAAATTTTGAAAAATTTAGTCGATATCCGACCACAAACTATATGGTCCACGTCTTCTTTATTTGTCAAAAAAAAAAAAATGCTCTATTAAATTAACAATGTATATAATTTAAGAGTTTGTAATTTTGTTTTATTTATTTGAACTAAAAAGTCACTGCAAGGTAAACGTTTGGACTATAATTTAAGAGTAGCTCTCCAAAATATCTAGACCCTTGAATTTTTATTTGTTTCAATTCTAGTTTTGAAATTGGCACAATGGGAATGTGTTTGTTTAGAGAGCAGTGTTTATTTTGAGTGATACGATAACTTGATAAAAATATATGATTGGGTATTTTAAAGGATAAGGTTATAAAATGAGTTCAAAATTAATAATCAATCAACGTAAAAGGTAAATTAGGTTAGTTTGAATTATTTTTTAGCAATCCACATTCTATCACAAAGTAAACATCCCCTTAGTGGATCCGAAGCCCTTCCGCATGTCATGTTTCTTGACACTAAAAGCTTGCTTCGGCTATAGAATTGAAAAAAAGAAACCATAGTATATTTGAAAGTTGTGATACTTTTAACTTGTTTTAACCATAAAGAGGTTGTGATACCCTTATGTGCATCCTAGTCTCTCTCTCTCTCTCTTTCTTACAAGTAGGGTAATTAATGTAGGGATATGGTGGAGTAAAGCCAGGATGGACAAGAGTGAGCTTCCCATACTACATGGCGCAGGAAGAAGTGGAATTCATTCTAGCATCCATCGAATTCATAGCTATGTATGGCCAGAGATTTATGAGTTTATACCATTTCAGCTGGAAAAAGGGGTCTTGGACTTTTATGGAAAACATTAACTCACACAAAGATCAATACGGCTTATCTTTACAATCTATGATCAGGCCATTCAACATGAAACAAAATGTGGCCTTGAGATACACGAATTATCTGGAAACTGCAAAACGCATTGCCACCCTTTTGCCCAAATTTCCACCTCAAAGAGAAACTCCACAAGATATAGATGTTGATCTTGTGCCTTTTCGAGTTTAATTTGTATATATTATAATTATGCATGCTTACATAGAGTGGTTATGTTAGTATTAGTAATTATTATTGATACACTTATATTACTTGAAAATAAATAAAGACTATGACCATCGTTGGATGATGCTTAAATTTGAATTTATGGATTTTACTTGTCATCAACCATTTACATTAACTTTTGTATATTTATTTATTTGATGAAATTCAATTTTTTTAATAAATTTTATTTGTGTTTGTGTTGGTGTTTGTATTTTATATGGAGTATCTTTCATGAGGTTGTCTTCAACGGCAATTAATAAGTAATTGAGTACCATGGGAGGTGGGGGCAGCTAGTGTGCCGCCGCTGCTCGAGCACGGCATGCCCGCTCATGCCGGGCAAGAAGGGTGGTGATGCTTGGCGCGTGTTTCACACGAGTGTTTAATAATAATAATATTGTATGCATGAAGAGCAAATGTTGTAGTAGCCCGCTCTTTTATTTATGATTAGGATTAGTAAATGCGATACTTAATTATTGCATCCTCCAATAATGTTAATCCAGCTGAGATTCTGAATTAGATATTTTCGCGTGAGATAATTGTAATTTATTCATTGAGCAGACAATGATTTATTTTTCCAGAATGATAACTGACTTAGCGAAATCAAGTTAATTTATATGCTACATACTATTATTTCTATTTATTATTGTTACTTGAGTATGGATTTAATTCCGACTTATAAGAATAAATTAAATGTTTAATTGTGGAGTCTTTATAACGAAGCGTCGTTATTAGCATAGCTCGAATTGGATTTACAATACACGATGATCTCAAAACTCGGAGTTAATATTACAGATGCATAAAGAATACAAGTCATAAGGATTTGTTCCTAGTTACAGTACAACTTTTACTCCTACTACATAGCTAGTACAATCATCACTTACTTCCTATTTCCTACTCACTACCTGCTAACAAAAGAGAGGAAAAGAAAGAAAAAGAAATGTGTGCCCTGTGTGCAGAATAGCTGCAACAACAACCTTCACCTCCATCTGCACCAAGCCACTCCCCCATCCCTTAAAACATGCCAAGGTACACTTAGAGTGTCAATCAGCCACCCTACACCTGCTGCCCATCTTTCAAGCATGTCATAGAAGAGTAGATACTCCCATTTAGCTAACTCTCTCCTTCAATAAGTCAGCCATCCAACAAACTCCCTTATTCAGTCTTTGTTCACCAGCAATCAAAGGAGTGAACCAATTTTCCAGCTGCCAAGTTTCGGATAGGTAAGTTTTGCTTAACTCTCTCCATCCCTCCATAGTTCCTCCCTGCAAAAGGTTAAAGCAACCAGTTTCTATTTCAGTTTCTTCAAGCTGATTTCAATAGCAACACAACAGCCAGCCAAACCACCAAACAATTGCAAGGTATTATACTATCTCAATTATTCAAATCTATACTTCATAGCATCAAAACATATTTTAGTAAATGGATATAGACTATACAGACAAGTATATATGCGTATAGACTTAGCTCATTCAGTTTATACTTATAGACTTCACACTTTCCAAAGTCACACTTTCCATAATCCAGCATAAACCATGATATGTTGCTGATGAATAGCTCATTCAGTTTATACTTATAGACTTCACGCAAGAACTGGTGAAACAAAGACTAGTACAGAAAACCATAGTTTCACAAGAGATTTATGAATTGAGTTACGAGCATTGATAATTGAAAAGCACCAAAAATCCTATCTTGCTTAACTGCGTTTAGTACCTTAGTGTGGGGCCGAGCTGGGAGAACTCGGCTTTTGTATGAGCGTTGAGCCAAAAACCGATGGGTGAACCATGAGGAAGTATGGTTGGCCAAGAGGCGGTGATTGTCGCCTCGTCGCCAAGGCAGAGGTGCAGGGAAAAGCCAAGGGCACGACGACGGCGAGGCTCTCGCTGATTCACAGAGCGGCAGCGGACGAAGCCTAGCGGAGGCGACCGCGTCGGAATCAGAGAGAACAAAGAGACTTGATGAATGAAGAAGTTGCTCTTATCAAATACAAGAAGGAAATGCTTGATCCTGACAACGGTATTCCCAAAATCAAGAAGGATCACGATAACTTGTGCAATCTTTTTCTTGAAACAGAGATTCAAATTAAGACGCACCTTCTTGAGCTGAAAGAGAAGGTCAAGGAAATGGAACTTGAATTCTTGAAGACGTTCATGCCTGCAACTGAAGTCAGATACCTCGTTGCAGACACAGTACATCCTATCCTGGAACGCCTTGCAAAAGTGGAACTGCAAATCCAACGACCTCAAGAGTCCCCTGACTCTGCCCTTCTTCAGAAGATGTTTAATGATCTTCAAGAGCTGAAAAGGCGACTTCCTCCCGATGATGCCAAAAAGGGGGAAGAGGATTTACTGAAGCGCATCCGAAGGGAAGAGGATTGGATCCCTTCATACTTTAACAGGGCTGAAGAGATTATCTCAAAGGTTGCTCCTACCATATCCTCAGTCGAACTCAACAGAAAAAGAGCCAGAGAAAGCTCCTTAAATGAGCCAGAACTAAAGAAGACGAAACTCGATTTCGTATCAACTCTAAAGGAAGGTCAAAAGCTCGAACACTACTTCAGTGAAGGACTGATGGTATCATATTTGGAAAAGTTTGAGCGTCCAGACAAATGGATACCGTCTAAGTTAAACGAATGGTGGGAGAAAACAAAGGAATGCTACACCAAATGGATGGTTTTTGCAAACATCCAAGGTGACGGAGAATACAGGAGTGATGCCTGGAAGTATTTCCTGTTGCAGCTGCCAGAACGAGCTTTGGTCTTAAAAATACAAGAAGCGCAAAGAAGACTCGGAAAAAGCATTCCTGATCCTTAGAAGAAGACTGTGACTCCACCAAGGATTAAGAATGGAGTCAACAGAGACAGAATCAAGACATAATTCAAAGCCATATGCAAGATCTGGAATTTGCATCCAGACTCCAGTGCAGCCAGAGATATCTGGGAAGCAGTCTTCAAGCTATATAATCAGAAACCGTGAGTCTCTTGGTTGTCTTCTGTATTGTTCTTTTCCGTTTCCCAATTGTAATTTAGACTGATGGCTTATCAGTCTTTTATTAATGAAAATAACTTCTTTTTTATCTCAACCTGAAGACAATGACTCTTTGTCCAGGCTCTGATTATGTTTTTCTGTCTTCTCCTTGTTCTGTTTTAGAACTGTTTTGTTCTTAACTCTACGTACAAGTTTTTAGGTTCTATTATTAAGGGGGAACTGTTTTCACCCCAGTTTTAGAACTTGTACTGTGAGTTTAGTCTTTTTGTTGTCTAGAACTGCTATGTAGTTTTAGCATCATCAAAAGGCGGGAAATTGTTGGGAACCTTGTGGAATATCCTAATCCTTGTTTTGATGATACCAAAATTCATAGGTCGTATTTGTAATAGACTAGAATTGTTTTGAACTCAAGTGTTAGAGTTCGGTTCTAATTTAGCTTGCGGTGTCGAAGACTGAAGACTGAAGAACGAAGGACTGAAGACTAAAGACTGCAGATACCAACTGAAGTATCAGGTGAAGAATCAGTTAGGAACTGATTACTTAATGCACGCAATGGACTGATACTAAAGTCAAGTATCAGTTGAACATTCCTCCTCGGACTGATCTTCCAACGTTCAGAGGAAGCCACGTACTCACAAAGTACAGCCGCATTAAATGCAGAGATCTCAGGATCTTATCTCTGCAGAGGTCATTCCTATCTGGTGGTTACTTTTCAGAGACGTCACATCTCCTGTCCATCAAGAAAGCCGGTTCCACCCAGACAAAGAACCTCGAAGATTGAAGCCTCAGCCCAAATTCGAATTGCTCTCCAACGGAAGAAATCTTGATGACGTTCTACGCCAACGGATCTATTCAAGAGTTCTCCTACAAATAGCGCTCGAGGATCACTTCAACCTTCACCGATTCAATGACATAAGCTGAAGCTCTGCCGAAATTGCTACTCAGCCTAAAGCTTAACCTCCCCAAAGCTTGAATCGAAGAAGAAAAATCCAAAGCCAAAATCAGTCACTGCTGATTACACATATTCTCTTAGACCTTAGGCAAATCTCTGTTTACCCAGAAGCCAAAGGTCAAACTTGCTTCAAAGAACTTGTTCTTTGTAGTATAGTTGGCACTCGTTCAAACCTCTCCCCAAAAGAGTGTTTCAGTGATTCGGAGTTCAGGAATGTACTTTGACTCTGAGTGAGAAGTCTTAGCACGGGTTGTGCTGAGCAAGAGAAATCCGACGCGAGTGAAGCGTGGGTACTGAAGAAGGGTTTTCTTCAGTGGTACGGTTGTGTGCACCCGACAAGCACACGGTTTGGTTTGCAGTGCACCTGTTAAGCACTTGCGGAGTGAATTGTTGGTCTGATCAACCGACCGTGGATGTAGGAAAGAGTTTTTCCGAACCACGTAAAAGTCTCTGTGTTGTTTACAGCTTTCAGCTTTATATTCTTACTTGTATTATTTCAATTGATAAACTGAACACTGATTAACTGCAAAGAGAAACCTAAAGACCAACAACGTGCTCCACCGAGGCTATTACGAAACTAAGTTTAATTTCCGCTGCGTATGATATCAGTCTGACTGATCTATCTTCTGATAGTCAGGAAGAGTGTTATCATCTCTGTTTTAGCAAACTCGACTGAAGCCCTTACGTGCATCAGTTAAGTTCCAGCAACTTAACTGATAACTCCCTACTGAAGAGTTTTCAGTATCAGTCGTCAACCCTGTTTGGTCAAAACTGTTTTCAGTTGAACAGGTGTCTTTGTTTGCGTGTAAAGTTTCATTTAGATCTGTATCTGAGATCCCTCTGATTGAGGAGTTTTTAAAATAGCCCATAGGTGTATTCCCCCCCTCCATACACATATTCGAGACCCTCAGGACCTAACATAGACTGATAACACAGGTAGCGGAAAACTTTTATTTCGAAATAGCCTGTGAACTTACACACGTTGTCAGTCGTTAAGTTTCTCTTTGCAATTAATCAGTTTTCAGTTTATGAAGGTAAGAGCACAAGTAAGAATGTAAGTACTGAAAGCTGTAAATAACACAGAGATTTTTACGAGGTTCGAATGATACTTCCTACATCCACGATCGGTTGATCAGACCAACAACTTTACTGGGCAAGTGCTTACGGGTACACTGCGAACCGATGCTCGTGCTTACGAGTGCACAGCAAACCTGAACGTGTGCTTGCGGGTGCACACAAATCGAGATGACTAAAGATCATATCTTCAGTACCAACACACTGGGTTGGATTTCTCACTCCTAGCGCACACTGGGCACTAAGACCTCACGGAGACAGAACACCGGTCTGAACTCCTTTACGACAAAAACATTGAATTCGGTTGGTTGAAGAGAGGTTTGAAAACTTGCCAACTAAACCACAAAGAACAAGTTCTTTGCAGTCAGTTTTTGTCGCAGCCCGATCCCGACGCTAGTGATAGCGGGGTACGAGTATCGATACGACTATTTTAAAAGAATAAAAGATAAGAATAATATATTAAACATCAAGCAGAAGCTCGCATGAAAAAGTGTTAAGAAAATCTTCATAAATCAACTCCAGGGGTATAAACGTCAACATCGTCATAACTCCATAATCATCGGGAATTTCAAGAACAAAAACAAAACGGGTATAGCTCATTTTTCATAAGGAATCATAATATGCAGAGTATCGCATCAAAAGACGAATCGATTATATGTATGAAGACATATAACCGCGAGTGAATTGCTTAATTTCAAAAGAAAACAAAGTATCTCAATTATCAAGACTCTATTAACATGAAGGCAATACGGTAATATAAATACATCGATTGAAACGTTCCCCCACCAACACCAGACCAATCTCGCTCTTTGCTTAGCCTGCACATTTAGAAATATATGCAGGGCGTGAGTACATAATACTCAGTGGGCAAACGCCGAAAAACAAGAAAGGTGCTCTTAGAGCTATAGGTTTGAAACTTGCCACATCTCAGCAATACACAGGAATAAAGTTAGCGTAAATGAACCTGTGTAAGCAGTTTTAATAAACATAACATCATAAAGAAACGATAGCGCTATCAAAGTACTCATCATGTATGTACCACATCTACAACTCATCATCATCAAAGGTACTGAGAAGTAGGCCTCCCTCTCAAGTACAGTGACCGGCCGACCCGAAGACGGCTCACAGTCACCTCTGTGCACAAAATCCCGCTTGTGGCAGGACCGAATTCTTCTCATCTCATCAGTAGAGGGTAACATACAGGCTCAACATAAAAAACTTGGCAAGTCAAACAGTTCTCAAACATCATTTATCTCAAATATTTGTTAAACTCATAACATCATCAAATCATTTTAGAAAGCTCATATGATATATGTTTACTCAAAATATTGCCCACCTGAAGTCCTTCGCTCAACCTGGAAAGAAATCAGGCGACTTACTTCTTTGTCTCGCTCGGGCCTTCATATAACATCATCATCGTCATCGAAGGTTCATGTGATAAAACAAACCTTAGTCAGAAACTCATTTACTATAACCAATCTCATCTCAAACTATAACTTCTCACTCAACGTCTATTTACCCAATAAAACTCAATCCCTAGGTATACTTAACTTCTAAGGATTCACACGTCCTTCTCTCGACTTAACACTCAACTCGGATCAACTCATAGCAATCAAGCACATAAACAAGCATAAAAACATAAGTATATCAAAACACAGATAGACAAGTCAAAAACAAACTTCACTCTGCACTGACTCCACCACACTTGGTACAGAACTCCACTGGAGTCGTGGTCCAAACCAAATGAAACCTCTTTGAGTCTAGTTTCATTTTAAAAAAAAGTAGAATTAAAAACTCCAAGTAATTTAGGAGATTTGACTGTTTTACTACAGTCTACCGTATTCGGTAGTTTTTAGCAATCGAAAGCTTTAATTTTTGAAAAATAGTAACCGTTGTCAAAAAGGTCTGAAATTTGGTGAGTACATATATAAGACACTCATGTCTCAAAAATAAAAATTTCGGTTCCAAAACGTTAGGGAAAGATACTGAAAAAGGTGACTCTATTGGCTACTCTCCGAACAATTTGGCAGAACGTAGCAGTTTCGGTATTCCATTTTATAAAAATAGTAAACGAAGTCCAAATGACTTGAAATTTTAACGGTATGCTCAAGACTCTCATATATACTTACCATAAACTTTTCATGGTGTTTGGGTAACAAAAACCCTTCGAAAACAGTAGGTCAGTGCGTCTCAAAAATGACTCCGAACTCAATCACACAAGCAAACATGCTCAACTCAACATTCCTTCAAAGAAAACTCATCAAATCTCATCTTAAACACTTATAGCACTCGAAAACATTCAAGCATAACATAATACTCATCATAACTCAATTTAACTCTCCTCTTTCATCTCAAACTCAAATCTCAAAGAAAACGTTTCAAAGAACGCATCGTTTCAATACTCATCTCATTTTCATGCTCAAAATTTCTCAAATACTCATATATGACCTCATACATCATATAACTCATTACACATACATAGATTCTCTTTAATCATGCAAACTAAACTCGAAGAAAAACTCACACATCAACGTAGACTCTTAATAAAAGCATGACAAACGCTCACATAATGATCATAAAGCAATTAGACCTCATTATACCAATCATCGACCTCATAATATGAAAACTCAAAAACTCATATAAACTAAACTAAGTCAAAATTTTGTATAGCCAACAATTGACCTAACCAAACATAATTAGACTCTAATATCATGCTCAATTTCAATTATTCTAAGCCAATTCACTTAATTAACACATATATAGGCATGAAAGTCCTAATTTTTATTTAACTATTTTTTTTGAAATTCCACAAATACACATGAAACTTTAATCCAATCATTGATCTATCAATTTTAACCATTTAATCTCACATATAAACCATCAATTAACAATTTAGGGCATAGATACTCATATCCCTAATTTTATCAAACTAACTCACATCAAAGTCATCAATTAACATCATATCCTCAATCTAATCCATCAATCATCATCATAGACATCTCATAGTCTCATTCTCATCATCAATTCATCATTTAAAACATCAACTCACAAATTCCCAATTTTGGGTAAACTAAACTCATTCAATTTTCACATCTCAAGGCATAGCTTTTCAAAACACACATCAATCATCACCAAACATACCATAGATCACATTTCTCACACCAATTCAAGGAAAGAAAAAGAAAAATTTTTGAAGGGTAGGAACCCTCAAATTTTCGAAAATTTAGAAAAAAAAAGAAGGGGTGATTTTCTTGCTTCAATCTTCCAAATATGCTCACATATAACATCATACAAGTTAGATCTATGAATTTAGAGATCACTTACCCAAGCTCACACCAAAAATCAAACTTTCTCTTTCTAACTTTGAAATCAAACTCCAAGGATCTTCTTGGATTCAAGGAGATAGAAGGTGTTTAAGTAAGATTTAGAAATGGATTTATGATTTTGGTATGATTTTGTGAAGCTCCGAAGGTTCTCATCAATGGTTGTCAATGGAGGAAAAGTGAGAGATGAGGGAGAGAGGTGGTGGTCGAAAATGATGAGTGAAGGAGAGAGAGAAAAATTTAGCAAGATATGAAAGGATTTGGAAATCTTAGAGGATTTGTTTTGATACTCACTCTAATCTCTACACTCTCAATTAATCCACTTGGCAACTTGTATTTAGGCACATGCTCAAATGAATAAAATAATCATGTGAGAGAGAGTAGTAATGTCGCAGCCCGCCGCCTAGCCATTGATAGCGCAGGCCGGGTATCGATACGACTATATGAAAGAAGGTAACAAAGGCTGGAAAACTAATCTCGTCTTTGTGCGGAAGCGTAAACAACTCGTAATAACTTTAACATTCTTCTAGGTTATAAGCGTCGGCATTTCTATAAAAGTCAAGCATCGGAGTTTTGTGTTATACAATCAAAAGGTCGTAATTCAAATATGTACAAGGATTTTAATATATATATACAGAGTTACACAACAAAAGGTGATCGAACTATATGTATGAGACATATAGCCGAGAGTCTATTTCTTAAAAAAGCCAAGAACAACTTCAAAAACATCGTGCTGCCATAGAGGCGGAAAGGCATCAAAAGGTGATCACTCGAAACAACGATCCCCCACCAACACCATGCCATCCTCCGACCATGCTTAACCTGCACATTTAGAAATACATGCAGGGCATGAGTACATAATACTCAGTGGGCAGGCGCCGAAAGACAAGAAAAGTGCTCTTAGAGCTATATGTTTGATGCTTGCCATAACATCAGCAATACACATAAATTTAATTGACGTCAAAGAAGCTGTGTATGCAGTTTTCATAATCAAACATCACAAAGAAGTGTCTGCAGACAAAAATAATCAACATGCATGTACCGCATCTACAAATTATCATCATCAAGATACTGAGAAGTAGGCCTCCTTCTCAAGCACCGTGACCGCCCGACCCGAAGACGGCTCTCAGTCACCTCTGTGTACACAACCCCGCTTGTGGCAGGATCCGAATTCGTCTCATCAGTAGAGGGTAACACACAAGTTCATCATCAGAAATATTGGCAAGTCAAACAGTTTATAAACATCATTTTAATTCATCATTTGATAAGCTCATAACATCAATAAATCATTTTAGAAAACTGGGTAAGTTCATACTCAACATATTCTCAACATACTGCCCACCTGTAATAACTTGGCGTGTTGCAGGTGGTATCTCAGAGAGATCTTTACTTACGTCCTCGACCAGTCTCTGTAGTTGTAACGTCGGAGTAGTGCATGTGACAAGTGAGGAATTAGTTAGAAACTTTCTCACAAAAAGCTTAACCTTAATCTTATAAAACACTCCTCATATCTATTCTCCAGCTTATCTCCGTCTAATCACTCGACTCTATGGTAAACAAACTCTAATCTTATTCACAATCATCACATGCAAGGCTAGATTAAAAGCAATTAAGCACATAAGCATACAACTCACTTACAAAACATGTCATAAGTGAACAGACACAAGTTGACTCAGGGACCAGAGCAGAGGAATGCTCGGTGGTCAGAGTGGAAAAAACTCAGTCGAGTGGAACGGAGTAGCTCGGCAGGACGTCAGAGAAATGCTCGCCAGGGCAGAGGAATCAACTTGCTCGGGCGGCAAAATCACGAATTCTCTGGCAGGGCAGCGGAGAAATGCCAGAGGAATGGCGAACTCTCCGTCGCCAGAGGAATCAAACGTCAGAGGAATCGATCGTCGGAGGAATCGATCGTCAGAGCAATCGATCGTCAGATGAATCAAACTCCAGAGAAAACAAACTCCAGAGGAATCGAACTCGCTGACAGAGCAGCGGGGAAAAGATTTCTCTGGCATGCCGGCGGGGAAACGATTTCTCGGGCATGTCAGCGGGGAAACGACTTCTCGGTTTCGAGTAAAGCAAGACTCAAGACAGAACAATGCAGTCAAGAGCAACTCGGAAACTCATAAACGTTTTCACTCTAAAAAATCATCAAACACTCAAAAACATCATAATACACATCATGCAGCATCATGACTCACTCACGAACTTTACAACTCCAAAATCATCACAAACACGTTAATCCTATCACAGTTCTTACTCAAACATCAACACATCATGGAAGATATCACTTTACAGATTTTTCCCAAAAACTTATCTCAACTAATTTTTGTAAAAACTCAAACCTCAAGACCCAGTTTTATAAAAACACGTTAATCACTTCAAAACATCATATATAACACATTTCTCAACTCTATTTCGAAAAGAAGATTTTTACAGGGCACGAACCCAAGTTTTTGAAAATGAAGAAGAAAGGAGAAGGGGAAGTTTCTCATGCTTAAACATCTCATTACACACACATAACACCTCATACTTCTCACAGCAAGTCTAGACTCATAGGATCAGAACACTTACTCAAAAAGTTTCAAGAAAGAGGGCGTCTTTATCGGTTTCTTCAGGTTATAACTCAGCAAATCTTCTTGAAACAGGCGTGGAAAGTGTTTAAGGCTAGATTTTGCGGAGTATTCGATCTCGGTTATGTCTGGTGAAGCTTCGAGTTTAGTCTCCAATGGAGGAGAGAGTGAATGTCTTGAGGGAGAGAGAAGAAGTTGAAGGGCCGAAACTGATGAGAAATGACGGAGAGAGAGAGACGCTTCGGTTTTATCAATATTCTTATTCCATAAGATAAGTAGCATTTAATGCTCAGAAGTAATTTGTCTCCCCCTTGGCAGCAAATCCAATCGGCTATTTCCACATGTGGGAAAAAAGATAAAATATTGGTGGTGAAAAAAAAATGAGTGTGCGACGGTAATTCATCTAGGCTAATTTCGAAGATTACACAGACCCAAACAATATAAATGCGCACATATCATATAAATCACATAACATCAAATAAATCACATATAAAAAAAACAGATCATCTCTCGTCATTACTCTAATCGTCACTCTAGATTAATCCTCTCTATAGAAATTCTCAATCACTACCTCAACTCTATCTCTCGTACTTCGTCTCAACTCGAAGATAAATAACCTCTCCATCTTAGCTCTAACATCATTCTCGATTCTCTTAACATCTCTATTTCACTCATCATATCATCCATCGATAACTTCCTCTCGACTTTAGTATGTTAGTCCTTAACTCTCGATAGTATTTCGATACTATTGTAAGGTAACTAAATACGGGGTGTTACATCCTACCCCCTTAAGAAAAATTTCGTCCCAAAATTTGTGGTACTCACCTTCGGGAAAAAGCTTGGGGTATTTCTCTTTCATCTTTTCCTCAAGTTCCCATGTTGCTTCTTCTTTGTCGTGATGTCTCCATTGTACTTTCACCAAGGAAATTGCTTTGCTTCGTAGTTGTTGAATTTTCTTGTCCAGAATGGCTTCGGGTCTCTCTTCATAGCTCAAGTCTGGTTCAAGAGATACTTCTTCTTGGTGAATGACATGTCTGGGATCAAACACATACTTCCTCAATTGCGAAACATGGAAAACGTTGTGGACATTCGCGATACTCGGCGGTAACGCAAGTCTATAGGCCACAGGGCCTACTTTCTCTAGTATATCATACGGTCCAATATACCTCGGTTTCAGTTTCCCCTTTACTCCAAAACGGTGCACTCCTCGAGATGGGGAAACTTTGAGAAAAACTTTATCACTAACATCCAAATGAATCTCCGTCCTCCTGGTGTCCGCATAAGACTTCTGTCGGTCTTGTGCTTCTTTAATCCTCTGCCGAATTTGTTGGACAATGGTGATCATCTCATCTATGGCCTCGGGACCCAGTATCTTCCTTTCTCCAACTTCGTCCCAATACAGCGGGGATCTGCACTTTCTTCTATAAAGAGCTTCGTATGGAGCCATGTTGATAGTTGATTGGAAGCTGTTGTTGTATGCGAACTCAATTAGGGGAAAAACTTGCTCCCATTGGACTCCTCGGTCCAACACAACAGTTCAAAGCATGTCCTCTAGAATTTGTATGGTTCTCTCGGATTGTCCATCCGTTTGCGGATGAAATGCCGTACTAAAATTCAATTTAGTACCCAACTCTTTCTGCATGCTCATCTAGAATCTCGATGTGAACTTCAAATCTCTATCCGACGTGATCGTCATTGGCACTCCATGCAATCGTACTATCTCGCGAATATAGATCTGAGCTAACTTGTCAGATCCATAGGTGATCAGAATTGGTATGAAGTGTGCACTCTTCGTCAGTCTATCAATGATCACCCAAATGGTTGTATTCCCTCTTCTTGACTTCGGCAATCCAGTCACAAAATCCATCGCAATATGGTCCCATTTCCACTCAGGAATCTCTAGTGGATGCAACTTGCCATATGGTCGTTGGTGAAGTGCTTTCACCTGTTGACATGCCAAACATTTTTCCACAAAGGATGCAATCTCTCGCTTCATCCCCTCCCACCAAAACTTTGTTTTCAAGTCTTGGTACATTTTCGTACTTCCTGGGTGTGCAACGTAGGGTGTGTTATGAGCTTCGCTCATGATTTCATTCTTTAACACTTCTATACTAGGCACACACAATCGTCCTTCGAACATGATGGCGTTGTCGGCTGCTTCATGATATCCGTCTATCTTCTCAATTCGGATCTTTGATCTTAACTTCTCAAACTTCTCGTCCTACCTCTGTGCGGTGACTATCCTCGACCGTAGGTCGGGGGCAATACTTAGCATAGCAATCATGCTTTCTGCCGTCTGGGGTGGTATTACTACCTCTAATTTCATCTTCTCGAACTCTCTGATCAAGCTCCTTTCTTGAGTAAGGAGAAATCCTAACTCTCCTCGATTCTTCCTGCTCAACACGTCGGCGACGATATTGGCTTTTCCCGGGTGGTAATTGATTCCACAATCTTAATCTTTTACCAACTCCAGCCATCTTCTTTGCCGCATATTTAGATTCTTCTGCTCAAAGAAATATTTGAGACTCTTGTGATCTGTGTAGATCTCACACCTAACTCCGTAGAGGTGGTGTCTCCAAATCTTCAAAGCGTGTACTACTGCTGCAAGCTCTAGATCGTGCGCCGGGTAATTCATCTCATGTGGTCTTAGTTGTCGCGAAGCATATGCTATTACTTTTCCTTCTTGCATGAGCACGCATCCTAGACCATTCTTTGACGCGTCCGTATAAACGGCATACTCCTTATCTGCCTTAGGTACGGCTAACACCGGCGCAGTGGTGAGTTTCCTTTTCAGCTCCTGAAAACTTCATTCACAATCATCCATCCACTCGAACTTTACTTCCTTCTTTAGCAGGTGCGTCAATGGCTTGGCAATTTTTGAGAAGCCCTCAATGAATCTTCGATAATAACCTGCCAATCCTAGGAAACTACGGATTTCATGTGGCGTAGTTGGCGATCTCCACTCTTGTACTGCTTGTACTTTCGCCGGATCTACCTCAATCCCTCTCGCCGAAACGATATGGCCGAGAAAATTGACTTCTTCGAGCCAAAACTCGCATTTGCTGAACTTAGCATAAAGCTTTTCAGCTCGCAGTCTCTCCAAGACAATCTTCAGATGTTCCTCATGCTCTTGTTTACTCCTTGAGTAAATCAGGATATCGTCTATGAACACTAGCACGAACTTATCCAAGTATTCGTGAAAGACCCTGTTCATAAGATCCATAAATACCGCAGGGGCATTCGTTAGTCCGAAAGGCATAACTGTGAACTCATAGTGTCCATATCGCGTGCGAAAAGCCGTCTTCAGAATGTCTTCTGCTCGTACCTTCAATTGATGGTATCCCGTTCTCAAATCGATTTTCAAAAACGTGCATGCTCCTTGAAGTTGGTCGAATAAATCGTCGATCCGGGGCAACGGATATTTATTCTTCAATGTCACTTTGTTTAGCTCTCGGTAGTTGATATACAACCTCAGGCTGCCATCTTTCTTCTTGACAAAAAGGACCGGCGCTCCCCACGGGGAAACACTAGGTCGAACGAAACCCGTGTCTAGGAGCTCTTGGAGTTGCAGCTTCAATTCTTGCAACTCTGCAGGGGCCATCCTGTATGGCGCTTTTGACATCGGTGCGACTCCAGGTTCGAGGTCTATCGTAAACTCGAGTTGTCGATCAGGTGGTAAACCTGGCAAAGTTTCAGGGAAAACGTCTTTGTACTCTCGAACTATTGGCACGTCATCAATATCCGCTTTGGATTCTTCCTTCTGATTCAAATACACGACATATGCGGTCGTGTCCTTCCTTTGCAAAAGCTTCTTGGCTCGCAAAGCCGAGATAATCGGCGTCTTCTTCCATTTTCCTTCAATGCCAACGAAGGCAGTAGGCTCTTGGCCAGGTGGCTGGAATGATATCTGTCTTTCCTTGCATTGTATCTTCGCATGGTTCTCTTCCAACCAATCCATTCCCAAAATTATATCTAAGTGCCACATAGGCATTACCCTCAGATTCTTGGCCTCGAGTTTCAACGTTCCTAACTCAAATTCTACGTTAGGACAAACGTGTGATACCGTGGTAGTTCTGCCTATGGGTGTAAACACTTTTAGGCATTGTGGAGCAGACTCTACTTTCAGTTCTAAAGTATCTACACACGTGTGAGAGATAAAAGAATGTGACGCTCCAGTGTCGAACAAAACTACTATGGATACGCCTTTCATCTCGCCTATACCTGTCAGATTTCTCCGATTCTGGTCTTGAGCTTTCTGATTGATCGCGAACATTCTTTGATGATGTTGCTGTTGATTCGCCTGCGGCCCAGCTGGTTGTCTTCCCGGCTGCTGTTGTCGGTGCATTGGCTGCTGGCGTACTGGCTATGGTAGCGGTAGGACTCCTTCCATGGCCTTGAGTTGCGGCTGGAATGGTATCGGTCTTCCACCGGTTCCACTTTGCTGTCAGTTTGGGCATTGGTTGGAATAATGCCCGGCTCTTCCACAGGTGAAACAACTATTTGTTCCCATCCTGCACTCTCCCAAATGTAACTTGTTACATTTTGGGCAAGGAGGTATTCCTCTTGGTCCTTGTGATGCTGCCGCTGGGGCTGCATAAGATCGTTTATCCTTGCCTTGAG
Source organism: Salvia miltiorrhiza (assembly GCF_028751815.1). Classification (NCBI taxonomy): domain Eukaryota; kingdom Viridiplantae; phylum Streptophyta; class Magnoliopsida; order Lamiales; family Lamiaceae; genus Salvia; species Salvia miltiorrhiza. The sequence continues at coordinate 30,363,404 of NC_080392.1, read as the reverse complement.
AAAAAGGTGGCGCATTCTGACCTTGCCACTGCTTCTCGGGACCTTGGTTTCTCTCGTCCCACTTCATTTTTCCCTTCTGTCATTGTCCATGAAAGGATTGACTCCCCGATTGAACATTCGGGTTTGATTGGGGAACAGAGGGTTGACTCGTCTTCTCTGGCTGCATTGCCAGCTCCATGTCTAGTGCTCTGTTCAGTGCTTCGGCATACGTGAGTGCGCTCTGACTTGCTAAGACAATTCGATATTCTTGTTTTAAACCGGCACAAAACAACTCTGACATCTTCTCATCCGTATCTACTCGATATGGTGCATATCGAGCCAAGTCACAGAACAAACGGTCATATTCAGCTACCGTTTTATTTCCTTGCTTCAAACTTGCAAACTCCATTTCCTTCCTTCTACGATAGCTACGCGGTATATATTTCTCGCAGAGAGCTGTTTTGAATTGCTCCCACGTAAGTTCATCTATTTGCTCTGGGGTCAAAGTCTTCTGTTTGGCCTCCCACCAAAAATCTGCAGACCCCTTCAGCTGGTAAGTCATGCACATAAGGCTCTCAGCGTCATTGCATCTAAGGAACCTAAAGATCCTTTCCATACTTCTGATCCATTCTTCCGTTTCAGCGGGGTCTCCGGCTCCACTGAAAGTAGGTGGGTTCTGTCGGAGGAAGAGCTCTTCTACTCTCCTCTCTTATTGTGGAGGAGGTGGAGGTGGTGGTGTGGGATCTCTTTGTTCTTCCTCCTCCTCTTCTACTCGATTTCGATTTTGCCTTCTCGGAGGCATGCTATAAGGAAAAGAAAATTCACATCAACCTCGGAATCAAACTCTCTATAATCGATTCAGTGCAGAGAAACGATTTATATAAAAAGTCAGAGGGGCATGGTCTATCAGAGAAATCAACATGTCGGAGCAGAGGAATCCTTCCTCAGAGGAATCACTTATCAGCGGGATTGTTCATCAGTGGAATCGCTCATCATTGGGATCGCTTAGTCAGTGCAACAAAATCAAAAAGCCAGGCAAAAGGTCTTGCCAGAGGGATCACTTCGCCAGCGGGATCGGTTCCGCTCTGGCGCAGATATCTCAGCGCTCTCATCTCATCTTATTTCCTCTTTTAACGTAAACTCTCTTTACCTCTACTCTATCGTTTTCTCATTATCTCGAAACTCTCATTTATTGGTTACTCAATCCTATCATCGCTCATCAAGTCAAGCAACATTATCAACAAATCAGGCAACATCAACATCAAGTAAGCATATATACATAGAAAATTGCCTCTTCTAGGTCTTTTCACAAAAGTGGGGATCTATTTACATCCAAAACAATTCCTATTTCTACAATGATGGCCCATCTATACAGGCATCATTATACTAAGCATTTACAAATGCGTACTTCTATACTATTTCATCTATGTTCATCATCAAGCATCACAAAAGACATATTAGCTTCTATGCTAAACAGCACAATCATTGCCCACCATCAGCTCCGGGCGCTCCACTCTCTACTTCACCACCTTGCCTGTCCCCTCTCGGCTCAGCTTCTCCATCCTCATATTCATCAATTAAGCGAAAAACGCTGTCATCGTCCGTCTCATCTTCCACGTCAGTATCCATCATTGGCCCATATACAGGTATCTCGGGAACAGGCACCCACGTCTCTTCGCCAGTAGCGGCAGTCTTATGCTGCAGTGGCCGAGTCCGACCGTAGCCAACCGTCATCGCAGGGGTTTCCTCCTCGGATTCGTTCTCATCACTATCAAGTCGGGCAGGGCATGATCCTCCCTCCTGGGCATCTCGAGATGGCGAAAACAGAATCGCGTGCATCATCGTCTGAAAAGCCAAGGTGCCCGGCTCAGGCAAAGGAGCAACCCTTGGGTATGGGTTAAAGGGGACAATCTCAATTGGCTCAGTAGCAACAATCGGCTGCTCAGCAACCACAACAGACGGTGTCGATTCAGAGGGCGGTAATGGCAGAGGTGCCGTCACCGAAGAAACATCCCATGACGGGAAATTTGCACTGGGAAAAGGCATGAGTGTTAAAGATGAAAATGGATCATGATCCCTCACAGGGGAATAAGCCTAAAAAACAATCGGCTCTAAGACAACAGGCTCAGATATGACTGGAATAGGATCAGCTGGAGGTGGATGAATAGTTGGATAGGGCTCTGTTGGCAGTGGGGGTGCCTCTTCTGCTCCTCCTGGCGCTGGTCCATTTAGGTTCCCATAAGGCGGTGAAGGTGGATCGCCGAAAGCAAAATAGCGATAGCTAATCATTGCAATGAACCCGCGAAAGTCGGCGCCCAAGTAGCGCCCGAAATCATTCCGAAAGATGTAGTGGGGTACTAGGGAAGCTACCCATTCTTGCCACTCCCAAGGGAGCTGCGGAATCAGGTGCGTAATGGCCTCAGCCTCGCCGATGCCGCACGAAGTAGCCTCCATCCAGCGACTATGGTAACGCGCTAGGAATTCTCCGAGCGTATCACCCTCTTGAGGTCCAGTAGTCCTGAACCAATTGCGCATTGCCTCTCGATATTGTCTTTGCGTCGCTGTATCCTCTCGACTCTGCATCATGTAATATTAACATCGTGTTCATCAAAAGTGAACGTAGCACTTGCCTGATATTCCTCAATCAACAACATACTCGTTCTCTTGTGGTACGGTAGTGCCACGGCTATACTAGCCTCAAAATCTCCCCATAAAAGGGACAAGTGTTGTCTCATGTCATACTCCATCTCCTCAAGCAGTTCCATCATTAAGCCAATTCGTTAACTCATTAGTAGATACAAGCTTAAAACTTATCATAGAAGCACTAAAGAACATCAAAACATCAAGAATCATCATGAACATCAAAACATCAAGAACATCATGAACATCAAAACATCAAGAAAATCAAAACATCAATAACTCTTACCTCGGTAAGCAGGCGGAGATGGGGTGTTGGAGTGTTGTTTCCAAGAAAACCCTCAACTAGTCTAAGATTCAATTTTAGACTAGGACTCTTTTTAGGGATAGGTACTAACAAAGTTCGGCTTAGTCAAGAAACTTACTCAGAGCAGACGACCTGCTCTGATACCACTCTGTCGCAGCCCGCCGCCTAGCCATTGATAGCGTAGGCCGGGTATCGATACGACTATATGAAAGAAGGTAACAAAGGCTGGAAAACTACTCTCGTCTTTGTGCGGAAGCGTAAACAACTCGTAATAACTTTAACATTCTTCTAGGTTATAAGCGTCGGCATTTCTATAAAAGTCAAGCATCGGAGTTTTATGTTATACAATCAAAAGGTCGTAATTCAAATATGTACAAGGATTTTAATATATATATACAGAGTTACACAACAAAAGGTGATCGAACTATATGTATGGAGACATATAGCCGAGAGTCTATTTCTTAAATAAGCCAAGAACAACTTCAAAAACATCAGGCTGCCATAGAGGCGGAAAGGCATCAAAAGGTGATCACTCGAAACAACGATCCCCCACCAACACCATGCCATCCTCCGACCATGCTTAACCTGCACATTTAGAAATATATGCAGGGCGTGAGTACATAATACTCAGTGGGCAGGCGCCGAAAGACAAGAAAAGTGCTCTTAGAGCTATATGTTTGATGCTTGCCATAACATCAGCAATACACAGAAATTTAATTAACGTCAAAGAAGCTGTGTATGCAGTTTTCATAATCAAACATCACAAAGAAGTGTCTGCAGACAAAAATAATCAACATGCATGTACCGCATCTACAAATTATCATCATCAAGGTACTGAGAAGTAGGCCTCCTTCTCAAGCACCGTGACCGCCCGACCCGAAGACGGCTCTCAGTCACCTCTGTGTACACAACCCCGCTTGTGGCAGGATCCAAATTCATCTCATCAGTAGAGGGTGACACACAAGTTCATCATCAGAAATATTGGCAAGTCAAACAGTTTATAAACATCATTTTAATTCATCATTTGATAAGCTCATAACATCAATAAATCATTTTAGAAAACTTGGTAAGTTCATACTCAACATATTCTCAACATACTGTCCACCTGTAGTAACTTGGCGTGTTGCAGGTGGTATCTCAGAGAGATCTTTACTTACGTCCTCGACCAGTCTCTGTAGTTGTAACGTCGGAGTAGTGCATGTGACAAGTGAGGAATTAGTTAGATACTTTCTCACAAAAAGCTTAACCTTAATCCTATAAAACACTCCTCATATCTATTCTCCAGCTTATCTCCGTCTAATCACTCGACTCTATGGTAAACAAATACGAAGAGTGTAGAAAACGTCCCTGATTATCGGCATTGGAAAGCTGAACCATCGTGAGAGGCGGCAAAAAGTGAGGTTTGCGGTCTTGGGCAGCGTAGAGACGGCAGCGCTGCACTGGGCAGAGCTGGGCAGGGCAGCTTGGGCAGGGTTGGCAGCGCTGGCTCTGAGCAGCGTTGAAACTGGGCAGCGTAGGATCTGGGCAGCGCTGGATAGAAAACATGAACACCAAGCATCAAAGCACCCGCAAAGCAACCAAAGACTAGGAACGAAACAAAAACGGAAAAAAACAAAAAAAACAAGACAAACAAAAACAAAAACTAAACCAACGGTGGGTTGCCTCCCACCAAGCGCTAGTTTTAGAGTCGCCAGCCCGACGTAGAGGATCCCTTAACTAAAATCGCTATGAAACGTCAGCTGAATTAGTCCTCGTGAAAGCACATCATCCTCCAGTTCAGCTGCGGGTCCTCTTAATGAGCAAGCAGAGCTCATTGCGTTTATCATTCTCTCGAACCAAGAGCTATGTCGAGATCTCTCCTCTTTCTTCTCTTCCAAAGGTGGTGCACTCTGCACTCTTAGCACGGCATCATCCTTGCATGGCAGCACATCAGCCCGTTCTTCCTCAACGGTTGCATCTTCTTTCACGGTAGTTGGCACCTCATGAATGGCATTAACGTCGAGTGGAAGCTTGGCCAAAAACTGATCTTCAATGGCCTCCTCATCCTGCAAATTATCAAGAAAAATTTGTATAATTTTGTCCTCTTCCGGGCTAGTGCTCTCCAACACTGGCGAATTGGTCAGGGCTGGTGGACTAGTCAGGGCTGGCTGACTGGGCAGAGCTGGGCTCGTCAGGTCTGAGCTCTGCAGGGCTGGACTGGGCAGCGCTAAACTTGGCATGACTGGACTAAGCAGCGCTGGACTGGGCAGCGCTGAACTGGGCAGCGCTGCACTTGGCAGAGCTGGTGCGGTGGTCAGAGCTGGTAGACAATTGTCAGCGCTGAAAATTTCCACTTCTTCCGCATGGTCAGAAATCTCAATAAAAGAACAAATATACATTAAAGAAGTAGAAATAACAGGCTTCTTATCGAAGACAGAGAACGTTACCGATCTACCTGACCTGGCCATGCTCAAAGTTCCAGAACTCACGTCAATGCGAGTCTGGGTAGTAGCCATAAAAGGTCGGCCAAGCAGCACAAGATGGCCGTTCTCTCCTGCAATGCCTTTCCCTTCATCAAGCACCACAAAATCTGCTAGTACCTTGATCCCTCTCACCGTTACTTCTACCTCCTCCAAGAGTCCACGTGGGCGGGTTATAGCTCCGTCAGCTAGCTGGAGTTTCATATTTGTGCGTTTTAGCTCATCCTCCTTCCTGCCAAATTTCTGAAATATAGCAAACGGCATCAAATTGACTGCCGCACCCAAGTCTAACATACCCGAGAACTCTCCAGCTCTTCGTAAACCAATACCAAGAATGAAACTTCCTGGATCTCCTTGCTTCGGTAGTGGTTTGGTTGGATCTACAATCATTGGTGGCAGAGGTGGGCTGGGATGTTGGACAGCTTTCGGTGGTCGATATGGCGTAGTGGACATGTGGAGTTTCAGCTCTGGCCGCTTGATCAACTCTGGCCATCGGGTCTGCTCTGGCTGCCTTCTTGACAGTGCTGGAGTTGGCAGCGCTGGACTTTGCAGGGCTGGAAATTGCAGGGCTGGAGGTTGCATAGCTAGAATTGGCAGGGCTGGACTCGGCAGGGCTGGATTTCTCATCTGCTCTGTTACCTTCCTCTCCTCTGGTACCCTGATCAGCTCTGGCATCCTGGACAGCGCTGGCGGTGTATTCGGCTCTGGCAGCGCAGTAATGGCCAGAGCCTGCTGTAGCTGGTTCAGAGTGCCCGACAGTTTCCCTACAGTGGTCTCAAGTCTTTTTATGGTTGCGGACTGAGATTCCAAATTCTGCTTGGTCATCTCCATGTTTTGCTTGGTCATCTCCATAAACGACTGCATAGTATCTTCTAAGGCTGACTTCTGCTGTGGAGCATTCTGAAATTGTTGAGCAGGTTGAAAATTTCCTTGCTGCTGACCTCTCCATCTGCCATTGAAGTTCTGCTTGCCTTGATTATAATTTATGCTCTGCGCAGGGACAAGTGCAGCTTCCATTTGGCTCAACTTGAGCTGTTGCACTTCACGCATAATTGAGGCCAATTGTTTCTGCATCTCAAACTGGTGCGTTACAGTGTTGGCCTCAACTCTCTTCCCACAGACTGATTTTTGTTGAGAGCTCTCCGCTAAAGTTTTGAATATTTCTTTTAGCTCTGCTGCAGTCTTCCGAGCTATGTTACCTCCTGCAGTGCTGTCCACCATAAATTGGGCAGTTTGCACTAACCCATCGTAGAAGTATTGCATTAACATCACGTTTGTCAGCTGATGTTGTGGACACTGACGGAGGAGTTGTTGAAATCTTTCCCAAGCTTCATGTAAAGGCTCGTCCGATCCTTGGGTGAATTCCATGATTTGCATTCTAAGCTCCTGTGTCTTGTGGCTGGGATAATATTTAAGCATGAATTTCTCACAAGCTTCTCCCCAAGTTGTGATGGAGTTGGGCGGCAGAGTTAACATCCACATCCTCGCTCGATCCTTAAGTGCATAGGGAAAGCACTTGAGCTTTAATTGGTCCTCCGTGAGATTCAGCAATGGAATGGTTTGCACTTGCGTGCAAAAATCGCGCATGAATTGCAGGGCATCCTCACTCGGCATCCCGTGAAACACCGGCAGCAAACTTGAGTCATTTGGTTTCAGATTGTAGTTTCTCACGGTGGCAGGGAGCACGATCGCTGAAGTGTTTGTGTCTCCAATTACAGGCCTAGTAAAGTCTCCCATGTATTCCATGTTTTGGGCCATCTCCTTCTTCTCCTCGTTTGTATTCTGCTCAGTGCTAAAATTACCAGGGCTGGCCTGGTCTGCGCTGGAGTTGGCAGAGCTGGCCTGGGCTGCGCTGGCAGCGCTGAACTCGGCAGGGCTGGCAGTGCTGGCAGCGCTGAACTCGTCTGAACAAACACTAACAAACGGATCAAACGCACCGGCGGGAAAGAAAAGTAAAAACAAAACGTAAAGTAAAGAAACCAATTAAAAACTGAAAAGAAAAGTGACACAACTAAACGCCTAAAACCTTCCCCGGCAACGGCGCCAAAATTTGGCTCAACCTAGAACACCTCTAGTTTGACTTGCAATAGAACAAGGACATCCTAGCAGTGATAAGTTGACCCAGTGTCATCTCTCAAGGAAGATCTTTAAGGGCAATTAATTATGTCACAAGAAAGCTATAAACTAAGGATTGAAAGCTGTAAAATTATCTAAAGCTGGGAAAATAAACTTAACTAGAAACTTAAACTAAAGAATTATCTAGGCATGAAAAAGAATTATTAACTAATGCTTGTAATTTAAACTTAAATAAAACTTAATCTTAAAATTATCTAGGCGAATTAAACTATTAAACCCTAGGAAAGAATTAAACCAACTTAAAGTAAAGAATTAACTAGGCAAATTAAATTTAAATAACTTTAATTAAAATCTTATAATCTAATCTAACTAGGCAGAAACGAAATTGCAGAATTTAAAGTGCATAATTTAAAAGTGCAGAATCTAAAGGAAAGCATAAACATGAAAGCAAGTAAATTAAATTAAATACCGAAATACCGTAAAACGTCTTGAGAAGTAATCTGTCACGTAATTACTACTCTAAACGAAGAACTAATCTAAAACATGAATTGAAAGAACTAAAATAAACTAACTAAGAAAGCAATAAAAACCTAACTTTGGCTACTAGGCGTAAACTCAAAATTAGGGCAAAATACGTTAGTTCTTTCATGCAAAACAAGGCCCTTATTTATAGACTTCTCCTCAAAGTTGCCATCCAAAGCTGGACTCCTAAAGGTAATAGAATTATGTATGATAAGGTAACTCCAGCTGGCGTGTTCTTCAAGAAATCTCCTCCTAGCCAGAATTAACAATTCTGCACGTTCAGCTCTGAAAAAGGGCAGTGCAGAGCTGAAAGTCAGCTCTGGCGTCAGGGCAGAGCTGGAAGTCAGCTCGGGAAATTTAGCTCTGGCGAAAGTAACTCTTCACTGGAAGGCGAACTCTGGTGCGTCAGCTCGGGAAAGGTAGTCAGAGCTGAAAAGTCAGCTCTGGCGAGAAGGGCAGAGCTGGAAAGTCAGCTCTGGCGAGATGGGCAGAGCTGGAAAGTCAGCTCTGGCGAGATGGGCAGAGCTCGCAGCTCAGTTCTGGCGAGATGGGCAGAGCTCGCAGCTCAGCTCTGACGAGATGGGCAGAGCTCGAAGCTCAGCTCTGGCGCGATGGGCAGAGCTCGCAGCTCAGCTCTGGCTCGATGGGCAGAGCTTGAAGCTCAGCTCTGGCGCGATGGGCAGAGCTCGCAGCTCAGCTCTGGCGACAGAGCTATGCTCGCAGCTCAGCTCTGGCGACAGAGCTATGCTCTGCTACAGTGTGCTCTCGCAGCTCAGCTTTGCAGTACAGTGCTGGGCTCGCAGCTCAGCTTTGCGGTACGGTGCTGGGCTCGCAGCTCAGCTCTGCGGTACGGTGCTGGGCTCGCAGCTCAGCTCTGCGGTACGGTGCTGGGCTCGCAGCTCAGCTCTGCACACCAGAACAGCCAAAAAAATGCCAAATTCATCCAAATTCTCCAAAATTGCACTCTTCCCTCCATAAAACCTAGATCTCCTGCAAAGCATAAAATAAACCATAAAACGCACCAATTTCTAGAAGATTTAAGTCAATACATGCTCATGCAAACCCTTAAAAAATAGAACAATTAAGCATAAATCATTTATAAGCGTCGGCATTTCTATAAAAGTCAAGCATCGGAGTTTTGTGTTATACAATCAAAAGGTCGTAATTCAAATATGTACAAGGATTTTAATATATATATATACAGAGTTACACAACAAAACATGATCGAACTATATGTATGGAGATTAAATAAGCCAAGAACAACTTCAAAAACATCATGCTGCCATAGAGGCGGAAAGGCATCAAAAGGTGATCACTCGAAACAACGATCCCCCACCAACACCATGCCATCCTCCGACCATGCTTAACCTGCACATTTAGAAATATATGCAGGGCGTGAGTACATAATACTCAGTGGGCAGGCGCCGAAAGACAAGAAAAGTGCTCTTAGAGCTATATGTTTGATGCTTGCCATAACATCAGCAATACACAGAAATTTATTTGACGTCAAAGAAGCTGTGTATGCAGTTTTCATAATCAAACATCACAAAGAAGTGTCTGCAGACAAAAATAATCAACATGCATGTACCGCATCTACAAATTATCAACATCAAGGTACTGAGAAGTAGGCCTCCTTCTCAAGCACCGTGACCGCCCGACCCGAAGACGGCTCTCAGTCACCTCTGTGTACACAACCCCGCTTGTGGCAGGATCCGAATTCGTCTCATCAGTAGAGGGTAACACACAAGTTCATCATCAGAAATATTGGCAAGTCAAACAGTTTATAAACATCATTTTAATTCATCATTTGATAAGCTCATAACATCAATAAATCATTTTAGAAAACTCGGTAAGTTCATACTCAACATATTCTCAACATACTGCCCACCTGTAGTAACTTGGCGTGTTGCAGGTGGTATCTCAGAGAGATCTTTACTTACGTCCTCGACCAGTCTCTGTAGTTGTAACGTCGGAGTAGTGCATGTGACAAGTGAGGAATTAGTTAGAAACTTTCTCACAAAAAGCTTAACCTTAATCCTATAAAACACTCCTCATATCTATTCTCCAGCTTATCTCCGTCTAATCACTCGACTCTATGGTAAACAAACTCTAATCTTATTCACAATCATAACATGCAAGGCTAGATTAAAAGTAATTAAGCACATAAGCATACAACTCACTTACAAAACATGTCATAAGTGAACAGACACAAGTTGACTCAGGGACCAGAGCAGAGGAATGCTCGGTGGTCAGAATGGAAAAACTCAGTCGAGTGGAACGGAGTAGCTCGGCAGGACGTCAGAGAAATGCTCGCCAGGGTAGAGGAATCAACTTGCTCGGGCGGCGAAATCACGAATTCTCTGGCAGGGCAGCGGAGAAATGCCAGAGGAATGGCGAACTCTCCGTCGCCAGAGGAATCAAACGTCAGAGGAATCGATCGTCGGAGGAATCGATCGTCGGAGCAATCGATCGTCAGAGGAATCGATCGTCAGAGGAATCAAACTCCAGAGAAAACAAACTCCAGAGGAATCGAACTCGCTGACAGAGCAGCGGGGAAAAGATTTCTCTGGCATGCCAGCGGGGAAACGATTTCTCGGGCATGTCAGCGGGGAAACGACTTCTCGGTTCCGAGTAAAGCAAGACTCAAGACAGAACAATGCAGTCAAGAGCAACTCGGAAACTCATAAACTTTTTCACTCTCAAAAATCATCAAACACTCAAAAACATCATAATACACATCATGCAGCATCATGACTCACTCACGAACTTTACAACTCCAAAATCATCACAAACACGTTAATCCTATCACAGTTCTTACTCAAACATTAACACATCATGGAAGATATCACTTTATAGATTTTTCCCAAAAACTTATCTCAACTAATTTTTGTAAAAACTCAAACCTCAAGACTCAGTTTTATAAAAACACGTTAATCACTTCAAAACATCATATATAACACATTTCTCAACTCTATTTTGAAAAGAAGATTTTTACAGGGCACGAACCCAAGTTTTTGAAAATGAAGAAGAAAGGAGAAAGGGAAGTTTCTCATGCTTAAACATCTCATTACACACACATAACACCACATACTTCTCACAGCAAGTCTAGACTCATAGGATCAGAACACTTACTCAAAAAGTTTCAAGAAAGCGGGCATCTTTATCGGTTTCTTCAGGTTATAACTCTGCAAATCTTCTTGAAACAGGCGTGGAAAGTGTTTAAGGCTAGATTTTGCGGAGTATTCTATCTCGGTTATGTCTGGTGAAGCTTCGAGCTTAGTCTCCAATGGAGGAGAGAGTGAATGTCTTGAGGGAGAGAGAAGAAGTTGAAGGGCCGAAACTGATGAGAAATGACGGAGAGAGAGAGACGCTTCGGTTTTATCAATATTCTTATTCCATAAGATAAGTAGCATTTAATGCTCAATAGTAATTTGTATCCCCCTTGGCAGCAAATCCAATCGGCTATTTCCACATGTGGGAAAAAGGATAAAATATTGGTGGTGAAAAAAAAAAATGAGTGTGCGACGGTAATTCATCTAGGCTAATTTCGAAGATTACACAGACCCAAACAATATAAATGCGCACATATCATATAAATCACATAACATCAAATAAATCATATATAAAAAAAAACAGATCATCTCTCGTCATTACTCTAATCGTCACTCTAGATTAATCCTCTCTATAGAAATTCTCAATCACTACCTCAACTCTATCTCTCGTACTTCGTCTCAACTCGAAGATAAATAACCTCTCCATCTTAGCTCTAACATCATTCTCGATTCTCTTAACATCTCTATTTCACTCATCATACCATCCATCGATAACTTCCTCTCGACTCTAGTATGTTAGTCCTTAACTCTCGATAGTATTTCGATACTATTGTAAGGTAACTAAATACGGGGTGTTACAAGTAATTGAATAATTACACTAATAATCATGGAAATATTAATCATTAATAAAATTAGGGGTGGTACGGTACGGTATACCTTATTAAATCAATCATACCTTATACCTTACCTTTACCTCCGGTATGGAGAAAATTCATACCTTTACCTTACCTTTACATACGGTATACCTTAGTTCGGTATACCTTAAGTACGGTATGGAGAATATACAAAACCTTTACCGTACCTTTATTTCGGTATACCTTACCGAATTTCGGTATACCGTACTTTCACGGTATACCGCACTTTAACGGTATACCAAAATAATCGGTATTACCGAAATCGATAAAATTCAATACGGTAAAAAATTGATAACTTATTTATTTAAAACATGTTTAGATAATTTATAAATATTTTTAAAAATATAAACATAAAAATATATATTATATATTTTACAACTATAGATTTTGATACGATATATACCGCGATTTTCGGTATACCAATATATACGGATAACTGCGGTATATCAGAATAAGGTATTGTACCATATTATCGGTATATACCGAATATTAAGGTATACCATAATAAGGTATGATACCGCATCACCGGTATATACAATAATATTCGGTATATGTCGGTATACCAGTAATACGGTATCATACCGTGTTCCGGTATATACCTTTAATACGGTATTTATTGATTTTTTCGGTATATACCGCGGTAACGGTATACGCCGGTATACCCCGGTATCTGGAAAATCCATACCTTTACCTTACCTTAAATCTTCGGTACGGTATCATACCTTATCAAAAAAATCGGTATACCTTAAATTCGGTATTTTACGGTATTTTATGGCACGGTATGGCCGGTATACCGAGTTTTCGGTATATTTTTCCAGCCCTAAATAAAATGCCATAGCATAATTATTCATATGACCAATAAAATAATTATAGCACTAATATTAGTGCACTCACTCAATTATAATATTCCTCATCATAGGAAAAATAATTTAAAAATATTATGCTTGGAAAAATTTCCATAAACCGGCATTCTTTGATTTCTCGGTAAAAATAAACCGCACTTATTTTGGAAACTTAATTGAAATTCCAAGTGCTAAAGTCCTCAAGTAAAAATCATAATAACTTGCTCATAATGACACAAGTAACGAAAATCACATAATCAATCAGTCACGTAAATTCACATAATATCACGTCAAAGCAGTCGGCAAACACAGACAAACTAGACGTCTCTCTGACCGACTCTTTTCATCAAAGTTCTCACTCTTTCTTTTTCGACTCTATTTCCAACTCATTATTCCTATTTTCTTAATAGGATGGTCAATCTCTGATAACTCGGTATCCGGTAACTCTATTCCCGGTAGTCGGAAATAAAATAAAATCTCAACTCAATTCAATCAGCATCTCTGACTCAACTCATTTCTCAAATCTCATCACTCTAACTCCATCATTGGTTTGTCCACTCGTAACTCTATTAAAAGACAATCTGTCTTATCTGCTCATAAAAAAAATAGTCTCGCATCTCGACATCTCAGTATTCTCAATAATGTTAAGACACTATCTCACAACATAAGGAAAAGTACGGGGTGTTACAGTTTTACCTAGGCTTTGGATATACAATATTTACCTAAGGTCTATGATACGATCCTTGCCGACCAATCGAACACCACGCAAACGGAAGACTTGAAAAACGAACAGAAGATGGAATCCCAAAACCTCTGAATCTAACCCACGGAATGTTTTAGGCGAACGAATCCCTAAACCCCAACGTGAAGTTGACGCAGCAACTCGGGATGCTGAATGACACCCGACGAGGGTTGGTTGACTCGCCGTTACGTCGATACTTGAATTCGTCTTGGAATAATTAAGAGGAATTCGGAAGAGAGAAATAAAAACTCACAAGGTTATTGATAAAAGTAGGTTGAATTTCGTCCATCACATAGAGGCCTATTTATAGGCAAAACTTAAACCTAATCTATTAAGGAAACAACTTGATTAAGAGGTAAATAAACCCTAATTTCGAAAATCACAAGGCATCCAAACAAGGCCCTTATTTTCGAACTAATAAATACTGAAAACTAAAAGATTAAATTCAAAATTAATAATATGCCTTCCACATAAATAAAAGTCTTCAATCTTGGACCTCTTCGCAGCTAACAAGAGTAATCAAAAGTGCGTTGTCCAAATCGTCAATTCTTCTATCTCCAATTGGTTTCTTCATCAACTCTTGATTCCAAATCTCTTGGACTAACACCATCAAACTCTCCTTAAACTTCTTGGCTCGGGCTCTTGTGACTGGACCAACAGGCACGTGCACTGGATCTTGTACTAACGAACCTTAGGCTGCATCATTCCCCTCCTCTTGAAGAGGATTTGTCCTCAAATCCAAATCGTCACCTACATCAAAAGGACTTAAATCAGTTACATTAAAAGAAGCACTCACATTATACTCAACTGGTAAGTCCAACTTGTAGGCATTATCATTGATGCGCTCCAACACTTGGAATGGTCCATCCCCCCTAGGAAGTAACTTGGATCGACGCTGCAATGGAAACCTTTCCTTGCGCATGTGCAGCCATACCCAATCATCGGGCTCAAACACTACTTTGCGACGTCCTTGGTTAGCTCGCTCGACATACTGCTTCGTGCGCCTCTCAATATTCATCCTTGCCTTCTCATGAATCTGCTTCACAAAATCAGTCTTTTTCTTGCCATCAAGGTTAGTATACTCATGCTCAGGTAAGGGAGATAAATCCAATGGAGTCAAAGGATTAAATCCATACACAATCTCAAATGGCGAAAATTGAGTAGCAGAATGAACAGAACGATTATAAGCAAACTCAACATGAGGCAAACAATCTTCCCAAGACTTAATGTTCTTCTTGATAATAGCTCTAAGCAAAGTAGACAAAGTCCGATTCACTACCTCTGTTTGACCATCAGTTTGTGGATGACAAGTAGTAGAAAACAAAAGTTTAGTACCCAACTTACACCACAAAGTCTTCCAAAAATAGCTCAAGAACTTCGAATCCCTATCAGAAACAATAGTCCTAGGCATGTCATGCAATCTAACAATCTCTCTAAAGAATAGATCATCTACATGAGATGCATCATCAGATTTATGACATGGAATAAAATGTGCCATCTTAGAAAATCGATCAACAACCACAAAGATGGAATCTCGACCACGCTTAGTCCTAGGCAAACCTAACACAAAATCCATAGAAATATCAATCCAAGGTGCTATAGGAATAGGCAATGGTGTATACAATCCATGGGAACTCACCCTAGACTTAGCTTGTTTACATGTAACACATCGACCACAAATTCTCTCAACATCACGTTTCATATGAGGCCAAAAGAAATGCTCAAGCAGAACAACTAAAGTCTTAGCAATGCCAAAATGTCCCATCAAACCCCCCACCATGAGACTCAAGCAATAACAACTCACGTAAAGAACATTTAGGAACACATAACTTATTCTTCCTAAAAAGATAGTCATCATGCCTAAAATACTCTCCACTAGCAGCTCTCGCACATGCTAGATAAATCTCACCAAAATCATCATCATGCTCATACAAACTCTTGATACACTCAAAACCAAGCAACTTAGCATCTAAGGTAGAGATCAAGGCATACCTCCGAGAAAGTGCGTCAGCCACAACATTCTCTTTACCTTGCTTGTATTTGATGACGTAGAGAAACGTCTCAATGAACTCCATTCACCTCGCATGCCGCTTGTTCAACTTGTGCTGCCCCTTCAAGTGTTTTAACGACTCATGATCCGTGTGAATGACGAACTCATTGGGCCACAAGTAGTGCTGCCACGTTTGCAAAGCTCTCACCAATGCGTACAACTCCTTATCATACGTGGGATAACTCAACGTCGCCCCGTTTAGCTTCTCGCTGAAGTACGCAATGGGTCATCTCTCTTGCATCAACACTGCACCAATACCAACACCAGAAGCATCACATTCAATTTCAAAAGATTTGGAAAAATTAGGAAGAGATAATACCGGGGCGTGGGTCAATTTGTATTTCAACTGCTGAAATGCATCCTCTTGCGCCTTTCCCCACTTAAACTCCACATTCTTCTTGATGACTTCCGTCAAAGGTGCTGCAACACTGCTAAAATGAGGCACGAATCACCTGTAGAAGCTAGCAAGTCCATGAAAGCTTCGAACTGCTGCAATGTTCGTCGGCGTTGGCCACTCTTGGATAGCTCGTATCTTCTCCTCATCAACCTGTACACCCTGTGCACTAACAACAAAACCAAGAAACATAAGCTTGTCCGTACCGAAAGTGCACTTCTTAAGGTTAGCAAACAACTTTTCCTTTCGAAGTACATCCATAACAGACCTCAAATGTTCAACATGCTCATCATGATTCTGGCTATAAATGAGGATATCATCAAAGTAGACAACAACAAATCTGCCAATGAAAGCACGCAAAACATGATTCATAAGACGCATGAACATACTAGGCGCATTAGTCAAACCAAAAGACATAACTAACCACTCATACAAACCAAGTTTTGTCTTAAAAGCAGTTTTCCATTCATCACCTTCCTTAATCCTAATCTGATGGTATCCACTACGCAAATCGATCTTAGAAAAGACACAAGAACCATGTAACTCATCTAGCATATCATCTAAACGAGGGATAGGATGGCGATACTTTACCGTGATGTTATTGATGACTCGGCAATCACAGCACATCCTCAAAGACGTGTCCTTCTTTGGTACAAGTAGAACGGATACCGCACAAGTGTCGCAGCCCGACATCTAGCCAGTGATAGCGTAGATCGGGTATCGATACGACTAATAAAATGATAAGGTAAAACAAGTGAAACTAGATGACTCATCAAGCGGAAGCTACTAATAATTAATGTTAAAACAAATAAAATATCATCAAAGGCATCAGGATTCTAGTCAACAAAAACAAAGGGAGTATAGCTAAATATTTACAAGGATTCTTATTGTTCAGGGTAGCACATCAAAACGTGATCAGACTATATGTATGAAGACATATAGCTGAGAGTGACAATCTTAATTAAGTTCAAAGGACATAGTCTTCAACTACTCACACTACCGTATACGAGCAGAATACGGTACTCAAAAGTCATATGAAACAACAAACCCTCCAGCAGCCCTTCAATCTCTCTCCTTGCTCATCCTGCACATTTAGAAATACATGCAGGGCTGAGTATAAAATACTCAGTGGACATAAGCCGAACAATAAACAGTCTCACTCTTAGAGCTATAGATTGAACTTGCCACAGTTTTAAGCAGATCACAGAGGTTTTAGTATGAATAAACCTGTGAAAGCTTAATTTCAAACAAAAGCATCATAAATATCAAATGAACGATTGCGCAATCAAAATACTCAACATGTAAGTACCACATCTACAATTCATCATCAAAGGTACCGAGAAGTAGGCCTCCCTCTCGAGTACCGTGACTGGCCGACCCGATAGACGGCTCACAGTCACCTCTGTGCACAAATCCCGCTTGAGGCGGGACCGAATTCGTCCCATCAGTAGAGGGTATCAAACAAGCTCATCATTGAAATAATTTGGCAAGTCAAAGGTGGAAATCATAAATCATCTCAAAACATTTATCAAGTCATATCATCATCGTTATTTTGAAAGCTCATACAATAAAAAAAATCAAAATAATGCCCACCTTAAAATTCTAGCTTTGGTTCTCGTATTTTGGCGTGATCTCAATTGCTTCCTCGACTCATATCTTCAGATATCATCATTGGCGTAGACGGTTCATGTAATAAAATAAACGTCGATCAGACAATTCCTCACTAGGTTCACTATTCTCATCTTAGTACTAGTCTTTGTTTCTCATCGGTTCCTTGTAATTAATCACTCTTATAATAATACTTCCTAAATATTCATCGTTTCCACTCTCAACTCATCACCAAATTTCTAAGTCTAATCTGTCCATTAAGGAACAAACTCCTAAATACTCAAACCCAGATAACATCTATCAATCACATACAAAAGTTATGGTATTATAACACATTCTTTAATACATTCACGATAAATCCATAATACTATATGACACCATTATGTGATTAAATATTTCAATAAAAACCTAATTCAGATAAGTAGATTAAACTCGGAAAAAGTTTTATGTCTATATATATATATATAAAAATATATATATACTCCATTAGCATTTTTTTTACGAATTAATACGGTGTATAGTTATCGCTATTAACACATGAACTTATAATAAATCAAAAGTGGGTGTGTTGTGAAAGACCATACTTGACCTCATACCCTCTGTTTTAACTTCGAGGAATAAACTGTTTCACCTCGGAACTCTTCTGGGTTTGGGACTCATACCATTTGAAACCTCTTGAAGTCTAGTTTCATTTAAAAAAAAGTTGGTCGAAAAAATATAAGTGGTTCAGGAGATATGACCATTTTCCTACAGCCTACCATGTTCGGCAGTTTTGTGCAACTGTAAGTTTTGATTTTTGAAAACTAGTAGATCTTGTCAAAATGACTTGAACTTTTATAGGTAGCTAAATAACATGTTCATATTATTCCTATAAAAATTTGGAAACCAAAAACTCAAGGGAAGCTACTGAAAAGGTGACTCTAGTACCTGTTTCTTCCAAACTTTTGGTAGAAAGTTGCAGTTGGATTTTTATAATTTAAAAGCGTATCAAACGATGTCCAAATGACTTAAAATTTTTCATGAGCGTTGCTAACACTTATATATATTTACCATAAAATTTTCAAGATTTTTGGGTATCTATAACCCTGTCGAATTCAATCAAGTCAGTAGCTTGGTAAGCTAGCCAATTTAACTCATCAATTAGCCAATCTTAAGCATATAGCCAAGTTTACCTTATTTCCCATCAAACCAATTCATCATAATCTTTATCAATCATCTCTAATCATCATTTTAATCCATCAACTATCATAGCTACAATCTCATAGGCTCATTTTTATACTCAAATCCTTACTTACTTCATGAACTTCAAATTTCCAACATCACACAAACTAACACCTTCAATAATCCATATCTTAAAATAAATCCATGCTTTTCATTCAAAAGACAAAAAATAACATCTTAATAGCGTGTATATACTCTCCACTTAAGGTTAGAAGATGACAATATTTTAGAAGACTTCCAACCCTAGTAATTTTCGAAAATATTAAAGAAAAGATGAGGTGATGTTTTCATGCTTTGATCCTCCATTTACATGTTTATCAAGCTTAAATATAAATAGATTCATGTTTTTAGAAGCTTACTCTATGATTTTTGAAGAGAAAAGTATAGCTCCTCCTTCTTGAAACCAAGCTTTCAATCACACTCTAGCTTTTGATTTATGGAGATAATGATGTTTTGTGCTTGATTTAAGAGCTTTCTATGGTGTAGAATTGATCTATGGAGCTTTGGTTATGCCCAACAATGGAAGGTGTTGATGGAAAAAGAGAGAGAAGAGAGAGGCATGGGACGGCTGCTATGTGGGATGAAAGAGGAATAAGGTGTTTTATTTAATCCCATTTACTTAGCCATCAAGTATTGGATAAATAACACGTGCTTATTTATCCACTTGTTATTTATCCACTTGCATAAAATATCTTATCCCTTTTGCTTAGTTATCCACTTGCTTCGACTCCCCTTTCTAAAGTCAGTTCCGCACCAGAGCAGAGCACATCTCGACCACCAGAGCAGAGCTCGACTTCAGCTCTGCCACTCAGAGCAGAGCAGAGCTCAGCTTTCAGCTCTGCCATCAGAGCAGAGCTCATCTTCAGCTCTGCCTCCAGAGCAGAGCTCAACTTCAGCTCTGCCTCCAGAGCAGAGCTCGATTCAGCTCTGCCTCTGGCAGAGCAGAGCTCGACTCAGCTCTGCCTCTGGCAGAGCAGAGCTCGACTCAGCTCTGCCTCCAAGGCAGAGCTCGATTCAGCTCTGCCTCTAGAGCAGAGCTCGACTTCAGCTCTGCCTCCAGAGCAGAGCTTGATTTCAGCTCTGCTGCCAGAGCAGAGCTCGGCTCAACTTCTGCTCTGCTTCCAGAGCAGAGCTCGGTTTTTAGCTCTACTGCCAGAGCAGAGCTCGGATTTAGCTCTGCTGCCAGAGCAGAGCTCGGATTCGCCAGAGCTCGGCTCGCCAGAGCTGCTGACTCAACCTAGAACACCTCTAGTTTGACTTGCAATAGGACAAGGACATTCTAGTGATGGTAAGTTGACCCAGTGTCATCTCTCAAGGAAAGTCTTTAAGGGCTTTTAGTAGTATCGTAGGAAAAAGCAATAAAAGAAAGCAATAAAGGGATTGATTATTAAACTAAAACTTAGAATTAAAAACTTAAGTAAAAACCGAACTTAAAATTAAACTAGGCGAATTGAACCATTAAACCCTAGGCAAGATCTTAAAGAACTTAAATTAAACCTACTTAAGAAATTAAATACTTGTAAATTTAAAGACTTCTAATCTAGGCGTGAAACTAAAGTGCATAATTTAAATTGCATAATTGAAAAGAAAGCATAAACATAAACGAAAAGCATAAACATGATTAAACGAAAGAAATTGAATTTAAATACGAAATACCGTAATTGTCTTGAACGTGTAATTGTGTCACTCAATCACAATCCAAGAATAAACTAAAAACTGAATTGAAATCTAACTTAAAACAATGAAACTCGAAACTATGAAAAACTATGAAAGCAAGTAAATCCTAAGCTTCGGATGCCAACAGATCTCAAAGATGGCGTCTAAAACTAGGGCAAAAGATTGATTATTACAATGAAAAGTATGGCCCTATTTATAGACTTCAATTCCCTATGGATCACCATGGAAGTTGCCATGCAAAGAAGAATTCTAAAGGCAATAAAATCGTGCAAAATAAGGCAACTTCCAGCTGCAATGCGCGCTCTGGGAACACTCCTACTCCGGCCGAATTCGGGGCTCTCGCCAGCGGAATGGCTTCCGCTCTGGCATTCGCCAGAGGAATGGGTCTCCAGCGGAATCGCTTCCTCTCTGGCATTCGCCAGAGGAACGGTGAATTCTCTGCTATCGCCAGAGGAACGGCGATTTCTCTGGCTTCTCTGACTATTGAGCGCTGGACTTTACTTCTCTGATGCTGGCGCTTCTCGGCAGAGGAATAGGTGATTCCTCTGCTCTGGCTTCTCGATTCCTCTGACTTTTGATTTCTCTGACTAGCGACTCTTCTGACTAGCGACTTCTCTGACTAGCGACTTCTCTGACTGGTAACTCCGCTGGCGCTTATGATTCCTCTGGCGCTTTGATTCTGGGGCATTTCTCTGGCTTCCCATTTCGCTGCTCTGGCAAGCGGGGCTTCGCTTCTCTGACATGCCAGAGTATGCACAAAAACACTATTCTTAGCCCAAAGCTCTCCACAATTTGCACTATTCATCTTGAAAACCTAAATCTTCTGCAAAGCATAAAATAGACCATAAAACGCACCAATTTCCAGAAGATTTAACTTAAAATAAGCACATGCAAACCCCTAAAATTAGGACAATTAGGCATAAATCAACCCCCCCCACACTTAGCCTTTTGCTTGTCCTCAAGCAAAATCCATATGAATCCTAGGAAGAGATTGATTTCAACAATGCTAATTTCCATCCAAACATTCTCAAAGTGAATTCAAAGTTTTACAATCAAAGCACATCTCTCGATCATGCAAGTAACTCAAAGTTTAAGACACAACAAAAGAGTAATGTAAGTAATTCGATCAGACCCAATTCTCCGCTAGAAGTGAATTCCCTAATGTGATCGCCTATATAATCAATATCACCATTTTTCACACTTATTTTAAGATTTTCGATAGTTGAGCCATAATTCATGAAATAAACATCATTTGGATGTAATCCAAAGTCTTTTCACGTGGTTTCCCATGCTCATAGTTAGACTAGAGGAGCAGAGACTCAGAGCTATCACATTTCAGAACAGGCCAGATGTTTCAGAGCTGGCAATTTTAAAGTTGGCAATTCGTCCAACATTTTTCACATTTCACAGATAAGATACGATCGTAGGCAATCACAATGACAACACTCCTTCTAGCATCTACCGGACAAATCACGTTTTACTAACTTACAATCGTGTTGTAACAAAACTCTTAATTCTTTGCACAATCAAGAAACATATATCAAGAGTAAAACAAGAATAACCACCATTCATTCACAAACCCGAAATTCGCATCGAAAACCATTTACTCTTCCACAAATTCATAAAAATTAGCAAGATTCAAGACCAAAAACTAAGCATAGAAAAATCAATTTCGCCCAATTGAAAGCATAATCACAATCATAATCTCAATAAAACACCCCCCCCCACACTTAAAGCATGCCATGTCCTCAGGGCACAAAAGAAATAAAAAGAGTGGAGAATACGTTCCTGATTATCGGCATTGAGAAACTGAAGCATCGTGCGAGGTGGTGAAGAGGGGAATTCGCGGTCTGTGGCAGAGTGGAGAGTTGCAGCGCTGCAGAGTAGAAAGTGGCCACACTGAATTAGGTCAACGCTGGCAGAGCAGCGCGGAAAAGTGCAGCGCGGAAAAATGCAGCGGGGAGAAAGGCAGCGCTGAAGTCAAAACATGAACACCACATCAAAGTATCCGCGCAAGCAACCAAAACTTAGGAAAGACACAAACAACAGAAAACAAGAAAAACAAAAACTAAAAACAAACCAACGGTGGGTTGCCTCCCACCAAGCGCTAGATTTAAAGTCGCCAGCCCGACTTCAGTTTTGATTCATCAATGAGGATCGTGCAGAGTGTGAGACTCCGCCACCATCGAAGTATTCAACTGCCCATAATCGGTTTTTATGCGATGTCCGTCTCCTCTGAAATTTTCCTTAGAAGGAGTTGCACCAGGGTCAAACACGTCCTTTGGTAACACACCTTCTTTATTTAGGGACAACGCTACCGATCTGAACCTCGGCTTCTCCTTTTTCTCTTCTAAGAATACGTTCTTGAGATTCGCTGGGAGTTCCTTCAGTGCCAGCGCTGGCCTCTTGGTTCTCATTTGTTCATCAATGGGCAGCTCCGTATGGCAGGGCAGCGCTGAGCTCGGCAGAGCTGGACTGGACATGGCTGAGCTCGGCATAACTGGCTGGGCAGAGCTGGGCAGCACAGAGCTCGGCATAGCGGGTTGGGCAGAGTTGGGCAGCACTGAGCTCGGCAGAGCTGGGCTGAAGGGTGCAGCGCTGGGCAGTGGAGAGCTAAAGGTTGCAGTGCTGAAGGGGGCAGAGCTGGCGAGTGCAGAGCTGAACTCTTCAGCTTCCCGAGCTAGCTCTTCCATGTCTGCCGATCCAGCACAGACTTCCACACACTCCTGCTCCTGTAAAAATACCTTATCAACCAAGCCATCAATAGGATCTATAAAGGAGCATTCGTTGATAAAATTTGCAGAAGGCATAGCACGACTATCATGCACAGAGAAAGACACTGACTCCCCTAACACGGTCATTTTAATATTTCCATCCTTAACATCAATTAAGGTGTTAGTGGTTGCCATAAACGGTCTTCCTAACAGTAGTGTGTGCTCGACACCATTTTCATGCACCTCCCCAATCTCGAGAACCACAAAATCTACGGGAATAATCAAGCCCCCAACATTCACCAAAACATCCTCTACGATCCCACAGGGGTATCTAACGGATCTATCGGCGAGTTGTAGACACATGCGAGTGGGTTTCAAATCACCTAACTCTAATTGTTTAAAAATAGAGTAAGGCATAAGGTTAATTCCAGCACCCAAATCTAACATTCCCGTAGCTTCCTTACCATTTCCTAAAGCAATTTTAATCACGAAGCTACATGGGTCGCGTTGCTTTGGTGGCAGAGGCTGCTGTATGATCGAGTTCGCAATTTCTGAGACCAAAACCTTCTCATTGTCCTCGAACTTCCGCTTGTTGGAGACTAACTCCTTGAAAAACTTCACATACGCCGGGACTCTTCTGATCACATCAAGGAGGGGCAGATTCACGTTCACCTTGGCAAGCATGTTGTAGAAGTCGGCGAACTGTTTATCCATCTTTTCATTCCGCAATCTGCCTGGAAAAGGAATTGGTGGCCGATAAGGTGTAGTGGATTTGTGTAGTTTGGCCTCTTTTCCTTCCTCCATCACTCCGTCTTTTGGCTGATCTTCCTTCTCTCCTTCCTTTTTCTTCTGCTCTGGTCCTTCTTCTTCATAAGGGCTCGTCAGAGTGGAACTTGGCAGAACTGAACCTTGTGCGGCGGAATTCTGCAGAGGTGACTTCGCCAGAGGTGACTTCGGCATCTCTGGACTCGGCAGAGCTGGCTTCGCCAGAGGTGACTTCGGCAGCTCTGAATTTCTGGTCTGCTCCGGATCCTTCACGTTGTTGTCCACCATTTTGCCGCTGCGAAGAACAGTGACAGCTTGAGCCTGGTGAGTTTGCAGGGGTTGGCCATGAAATTTCCCGGGCTGCTGCTGCTGTTGAATTTGGTTCAAAGTGCCCGACAATTGCCCCACGGTAGTCTCAAGTCTTTTTATTGTGGCGGATTGAGACTCAAAGTTTTGCTTAGTCATCTCCATGTTCTGCTTGCTGATCTCCATGAAGGACTGCATAGTCTCCTCCAAAGACGGCCTCTGCGGTGGAACTTGCTTTTGAAACTGCTGCGCATTCTGCAATTGTTGAGGTTGAAAGTTCCCTTGCTGCATTGGGGGCGGTTGATATTGCTGTGGGTATTGTTGTGGAATGCTCGGCTGCGGTGGGAAGTATTGTTGCTGCTGTTGATATCCCATTTGGGGTGGTCGACGGTATTGATTCCCCCCGAGATTTTGATTTCCCCATCCAGCATTCGGCTGACTTCTCCATCCTCCAATGACATTCTATTGACCTTGATTCATGTTCTGCCCATATGGTCTGCTTGGCCTTTGATTATAGCTTTGAAATCCTTGTGCCGCATAGACTTCAGCTTGTCCTTCCGGAGTAAACTCTCCCACTCTATGGCACTCATTGGCTCCATGGCTGAAATCTCCACATATACCACAAGGCTCAACGTACTGCTGGGGGACGGAAGGAGTTTCCATCTTGCCCATTTTAAGATGCTCCACCTGTCTCACAAGATCGGCTACTTGCTTCTGCAGTTCAAACTGATTTGTCACTGCGCTGGCATCAACTCTTCTTCCACGGACAGATTTCTGTTGGGAGCTTTCGACCAAAGTCTTGAAAATCTCTTTCAGGTCTGCAGCTGTCTTCCGAGCTATGTTTCCTCCTGCCGTGCTATCTACCATAAATTGGGCAGTTTCTACTAACCCATCGTAGAAAAACTGCATCAACATCACATTAGTGAATTGATGTTGAGGACATTGGCGGAGGAGTTCTTCATATCTCTCCCAAGCTTCGTGCAAAGGCTCGTCCGCTCCTTGGGTGAACTCCATTATTTTTGTTCTCAGCTCCTGTGTCTTGTGACTTGGGTAGTATTTCAGCATGAATTTTTCACAAGCATCTCCCCACGTACTGATAGAGTTGGGCGGCAGAGATAGTATCCGCGTCCTCGCCCGGTCTTTAAGTGCATAGGGGAAACACTTGAGCTTGAGTTGGTCCTCTGTGAGAGTAAGCAAGGGAATCGTTTGCACTTGTGTGCAAAAATCTCGGATGAATTGCAGAGCATCCTCGCTTGGCATCCCATGAAACACCGGCAGTAAACTCGAATCATTAGGTTTGAGATTGTAGTTTCTCACAGCAGTGGGGATCACGATTGCCGACGTGTTGGCATCTCCAATCACCGGCCTGGTGAAGTCTCCCATGTACTCCATGTTTTGAGCCATGACTTCTTTCTCCTCGTGTAAATCCTGCTCAGTGTGAAAATTGGCGGAGCTGGCCTTTTCCTCCTTAGTGTGTTCTGTTGTGGCTGTGGTCTGCTCTGGCTGGTCAGAGCTGGCTGCCTCCTCTACTACGGTTTGCTCTGGAACGTCAAGATCGGAGTCAGAGCTGGAATTGGCGAGGCTTGCAGCGCCGTCCTCGGAATCAGAGTCAGAGTATAAAGCGTCTGCTCTAGTATGTGTCCGAGTGTTATCCAGCGGGGACGTTAGTTTTCTTTTCAGACTACGGCGTCCCTGCATACACAACACTTAACACACGGGTGAAACGCACCGGGTGGAAAGAAAATAAAAGTAAAAATAAAAACGTAAAAACTGAAAATTAAATAAAGCAAGTAAAACGACACAACTAAAACGCCTAAAACTTTCCCCGGCAACGGCGCCAAAATTTGACTCAACCTAGAACACCTCTAGTTTGACTTGCAAGGACATTCTAGTGATGGTAAGTTGACCCAGTGTCATCTCTCAAGGAAAGTCTTTAAGGGCTTTTAGTAGTATCGTAGGAAAAAGCAATAAAGGGATTGATTATTAAACTAAAACTTAGAATTAAAAACTTAAGTAAAAACCGAACTTAAAATTAAACTAGGCGAATTGAACTATTAAACCCTAGGCAAGATTTTAAAGAACTTAAATTAAACCTACTTAAGAAATTAAATACTTGTAAATTTAAAGACTTCTAATCTAGGCATGAAACTAAAGTGCATAATTTAAATTGCATAATTGAAAAGAAAGCATAAACATAAACGAAAAGCATAAACATGATTAAACGAAAGAAATTGAATTTAAATACGAAATACCGTAATTGTCTTGAACGTGTAATTGTGTCACTCAATCACAATCCAAGAATAAACTAAAAACTGAATTGAAATCTAACTTAAAACAATGAAACTCGAAACTATGAAAAACTATGAAAGCAAGTAAATCCTAAGCTTCGGATGCCAACAGATCTCAAAGATGGCGTCTAAAACTAGGGCAAAAGATTGATTATTACAATGAAAAGTATGGCCCTATTTATAGACTTCAATTCCCTATGGATCACCATGGAAGTTGCCATGCAAAGAAGAATTCTAAAGGCAATAAAATCGTGCAAAATAAGGCAACTTCCAGCTGCAATGCGCGCTCTGGGAACACTCCTACTCCGGCCGAATTCGGGGCTCTCGCCAGCGGAATGGCTTCCGCTCTGGCATTCGCCAGAGGAATGGGTCTCCAGCGGAATCGCTTCCTCTCTGGCATTCGCCAGAGGAACGGTGAATTCTCTGCTATCGCCAGAGGAACGGCGATTTCTCTGGCTTCTCTGACTATTGAGCGCTGGACTTTACTTCTCTGATGCTGGCGCTTCTCGGCAGAGGAATAGGTGATTCCTCTGCTCTGGCTTCTCGATTCCTCTGACTTTTGATTTCTCTGACTAGCTACTCTTCTGACTAGCGACTTCTCTGACTAGCGACTTCTCTGACTGGTGACTCTGCTGGTGCTTATGATTCCTCTGGCGCTTTGATTCTGGGGCATTTCTCTGGCTTCCCATTTCGCTGCTCTGGCAAGCGGGGCTTCGCTTCTCTGACATGCCAGAGTATGCACAAAAACACTATTCTTAGCCCAAAACTCTCCACAATTTGCACTATTCATCTTGAAAACCTAAATCTTCTGCAAAGCATAAAATAGACCATAAAACGCACCAATTTCCAGAAGATTTAACTTAAAATAAGCACATGCAAACCCCTAAAATTAGAACAATTAGGCATAAATCAGCTGCCACCAACTAATGAAAGAAAAGAAAATTTTAACTACATCAATGTTCAACCAACATCTCTATACATCCTTATTTTCTCAAAGTATTTCATTCTCTAGTTCCAACATCGAAAATATAGTAACTCAATCTATTTGGATATCTCATCTCATCATAAGCTTATTTTTATTTCTCAATGCTCTAAAAAAAATACATCTCAAAATATTTATTATGAGGAAAAAAATGCGGGGTGTTACAACAAGGACTCAAACTCTCCCTCACATGCCCTTTGGCCAATAACTCACCAATTTGCCTCTCCAACTCCTTTGTCTCCTCCGGATTTGTTCGGTAAGCTGGTCGATTCGGCAGTGTAGCGTCGGGCACAAAGTCAATCTGATGCTCAATCCCTCGAATTGGTGGTAAACCGGCAGGTGTGTCTTCAGGAAAAATATCATCAAACTCTTGCAAAATAGAACGAATAGAAGGGGGTAGAGAAGAGAGATCGTTAGTAATAACCAAGTTCTCCTGATATCGAAAGGACTTATGATCGTTAGAGAACAGCATGATCGGCCTCTCCTCCTGTACACACCACTTCAGATCACTAGCCCTAGCAAGAAAGGACTTATGAATCAACCCATTCTCCTACTTCTCCATGGGCTTCTCCTTTGACTTTACCTTGTCCGCCTCCTTTTGCAATTGCACTTGATCCTCATAAACTTGTTTAGGAGTAAGAGGAACAAGCGACACCTTTTTCTGCTTGTATTCAAATGAATATTTGTTGGTGAAGCCAACATGAATAGCACGGCGATCAAACTGCCACGGTCGCCCCAACAGGATGTTGCTCGCTTGCATAGGGATCACATTACACACAACCTCATCCTCATACTTCCCAATGCGAAACGGAACCTTCACTTGCTTCGTCACTTTGATGACGCCTGTCTCATTCAGCCACTGCAAACGATACGGCTTGGGATGCTTCTCCGTGGTCAGCCCCAATCTCTCAACCATGGCTCTACTAGCCACATTCGTGCAACTCCCGCCATCAATGATCACACTACATACCTTGTCTTGAACAAGACATCTCGTGTGAAAGAGGTTCTCCCGCAGCTCTCGCTCATTGGGTTAAGTTTGGACACTCAAGGCTCTCCTAGCTACCAAAAGTTGTCCATTGGGCGCGAAAATCTCCTCACACTCATCCTCATCATCGGCACCATCTACATCCTCCAATTTCAGCATATCAGGATCGGTCTCATCACCATCCGTCACGACTTCGCCGTCATCTCTCATGATCATAATTCTCCTGTTCGGGCAGTCACTCATAATATGCCCGAAACCTTGGCACGTGAAGCACTTCTTATCTCGATTTTGACCATCGGAAACGGCCGAAATGCCCTGATTTTCTGCACCGGATCCCTCATGTCGGGACCTAACAAACTGCTTCTTCTCCTCTCTCGGCGGTGCCTCCTTTTTCCATTGATTCCCTTTTGACGAGGAACCACTAGAAACTGGTTGCGATTGCCTCCAATTGCCCTGATTCTGGCGCTGGTTGCTGCTGTTGTTGCCCTTCCTCTTGAGTTGATTCTCGATCTTTATGGCCATGTGAACCATGTCCTCCAACTCAACGTAGTGCTGCAACTCCACCTTATCACGAATATCCCAATGCAAACCGGCTAAGAATCTCGCCATGGTCGCCTCTCGCTCCTCCACCACATTGGCTCGAATCATGGCAACCTCCATCTCCTTATAATACTCATCTACACTCCGACTGTCTTGCCTCAAAGTCTGCAACTTGTTGAAAAGCTCGCGCTAGTAATGATTCGGCATAAAACGCTTCCTCATCACAGCCTTCATCTCCTGCCAAGTCTGAATAGGTGGCTCACTGTTTCTCCTCCTACTCGTCACCATCTGATCCCACCAAACAAGTGCATAATCTGAGAACTCAATCGCTGCCAACTTCACCTTCTTGATCTCTGAATAGTTGTGGCAATCGAACATAAGCTCCACCTTTCTCTCCCAATCAAGATACAATTCGGGGTCATTCTTCCCTTGGAAGGAAGGAATGTTCATCTTGATGTTGCCCAGATTGTTATCTTGCCACGTTCTGCCGCCATCGTCCTCTTCCTCAAATCCTGTATCATCTACATGCTCATCATACGGACGGTGGAATCGACCTCCTCGCCCGCCTCGGCCTCCTCGTGTGAAATTGATCTCTCGAGAATGAGACTGCTCCATCTGTTCGATCTTGTCGTACACTCCCTCGATTTCTGAGTGTAGCATCTTGCCAAATTCTGAGCGAAGTGCCTCCATCACGAGTTTAAACTTTGGATCCATAACAGGGCTATCGCACAAATCCGCACCCTGTTCATCTTTCTTAGACATAGTGACACAGACAGAAAATAAGAAACGGTTAGTGAAACAAAATAAAAGGACCTCACCACCTCACAAACACTCGTGTATCACTCAAGATGAAATCACTCAGCGCTCGTGTATCACACACAATTCACGGCTTTTTCCCTCTAATAGTCTCACCACTCTTGCCTTTTTCCGCTCAATTTCTCTCTCAAGGAATCAAATTCCCTCAATCTACCAACTGAACTCAAAAACCAACTGCACCAACGAGATTGCCAAACTGTCTCAACGAGAGCACTCAACGAAACGTCCCACAAGAGACAACACCAACAACACTAAACGGACACGAAAAGGTGGGAAACCCCCAAACGAAATCGAAGACAACCAAAAACGCAGACTGAACAACCCAAAAAGTACTGCATAGAAATAGGCTCAAAACGCTCTATACTGCCCAAGGATTCCAGAAACACAACGAGAAGTAATCGAAAATCGGAAAAAGTGTACGCTGAAACTGCCCCGAAAGGGTCTATACTACCCAAGGACTCCAGAAAACACAACGAGAAATAATCAAAAACCGGAATAAAAAATGTACGCAGAAACGGCCCCAAAAGGCTCTATACGACGCCAGTGAACTGTAGGAACAAGATGCTGCAAGAAAATTTTTGGAAATTCTATACTTTTTTTTGGAACCCTAACGGACTATAGGTTCTGAAAAAAAAGTCAAGAACCAAACGAAATTATGACGTATGGATTTATATGGATGTGTGTAAGTCGTATGATGATAGATGTGTATAAGCGTGTATGTTTATGAGTAATTCAGACCACGCAGATATCTTAATTCGAAGGATATTATGATATTGAAATCACAGCAGAACAAAATCAGACGCAGACCTAGGTAAAATCGAAACCCTAGGAATTAAAACTACCGCAGAAAGCGGAACAGAAAACTCGGACGTAGAGAACCCTAAAACGCAGAAAACGGAAATCCTAAAATTCTACCCTTGACACAGAAACGAAAAAAAAATGAAACCTGGATACGAAACGCGGCTCTGGTGCCAAATGATACGATCCTTGCCGACCAATCGAACACCACGCAAACGAAAAACTTGAAAAACGAACAGAAGATGGAATCCCAAAACCTCTGAATCTAACCCACGAAATGATTTAGGCGAACGAATCCCTAAACCCCAACGTGAAGTTGACGCAGCAACTCGGGGACGCTGAATGACACCCGACGAGGGTTGGTTGACTCGCCGTTATGTCGATACTTGAATTCGTCTTGGAATAATTAAGAGGAATTCGGAAGAGATAAATAAAAACTCACAAGTTTATTGATAAAAGTAGGCTGAATTTCGTCCATCACATAGAGGCCTATTTATAGGCAAAACTTAAACCTAATCTATTAAGGAAACAACTTGATTAAGAGGTAAAGAAACCCTAATTTCGAAAATCACAAGGCATCCAAACAAGGCCCTTGTTTTCGAACTAATAAATACTGAAAACTAAAAGATTAAATTCGAAATTAATAATATGCCTTCCACATAAATAAAAGTCTTCAATCTTGGACCCCTTTGCAGCTAACAAGAGTAATCAAAAGTGCGCTGTCCAAATCGTCAATTCTTCTATCTCCAATTGGTTTCTTCATCAACTCTTGATTGCAAATCTCTTGGACTAATACCATCAAACTCTCCTTAAACTTCTTGGCTCGGGCTCTTGTGACTGGACCAACAGGCACGTGCACTGGATCTTGTACTAACAAACCTTGGGCTGCATCAGTCTAAGAGAAAGTATGTAATCAGTGGTAACTGATTTTTATGTTGAATCGGTGTGGATTGAAGTGATCCTTGAGCGCTATTTATTGAAGACGTCTGGAATAGATCCGTTGGTGGAGATGGTCTTCAAGATTTCTTCCGTTAGAGAGTAATTTGAACTTGGGCTAAGGCTTCAATCTTCTTGGTTACTTGTTTGGTGAGAATAGCTACTTTGAAGATCAGGAGATGCGACATCTCTGAAAAGGTAATCACTGAAAAGGAATAGCCTCTGCAGAGAAATGATGATCCTAAAATCTCTGCATTTAATGCGGCTGTACTTCTGGAGTGCGTGGCTTCCTTTGCATGTTGGAGGTTCAGTTCGAGGAAGAATGTTTAACTGATACTTGACTTTACTATCAGTCCGCTGAATCCACTTGGCGCGCATTAAGTAATCAGTTGAAACTGATCCTTCGACTGATAGGTCAAATATCAGTATTTGACTTTGCCTTAATCGTTACATCAGTCGGCATCTTCAGTCTTCAGTCTTCAATCCTTCGTTCTTCAGTCTTCAGTCTTCAGTCTTTTAAGAATAAGTTCCCCGTCAGATGTAGACTCATCTTCTTTGATTTCCCCGTCAGCAGTTGAGGAGCACCAGTTGGCTTAGCAACAGTCATCGTGACTGCAGTTGAGTTCTTCAAACACAGCATCATTTTTCAGGGTTGATGAGGCCGATCCTTCCATAAAGATTGTTCAACTTATCTTTAGGAAGAGCTTTGGTCAGCAAGTCTGCTCTCTGAACTGCGGTCGGAATTCATTCAACAGAGACATTCTTCTTTTCCACATGATCACGAATAAAGTGATGTCGGATTGCAATATGCTTGACTCTTATGTGATGAACTGGATTCTGTGAGATTGCAATAGCACTGGAGCTGTCGCAATAAATTGGGACTTCCTTTTCTTCGATCCCATAGTCCTTCAATTGTTGGACTATGATGCAGCCCGAACAGAGCCAAGCTCGCGCCAGAGCAGAGATGAATCCCGCGCCAGACCAGAGCCAAGGATGCCAGAACTGAAGTCGAACTGCCAGAGCAGAGAAGCCCGACTGCCAGAGCAGAGAAGTCGACTGTGCCCGAGCAGAGAAGTCAAGTCTGCGCGAGCAGCGAAGTCGAAGCTGCTAGAGCAGAGAAGCCGAACTGCCAGAGCAGAGAAGTCGACTGTGCCCGAGCAGAGAAGTCAAGTCTGCCCGAGCAGCGAATTCGAACTGCCAGAGCAGAGAAGCCGAACTGCCAGAGCAGAGAAGTCGACTGTCCCCGAGCAGAGAAGTCAAGTCTGCCCGAGCAGCGAAGTCGAAGCTGCCAGAGCAGAGAAGCCGAACTGCCAGAGCAGAGAAGTCGACTGTGCCCGAGCAGAGAAGTCAAGTCTGCCCGAGCAGCGAAGTCGAAGCTGCTAGAGCAGAGGAGCAAAATTGCCAGAGCAGAGCGGAATTCCCAGAGTAGATGAGCGGGCGTTTCCAGAGCGGGCGTTTACAGAGCTGGCGTTTCCAGAGGGGCATTTTCCAGTGCTGGCGTTCTCGCCCGAGTTGTCAAAGCTTGCTGATCAAGATTCTTTTGTTTTCTTGTTTTTAAGTTTCCTTGTTTTTACGTTATTTCCTTCTTTAAATTAGGGTTTTATTTTGCCTATATATGGCTAAATTTTGAACATATATTTTACCAATCAAATTCGTGAGATTATTTTCTCTTGAGGACTTCGAGTTCTTCCTGAATTTTGCCCAAGCAAATTCAACCTATCGACGAATTGACGAGTTCATCATCCCTCGCCGTGTGTCATTCAACGTCTCCGAGTTGCTGCACGGATCACATCGTTGGGGTCTAGAGATCCGTTCTCTAGGAAACTTCGTAGATTAGATCAGGGGTTTTGGGATACTCCACACTTTATCTTTATTCCAGTTCTCGTTTTTAAGTCTTCCGTGCGTATTTGTGAGATCAGCCCTGCAAGATTTAGATCTGCATCGGCGAGTATCACATCATTTGGGACACCATTCCATACTTCCGTTTGTTTTTCCGTTCGGAGTGTTATTGTTCGGGTATGAGGTTTGTGCCAACCGGTGAAATTCCATATTTACCGACGACGATCATATCATCACATCATCTGGTATCAGAGCTCCAGGTTTCGTACGGGTCGAAATTATCCAGGTTTTGTTCTATCTTCATT
Organism: Salvia miltiorrhiza; assembly: GCF_028751815.1. Lineage (NCBI taxonomy): Eukaryota > Viridiplantae > Streptophyta > Magnoliopsida > Lamiales > Lamiaceae > Salvia > Salvia miltiorrhiza. The sequence goes on along the minus strand of NC_080392.1, from coordinate 30,329,649 downwards.
CAAGGGTCGAAATTTCTAGGGTTTCGTGTTTCCATATCTGTTCGTGTGAGATTTTTCTCTGCCCATGCACATCTATTCGCATGGAGTGGATCCATCTGCCATGGATCCAAACACGACCTTCACAATGGAGGCTTTGCAGTTAGCAATTGAAAGGCTTATGGATTCCAGGAAAAAGGAGGCGCCGCCAAGTGTAGACAAGCAGCATCGAACAGAGGGTGTGAGTTCAGCACATCAGGGCACTCCGACAATTTTTTATGGTTGCAATCGAGATAAGAAGTGTCGTACGTGTCAAGCGTTCGGATCCAATGAAAGCGAGCAGTGGGAGCATTTCTTTCACACGAGATGTCTTATCCACGACAAGTTGTGCAGTGTGATCATTGATGGAGAAAGTTGCACGAATGTGGCGAGTAGGTACATTGATTTATGCTTAATTGTGCTAAATTTTGGGGTTTATATAAGCTTTATTTTAAGAGAATCTTCTGGAAATTGGTGCGTTTTATGGCTTGTTTGATGCTTCGCAGAAGAATTAGGTTTTTAGATGGAAGAATATAATTTTGGAGATTTCGGGGCTAAAGAGGGTGTTTTTAGCATAACTCTGTAGCCAGACCAGAGAAGTCAGCCGAAGACCCGGAGCAGCGAAATCACCAGCCAGAGCAGCGGAACCAATCGCCAGAGGAGCAGAGAAATCAAAAGACCGAACGCCAGAGGAATCACCAGTCAGATGAGTCGCTAGTCAGAGGAATCGAGATGCCAGAGCAGAGGAATCACCTATTCCTCTGCCGAGAAGCACCAGCATCAGAGAAGTAAAGTCCAGCGCTCAATAGTCAGAGAAGCCAGAGAAATCGTCGTTCCTCTGGCGATAGCAGAGAATTCACCGTTCCTCTGGCGAATGCCAGAAAGATCATCATTCCGCTGGCAAACCATTTCTCTGGCGAGGTCAGGGAAATCATCCATTTCTCTGGTGAGAGCTGCAAAGTTGGCGAGAGTAGGAGTGTTTTCCAGAAGCGCGCATCCAGCTGGAAGTTGCCTTATTTTGCACGATTCTATTGCATTTAGAATTCTTCTTTGCATGGCAACTTCCATGGTGATCCATAGGGATTCGAAGTCTATAAATAGGGCCTAGTTTTTCTTTCAGACACACAATCTTTTGCTCTAATTTTCGTTTTTGATGGAGATCATCTTTCCCTTGGCAGCCGCAACTTTAGCTTTTGATTTATTAGTTTACTTCGATTACATTCACACTTTTGCTTCATTTTTTAGTGCAGACGCTTTTCATTCCAGATTGGTTATTTTATTTTCTTTGCGTTTTAATTTATTCTTTTGTTCTATGTTTACTTTTATTTCTTTGCTTGTTCTTAATTTAAGCATGAGTAGCTAAACTTTTAATTCGGCGAGAATAATGAAACTCTGATTTAATGATCTGTGAGACCTAATTGGTTTAAAATTGATTCCTATTGATTCTGATTAATTCCTAGGTTCAATGATAATTCTGATTTTATTTTAAGTCTGATCAACTTAGGTTCAATTGGATTATAGTCAATTAGCACCTCCAATCCGTAATTGTTGGAATAGGGCTGATTAGTGACAAAACTACCATGTTTGTAGTAGGAATAAATTGGTGGATTAATTATTACTAGCGTATCTAGGATAATTGGTCTAAATTGGGTTCCTTCCTCTTAATGCTGTTAGAATATTAAATCTAAGACTGGCGTATCCAGCTAGGTTATATTTTAATAAGGGAAATAGCAAGACTAGCGTATCTAGCTGTTTATCGACATAGTAAGTAGGAATTGGGGTATGTCAGTGCGTATCACGGTATCCTATAACTGGTTGGTTGATAGGGATTGATTAATTATTGCGTCGATGATCAGAGTTGAATTAGAGTGGATTTATTTGAGCCGAATTACCTTTTTATTGATTTACTTCAAGCATGTTTTATTTGATTAAATTTTGCATTCTTAGTTTAATTAATTCCTCTTAAAATTAAGGCGTGGTGGCTACACCAAATTTTTAGATCTTTAGGAAATTGATTGCAATTACCCGTTCTCTGTGGTTCGACCCTGCTTGCTACTAACTATACTAATTCTTAGCTATTGCAGGAATTATTTGGTGGTTGACGACGTCCACCAAATTGGCGCCGTTGCCGGGGAGCGGTGTTAATTAATTCTTTTCCCTTTGTCTATTTTTTTTTTCCTTGTTTATGAGCATATCGTCCAAACCAAACCTCCTCTTCGATAGTGAAACCGAGAAGACCGAAAAGAAACTAAGAAAGGAGGCTAAGGCAAGGAAATTGCTGGAATTGCTGGATTCGCAACTTGACCTGTCAACCAACACGGAACAGTTCATTGAGGCAGAACCCAGTGCTGCTGCTGAGGAGACTCTGTTTGCCCAAACAGACTGTGAATCAGAGGCAGCAACTGATTGTGAGGAGGAAGTTAAGTCAAATTCCGACGAGAGCACCGGAGACGACATGGCTGACGATCCTAGACTGTGTGATCTCTCTAGCCACGAAGTTGATGACCCCCCAACCCCAATTCGTATGCCGGCAGCTGCCACCGGTATTGAGATTAAGCTTGGACTGCTTAATGTTCTCCCGAAGTACTATGGCAAGAAGGGAGAAGATCCGTACAATTTCTTGAGCGAATTCATCAAGATCTGCAAAGTACAGAAGCGCCCTACTGGAGTTACGGAGGAACACTTCAGATTAGCTGCTTTTCCCTTCACCCTGACAGCAGAGGCGAACTCTTGGTTCGCGAGTCTCCCACCTTATTCTATCGCTATGTGGGCGGAGATGAAGAGGCTATTCCTGGAGCACTTTTTCCCTCCTACCAAAACAAATGCGCTAAAGAAGGAAATCAGTGGTGCAAAGCAAGAGTATGATGAGTCCTTAAGCACTTATTGTGTGACATCCCGTCCTTTTCATAAGAAATATAGAAGACCATTAAAATTAGAATACTATTGATACACGCCCGACATTTAATAAATTATATTATTTCAAAGGGATTTTTATAAATTGAAGTTCATTACTATTATTTTATTGATCAAAGACCTTGAGCCCGTTATTAAGGTATATGAAAAATATTTTCACAAGTATATACATATATTTTATTTAATTATTTGGCTATTTATTTATTTTTATTGGGCCTCAAGCCTAATAATATTTATTTGTGAGTTATTAAAATTTTCTTGGGCCTCCAGCCCAAAAATTTGTGAGATCAACCCTGGCCCAAAATTTGGAGATCAATGTGAGGAATCGAAACATGCGTGTGTGTGATTGTAAGAAACTGAAATATTTTCCTTTCTCTCCAAGTTTAACTGTGCAAGATATTTTTCACAATTTGATATTCTATTCCCAAAAACTTTGGCTTTGTTTCAACCACGTCAATCGTTCCAGCTTCATAAATTACCCCAACTTTTCTTATGCTCTTCCACCGCCAGAATCACTTCCTCAAGCAGCAGTATGAAGCAATCAACATAGTAACTCTTTCTATTTCTCAATCAAGATTCCAGCTGGATTATCACAAAAGATTAACACACGAAATCCAAATACCCAACTGTTTCTATTAAAGAAATACCTTGACCAATGCACCAAAAATCAAAACTTTACAAATCTGAGAATTTCTTTTTGCTGCCTTTGGATTTGGGAATGAGTGAGGAAGAGAGGGGACGGTTGTCGGAGGCCCGATGCTGGGCGATGCTGCAGCGGCCGGCGCCGCATGGGTGGTGGCAGCCCGTCGCTGCTCACGGTGAAGGCAGGGGAGGCGGCGCGGTTCGAGGCAGGACGGTGCGAGGCGGCACCCGACGCCGCTGAACTCGGCCGAGGCAGACGAGCGACGGCGGTGGCGTTTCCTCCATGGCCATCTGCCTTCAGACACGGGCACGAGAAAGGGAGAGGCAGATGGGAGAATGGTGAGAGAGGGAGAACGACGAGCGAGGGAAGGGTGGTGGCCGGCGACGATCTCATCGGGAAGAGGGGTAGCGGCGTGACTGGATGAGAGAGGGGGAAGGACGGTGAGTTAGAAAGGAGAGAGTGAAGGGAGGAAAGGAGAGAAAGAGAGGGGTGACGGAGCCGAAGGCGGCGCCCTTCGCCGGGGAAAAAGGAAGAGGCGGCGACGCTAAGCGCCGCGTATGTGTTGAGCGTGTTCTGGAGAGATCGAGAGTGAGTAGAAGAGAGAGAGGTCCGATTGGTTAAAGGGAGAGAGAAAGGGGCTCATTTGGGCTTTGGAATTGGACTTGTTTATTCTATTCTTCTTGGGCTTCATTATTTTGAAGATGGGCTGCATTTCTTTTAATTGGATCTGCAAGTATGTTCACTAGTCTTATTATTTCTCTATAAGTTTATGTTCTTATATTTTGATACAATCTTTAATTATTATTTTGGGCCTATAAATGTTTTAATAAATTTTATTAATTTTCTTTCAAGGTTAAGGATTTATATTTTTAAATTATTAATTATTTTATAAGTTTTAAATTTATTAAGTTATTAATTATGTATTAAAAGTTTATGAATTCACTCAAGGAGTTTATTAAAATGGGCAAAGTGTATCAATAGTTTGCGATTCCATTTACTTAGAAATTAGAATGATACCTCGAGACCTATTAAGAATATAATTTCTTGTAGGCTTTGTGATCAAGTGGGTTAGCGCTGCTTTCCCAAGACAGGTTTATATGTGTATGATCTTCAGGCTTTGCCTATCCAGGTGGGCTTTATTTTACAAATGTATCTTGAGTTATATAAACTCTGATATTTCATGAAAGTTATTTGTTTATCCAATATAAATGTTTTTATGTGCGTTCTGTATTGTTTAATGCTCGCATAAGCATCGATCGAGATTCTCATTTGACCTAACACGTTAGATGAGGATTGTGTACACAAGGTTAGTTGCTCAATGGGTTGATCGCCATTTGGGCACTAACGAAGCTAAGCAGGCGTTATAAGGGTGCTTGTCTGGATGTGTTCCGAAGCACAGATATGATTATTGATCTGACCGGGTGCGTCCCGAGATTGATAAATGGGAGAAAAGAAAGCGATCCGTCGGTGGCTAGAGGTCCGGGATCATAAGCAGCGAGTAACAATCGAACGTTACATGGCGCGCCACTTAATGAGAAAAGCTTTGTCATGCTTAGAAGTGGATTTCTGTTTTAAAACCTTCTGAGTTATGATTATGATATTGGATAAACTGCTCTATTTAATTATTTCATAAAATATCTTGTAAACTCCTGTTCACTGAGTACACTAGTGCTCAGCCCAAAATATTTTTAAATGTTTTCAGGTTGATCGGTTGATGCGGACGGGGTTGAGCTGAGGCTAGGGTTCCGCTTCGTCTTTTGCTTCCGCTAACGACTAGCCTGCTATCTTGTCTTTCAATTCTCTAAACTAAGAACTTCCGTCATATGATGCAGTATTATCTTGTTGAGCTTAGACTCTTAACTCGTATTTCTATTAATGAAGCCATCGTTGATTATGATCAGAGTCACGAAACTAAACTTATGCGCTCCTGGAAAGTTGAATGTTGTTAATCGATTATGTCGCTCAATGCCCATTCATTTATTTTGTTTTATCTTTATTTTATTAATCTCTTCGAAACACAGATACCTAATATTTCGGGTAAATCTTCATAATTGATATGCTCATATCACATTATTTTCTTATTTCTTTTGTTTGGGAAGTTGGGTTGTTACAAGTGGTATCAGAGCACAAGTTTTCTTTCGTGCCTCTGACTACCGCTAGTTAAATTATTTCGAGTCTAGAATAGTACCTCTAGACTTCTAAGCATTTATGTAACCCTCAGCTCACCGTCTCACTGCCTGATCAACAAAGGTACGTTTTAAATTTTTTCAAGTAAATTATTTTATTCCAAGAAAGGGCGCGCAAAAAGATTACCTTGTGAAATGCTTGAAGGATTCACAAATGCAAAGAGTTAATGTTTATGCCAAGAAAGAAGAGTATCATTTTTTGGACCAATGAGTCCTTACAAGAAGCAAAGTATGTAGTCATGATGGGACTCTCCGAGCCCACGTGATCTATTTTCAGAAGAAGAATATTATGATGAGTCTCTTTGAGCTCACATAAGCATGTTGAAAGAGAAAAGATTTGTTGTTTATGATTGATTCTATGAATCATTTATGATTAAAGATATGTTATGATTTTTTTTACTTCGTGCATGTTAAGAAATATTTCAGATGGCATAAATGACACTATTTGTCAACTTAGGTTATTTATGACCTTTTTGACTTGACAGTTATGAGTAGGTTGACTCAGTCAACTAAAGCTATGAGCTTATAAGAGTATGATTTACCTCATAGTTAGAGGTGCATTAGCTAATGCTATGACAGGATTTCGATCCATATGAACTAGACTTTTGTCTAGAGAACTTTAGAATGATGAGGTATAGAATCTTGAAGAACATAAAATGCTTTCAGAATACCTATGATGCCCATAGAACAGAGAAACTTAGTTAGATTTAGCCTTGCGCTATTTCGGGTTGAATGATATTGGTTCTTCTTTATAGATGGACAAAACAGGCGAGAAATTTCGCAAGCATTGGACCCCAACGTACTTGCAAGAACAGTATGAAGAGAAGCTCCATAGCTAAATCGGGAAGCTATAGAATTTTCTGAGGGATTTCGTAGTAGAATCACGACACACAGGATGAATGCATGCAAGGGAAGAGTATTAGACATCAAATCATCAATAAGACTCGTGCAACACCTTTCTCTAATGAATGAAAAACAGGGACAACCAACATATGCGCAAGATTAGTGATTTACGATTTTCCGCAGCTGACTAAGAGCACCAAGCCAAGGCCATTGACATCAGGAGAGGGTCCTAAGAACAATATTGAGGAAGCTATCACAAGAGATTCATGAGAGAGCAATTGCCTGCATACATTATTAGTTTAGTAGTGGCGACAGTTGTTTAGAATAACCTTACTTTTGATAAGAACACCTCACTTTTTGACTGCAAGGTTGAACTCGTCCACAACCTACCTATACCTTGCCTAGACACCCCAATTCATTTAATAAATTCTCGTACTACCTAAACACTTGGAGTACTCTATTATATTCATTATACTGAAAGTCTTTTTTTTTAGGCATATGATACATAAGTGTTTTGATCATGCTTTAACGCGTGTTATTCAAACTTTTCTTCCCGTAACACGCTTATTTATTATGGTTAGTTTACATCTGAAGTTGTTCAATCTTATTAACTAAAAGAACCTTTTTGAGGGGCACTATTATTTTGAATATTATGAAAGTCCTCTCTTGAGGCATATATATCAATAATTTATTCATACTTTATGCGTGTTGTTCAAATTTTCTTTCACGTAGCACGCATAGTCTCATGATTGATTCACATATGATTGTTAAGCCCTATTAACCAATTGAACCTTTAAACCACATCATGGATACGACAATAAGAAGACGTGGACGACGACGAGTAATTGTCCCTGATGAGCCTGCACCACAAGTAGCACCAGACGGTTTAGGTGATCCTATAGATGCCGAGAAGTAAATCAAAGCAATAGGAGAATTTCACCGAGAATGACTTTAAGGCAGAGTTATATGAGAAATACATACTAGAATATTACCGACAGAGAAACAGATGAGTTCTGGAACCTGGGGCAGAGGGCTGGAATGACGACTGAGTATGGCAGGACTTTCAACCAACTGCTACGATATGCTCAACTCCTATTGGATACTGACGAGAAATGCGCGGAAAAGTTTAGGAACAGATTTCGTCATGAGATATCGATTTCCTTAACAAGTCAGGGAGGTCTCACTTATGCACAAACACTGAGCGGAGCTCTCACAATTGAGTCATTGCTACCAAGCAAATGAAGAAAGATATAGCACTATTCGTAGAACGGTGCCTTGCATGCCAACAAGTCAAAGCACTAGACCGGAAACCATATGGGACATTGCAACCACTACCAATTCCCGAATGGAAGTGGGAACATATCGACATGGATTTTGTGATAAGCTTACCACAATTAGCGCGTGGAAAACAATGCCATTTGGGTAATTGTAGATCGCCTGTTGAAGACAACGCATTTCCTTCCCATGCAAATGACCTTTGGGATGGAAAAGCTTGCAAAGTTATATGTCAAAGAAATTGTGCGCCTTTACGGTGTACCAGTATCAATCACATCTGATCGTGACTCCAGATTCACATTAAGATTCTGGAAAAGTTTGCAGGAGGTAATGGGCACCAAACTAAAATTCAGCACAACATACCACCCCCAAACAGACGGCCAATCTGAGCGAACAATTCAGATATTAGAAGACATACTTCGAGCAATTGTTGCAGACAAATGTGGAGATTGGGAGGACCTACTACCTCTCGTAGAATTTGCCTACAACAACAGCTACCAGACAACAATTAGAATGGCCCCTTACGAGGCACTATATGGGCGAAAATACAGATCGTCACTTTACTGGGATGAAGGAGGCGAACGAAGCTGTTAGGACCAAAACTAGTTTAGCAGATGATCGAAAAAGTTGACCAGATTAAGCAGAAGATCAAAGAAGCACAAGATAGATAACAATCATATACTGATACACGAAGAACTGAACTAGAATTCAATGTTGGGGATTGACTATTTCTCAAAATTTTCCCTACAAAATGAGTTATTCGTTTTGAAAGTAGTGGTGAATTGTGACCCTGCTATATATGACCTTTTGAGATTCTAGATAGAATGAGAATGCAGCCTATAGGTTGGCAATACCACCTAGCATTGGGAATGTGCACAATGTGTTTCACGTTTTGCAATTACAAAAGTACGTGTTTGGTCCAAAACACGTAATAAAGAATGATGAAGTAGTTCTAGTCTAAGACTTGAGCTATGAGGAAAAGCCCGTACAAATACTTGACCGAAAGGTTCAAGTTCTAAGAAACAAGCAAATCCCTCTGGTTAAAGTGCTTTGGCACCACCATTGGATAGAAGAAGCAACATGAGAATTAGAAGAGAAAATGAAAGCTCAATACCCCGAACTGAATTACCAAGGTATGTAAATTTCGGGGACGAAATTTTTTTTTAAGGATGGAGGTATGTGACATCCCGTCCTTTTCATAAGAAATATAGAAGACCATTAAAATTAGAATACTATTGATACACGCCCGACATTTAATAAATTATATTATTTCAAAGGGATTTTTATAAATTGAAGTTCATTACTATTATTTTATTGATCAAAGACCTTGAGCCCGTTATTAAGGTATATGAAAAATATTTTCACAAGTATATACATATATTTTATTTAATTATTTGGCTATTTATTTATTTTTATTGGGCCTCAAGCCTAATAATATTTATTTGTGAGTTATTAAAATTTTCTTGGGCCTCCAGCCCAAAAATTTGTGAGATCAACCCTGGCCCAAAATTTGGAGATCAATGTGAGGAATCGAAACATGCGTGTGTGTGATTGTAAGAAACTGAAATATTTTCCTTTCTCTCCAAGTTTAACTGTGCAAGATATTTTTCACAATTTGATATTCTATTCCCAAAAACTTTGGCTTTGTTTCAACCACGTCAATCGTTCCAGCTTCATAAATTACCCCAACTTTTCTTATGCTCTTCCACCGCCAGAATCACTTCCTCAAGCAGCAGTATGAAGCAATCAACATAGTAACTCTTTCTATTTCTCAATCAAGATTCCAGCTGGATTATCACAAAAGATTAACACACGAAATCCAAATACCCAACTGTTTCTATTAAAGAAATACCTTGACCAATGCACCAAAAATCAAAACTTTACAAATCTGAGAATTTCTTTTTGCTGCCTTTGGATTTGGGAATGAGTGAGGAAGAGAGGGGACGGTTGTCGGAGGCCCGATGCTGGGCGATGCTGCAGCGGCCGGCGCCGCATGGGTGGTGGCAGCCCGTCGCTGCTCACGGTGAAGGCAGGGGAGGCGGCGCGGTTCGAGGCAGGACGGTGCGAGGCGGCACCCGACGCCGCTGAACTCGGCCGAGGCAGACGAGCGACGGCGGTGGCGTTTCCTCCATGGCCATCTGCCTTCAGACACGGGCACGAGAAAGGGAGAGGCAGATGGGAGAATGGTGAGAGAGGGAGAACGACGAGCGAGGGAAGGGTGGTGGCCGGCGACGATCTCATCGGGAAGAGGGGTAGCGGCGTGACTGGATGAGAGAGGGGGAAGGACGGTGAGTTAGAAAGGAGAGAGTGAAGGGAGGAAAGGAGAGAAAGAGAGGGGTGACGGAGCCGAAGGCGGCGCCCTTCGCCGGGGAAAAAGGAAGAGGCGGCGACGCTAAGCGCCGCGTATGTGTTGAGCGTGTTCTGGAGAGATCGAGAGTGAGTAGAAGAGAGAGAGGTCCGATTGGTTAAAGGGAGAGAGAAAGGGGCTCATTTGGGCTTTGGAATTGGACTTGTTTATTCTATTCTTCTTGGGCTTCATTATTTTGAAGATGGGCTGCATTTCTTTTAATTGGATCTGCAAGTATGTTCACTAGTCTTATTATTTCTCTATAAGTTTATGTTCTTATATTTTGATACAATCTTTAATTATTATTTTGGGCCTATAAATGTTTTAATAAATTTTATTAATTTTCTTTCAAGGTTAAGGATTTATATTTTTAAATTATTAATTATTTTATAAGTTTTAAATTTATTAAGTTATTAATTATGTATTAAAAGTTTATGAATTCACTCAAGGAGTTTATTAAAATGGGCAAAGTGTATCAATAGTTTGCGATTCCATTTACTTAGAAATTAGAATGATACCTCGAGACCTATTAAGAATATAATTTCTTGTAGGCTTTGTGATCAAGTGGGTTAGCGCTGCTTTCCCAAGACAGGTTTATATGTGTATGATCTTCAGGCTTTGCCTATCCAGGTGGGCTTTATTTTACAAATGTATCTTGAGTTATATAAACTCTGATATTTCATGAAAGTTATTTGTTTATCCAATATAAATGTTTTTATGTGCGTTCTGTATTGTTTAATGCTCGCATAAGCATCGATCGAGATTCTCATTTGACCTAACACGTTAGATGAGGATTGTGTACACAAGGTTAGTTGCTCAATGGGTTGATCGCCATTTGGGCACTAACGAAGCTAAGCAGGCGTTATAAGGGTGCTTGTCTGGATGTGTTCCGAAGCACAGATATGATTATTGATCTGACCGGGTGCGTCCCGAGATTGATAAATGGGAGAAAAGAAAGCGATCCGTCGGTGGCTAGAGGTCCGGGATCATAAGCAGCGAGTAACAATCGAACGTTACATGGCGCGCCACTTAATGAGAAAAGCTTTGTCATGCTTAGAAGTGGATTTCTGTTTTAAAACCTTCTGAGTTATGATTATGATATTGGATAAACTGCTCTATTTAATTATTTCATAAAATATCTTGTAAACTCCTGTTCACTGAGTACACTAGTGCTCAGCCCAAAATATTTTTAAATGTTTTCAGGTTGATCGGTTGATGCGGACGGGGTTGAGCTGAGGCTAGGGTTCCGCTTCGTCTTTTGCTTCCGCTAACGACTAGCCTGCTATCTTGTCTTTCAATTCTCTAAACTAAGAACTTCCGTCATATGATGCAGTATTATCTTGTTGAGCTTAGACTCTTAACTCGTATTTCTATTAATGAAGCCATCGTTGATTATGATCAGAGTCACGAAACTAAACTTATGCGCTCCTGGAAAGTTGAATGTTGTTAATCGATTATGTCGCTCAATGCCCATTCATTTATTTTGTTTTATCTTTATTTTATTAATCTCTTCGAAACACAGATACCTAATATTTCGGGTAAATCTTCATAATTGATATGCTCATATCACATTATTTTCTTATTTCTTTTGTTTGGGAAGTTGGGTTGTTACATATTGGACCAGGTTCAGGAGATTGGTGGACAGCTGTCCAAACCACAAATTCTCTGAAGGAGATCTGCTGCAGTACTCCTATCAGGGGATGACCGTGGATACTAAAAACCTTGTGAATTCATCGAGTGGAGGAGGATTTTCCCAGAATACTGTGAGTGAAGCCAAACGATTAATTCAACACTTGGTAGATGCAACGAGGGAGTATGATGAACCACGCATTCAAATGCTCAAGAAAGCAGCTCACACTAGTTCATCGGATTTTGAGGACAAATTCGAAGCAAGGATGGGGAAATTGGAGAGAATGTTGAGAACTGTGGTGGAGAAGGTCGCAACTACTGGACAACCGACAGAGAAACCACGTGGCGCATGTGGTAATACAAGCCACATGAGCTTGCAATGCACAGGGGATGAGGAAGAGTATCAAGCCCATGCGAACTCTTCCCACAATTTTTACAGCTGCGACGCGCCATTACCACCTTTGCCCAAACGGGACCCGTACACGAACAATCACAATGCACCATGGAGAAACCATCCAAATTTTCGTTGGAGGGATCCGGAGCAGAGGCAACAACAGCAGCCACCAGCAATGCAACCGCCGCAGCAGCAAAACTACCGACCTCCACATCAAAGGACGGGATATCAAGCTCCACAAGCTCAGCAACATCCTCCCGAGAAGCAAAGCAAGTCACTTGAGGAGATGATGGCGGATTTGATTGGTAACCAACAGTTTCTGCAAGGTAATGTGCAACAGCTTCAACAATCTCAAGCCGAGCAGAAGGTGCAAATCGAAGGACTATCCCGTCAGATGTCTCAGCTCGCCACATCCATGAATCAACTTAAGGGACATAATGGAGCTTTACCATCTCAAGTTCATGTGAATCCCAAGGATAATGTCAACAAAATCACATTGAGGAGTGGTACTGAGTTGGACGGACCAACACCCAAGAATTCTCAAAATGATCCGCAGGTAGATTTTGGAGTCGAGTTTTGTGTGGAGGAATTCGAGCATTCTGTTGGTACGACGGATCCATTCATTCAATCAACAGAACAGTCTGGTTTGGCTGGCCAGAGCAGAGGAGCCGATAGCCAGAGAATTGGTGACTTCTCTGGCCAGAGCAGAGGTTCGACAAATATGCAGAAACAGAAGGAAGTAGCAGTTGACTCTACCAAGAAGGAACAGACCAAGATCTCTACCCCTTCGAGCCTACCTGATCCTAAGGTTGCAATATCAGTTCCCTTTCCAGGAAGATTGGCGAAGAAGAAGCCGGAGAAGGAGCTCATTGATTTTGTGAAGATCTTCGGTAAACTTGAAGTGAATCTCCCCTTTCTTCAAGCATTGAAAATTCCCCCATTTGGGAAATTTGTGAAGGATTTCATAGCTGGAAAGTCCAAGGCAACTGGAAAGATTATGACGGGAGAGAATGTTTCAGCAGCAATCAAGAAGGAATTACCGGCTAAGTGCAAGGATCCAGGTATGTTTTCTCTTCCTATTTACATTGGTGATACTAGGATCGAGCATGCTATGTGTGACTTAGGAGCGTCTATCAATGTTATGCCTCTTGCTGTTTATAATAGTTTGTCGGGTGTAGAGTTGGTGGATACTAGAGTAGTCATTCAGTTAGCCGATAGGTCTTGTGTTTATCCCGAAGGTTTGCTTGAGAATGTTCTAGTGAGTGTCAATAACTTTGTTTATCCTGCTGATTTCTATGTGGTGAGGATGAGTGGAGTGCAAGCTAAGGGTTCAACGGGAGTCCTCTTAGGACGTCCGTTCCTAAGAACTGCAAAGTCAATCATAGATGTTAGTAATGGCACAATTTGTCTGGATTATCATGGGGAGAAATACACTTTTAGTATGGATGATGCCATGAAAACTCCTAATGATGCTGAAAATGCTTATTCTATCGATGTGATTGACCCTCTTGTCCAATAATTTCTTGAGACCGAATTCATGCAGGATAAGTTGGAGCTCACTATGATTAAGAGTTGGACAGATTTTGATGCTCAAGGGATGAACGATGCAGAGGTCAAGGAGGCCATCATGTCTCTTTATGCACAACCGGAGGTGGTCAGTTCGGGAAGCCAGTTCTGTTTGCCCAAACAGACGCCATACGACAGACCGCTGAGATCCGATGAAAAGCCGCCTGAACTGGAGCTCAAACCTCTTCCTCCGAATCTGGAGTATGTCTATTTAGGGGATGCCGATACTCTTCCAGTCATCATTAGCAGCGATCTGACCGCAACCCAGGAGCAGCAGTTGATCACCGTGCTTATGAGGCACAAGAAGGCTATTGGGTGGACATTGGCGGACATCACCGGTATAAGTCCTGACGTGTGCCAACACTACATCTTGATGGAGACGGATGCTAAGCCTGTTACAAATCCGCAGAGGAAGTTGAATCCAAACATGAGGAAGATCGTGCTTAAGGAGGTTCTAAAGCTTCTAGCTTTAGGAATTATTTATCCTATCTCTGACAGTTGTTCGGCCTTCGCTAAGGGTAGGGCTCCGCCGCCGTTGTTGGAAAAGGAACAATCCTGGTCTAAGGCTCCGACCGCTCTTCGGGCCCCAAGGGAAGGAAGCTCCGGCCATGACCCTCTCTGGCAGTCTTCGGCCACAAGGGCCTTGGAAACGCCCCTCGGCGAATTCAAGGCGGAGCCGTCTCTCTCCCATGGCTTTCAGGTTTGCAATAATAGGGTTTTCTTTTCTGATCCGACCCAGTTCGGATCTTCAACGCCGCCGGTTACTGTTAGGTTCCCAGCCGACTATGCTGTCGCCTCGATGGTGGGATCGACGAACTCTAGTTCCAGCACCGTGGAAGTGCAGCCTGTTCCCTCTTCGGAACTGCTGGGAAAGGACCGTGATCACCTTCCCAAAGGGATGTCTTTTGCTGAGACTCTTAAAGCTGGCTCGGGGCGTCCCGCTGATGTCCCTGCTCATAACTTTACTGTCCTGAAACCGGGCATGCTTGCGGACCGCCCTTGCTTGTCGCTTTCTTCGGCTTTCCGGCAAAGACAGATAAAAACTTTCCAATTTTCTCTCCATGGTAGGATGTTTCTCAAAAAAGGGGAAGCGCCTCGTTTTGCTGCGGATCTTTTCGCCGAGCTCTCTGCTGTCTGGCAACCTAGTTCGGCATGGGAGGTTATTCCTTTGGGAAAGGGCTACTTCACTCTGAAGTTCACTTCTCCAGCGGACTTTGAAGTTGCTTTTGCGAAATCTGCTTGGCTTCTTCGTGTTGGAATTCTCTTATTGCAAGCCTGGACTCCAAATTTCAACCCTAATAAGCTGGAGTCTTCCACGGCACAGGTTTGGGTTCGTATTTTTAATTTACCCCATGAATTTTGGCATCCGGAAGTCTTGGTTGGTATTGCTAAGCATGTGGGCACTCCACTCCTTGTGGATGGCTTGTCGGCAAGGGCGTCAGTGGGTTATTTTGCTAGAGTTCTTGTTGAAATGAATTTAGCGCTGTCCATACCTGATTCTCTTGATGTGCAGTGCGATGGGGACATTTTTGAAATTGAGTTTAAATATGAGGAGTTGCCTTCTTTTTGCTGTCTTTGCTCTACTGTTGGCCACTCTACTGAGAATTGCAGGAAACTCCCCTCGGAGACAGATGGTGAGCCGTCTTCCCCGACTCAGCCGGCAGGGCAAAATGGAGGTCGACGTGGCAGACGGCGCCGGGCTCGATCTAGGCGGAGACGCGCCAGGAGCAGAAATATTGTCCAGGCGCTGTCTTCGGATCCGCCGGAAGACAGGGAGGTAACGAAGGATCAGCCAACTGCTTTGCCGGCTACTAAGGAGACTACTTCCTTGTCTCAGGAGGTTCCTTCGGAGGACTCTCCTCGCACCCCAGTGGCTGTTTCCTCGGGTATCTCCACGTATAATATGTTCGAGGCTCTTGAGGAGGGGCTGGAGACGGAGGTTGGGAAAGGACCAGACGATATGAGTATCATCAAGGACTCTGCTGCGAATCATGTGAAAGGCTCCTCGGCTGTCGTGCGCTCCTTGAGTAAGAGCATTGAGGTAGTATCGGCGGAGGCGGATCTCTCTGGCTCAGACCCGTTGGAGGGTTCTTCTCCCCTGACGAAGAACGCGCAATCGGTGCAGTTGGCGGTCACTGGTGCTTTGGCGTCCGGGTCGCAGCGTCCCTTGGGTCCATCCTCCCCCCATCCGAAGAAAGTTCTGGCAGCTCGTCCCCCTCTTCCCCAGGGTCGTGGGGGGAGAGGTGGGTGGACCCCGTCCACGGCCGACTCGGGACGTTTTTGCTATGTTTCTTTTCGCAGTTCCTCCCTGACAGGTGGAGTTTCTATTGACCCCCCTGGGAAGAAAGGGGGTAACAAGCCTTTGATGACAGCGCGGCGGGGCTGTTCCCCGGAACCTGCGGAATTCTTGGAAAAGGTTGCTTGATTCCTCTGGCGCTTGATCCCTCTGGCGCTTGATTCCTCTGGCGCTTGCTTTCTCTGGCGCTTGATCTCTCTGGCGCTTAACTTCTTTGGCGCTTGATCTCTTTGGCGATTGATCTCTCTGGCGCTTGATCCCTCTGGCGCTTGATTCCTCTGGCGCTTGATCCCTCTGGCGCTTACTTCCTCTGGTGCTTACTTCCTCTGGCGCTTGATCCCTCTGGCGCTTGGTTCCGCTGGCGCTTGATTCCGCTGGCGCTTGATCCCTCTGGCGCTCGACTCCTCTGGCACATGATTCCTCTGGCACTTAGTTCCTCTGGCGCTTGGTTCCTCTGGCGCTTGATCCCTCTGGCGCTTGATCTCTCTGGCGCTTGATCTCTCTGGCGCTTGATTCCTCTGGCGCATGATTCCTCTGGCGCTTGACTCCTCTGGCGCATGGTTCCTCTGGCGCTTGTTCCCTCTGGCGCTTGTTTATTCTGGCGCTTGATTCCTCTGGCGCTTGATCCCTCTGGCGCTTGGTTCATTTGGCGCTTGGTTTCTCTGGCGAACATTCTTATGTTTTTGTGCTCTACCCGGGACGGCTCTGGCGTGGACTTTGCTTGGCCTCGGTTGTGACCCTTTGCGGTCCCGTCTCTTGTTCGTTCTTGTTTTTTCTTTCTTTTTCGCTTGGGTCTTTTATCTTTTTTTGGTTTTTGTTTTTTCCGGTCTTTCCTTGTTTGCGCCTGTGCTCTCAAGGGTTTTGTTTTTCTTCAATAAAATTTCTATTTCAGCAGCAGCTCTGACAGCAAGTGGGTGAGTCCAATTCACATGGTTCCGAAGAAGTCTGGATTGCAAGTGGTTGAGAATGAGAAGAATGAGTTGGTGCCGATGCGTCTTGTTACTGGATGGCGCATGTGTATCGATTACCGGAAGCTGAACGCTGCTACTCGCAAGGATCATTTCCCGCTTCCATTTATTGATCAGATGTTGGAGCGCTTAGCTGGACAAGCATTTTTCTGCTTCTTGGATGGTTATAGTGGGTATTTTCAAATTTATGTCAACCAAGAGGATCAAGAGAAGACTACTTTCACGTGCCCGTTTGGAACCTTCGCATGCAAAAGAATGCCGTTTGGATTGTGCAATGCACCCGGCACTTTTCAACGATGCATGATGAGCATCTTCTCTGACTTGATCGAAAAGTGCATAGAGATCTTCATGGATGATTTCACAGTCTATGGGACATCATTTGAGGGCTGCCTCCACAATTTGGATAAGGTTTTGACTCGTTGTGTGGAGAAAAATCTGATCTTGAACTTTGAAAAGTGTCACTTTATGATGAACGAGGGTATTGTTCTAGGCCATGTTGTCTCAGAAAAAGGGATTCAAGTCGACAAGGCCAAGGTGGAGTTGATAGCCAAGCTGCCATACCCGAGGGATGTTAACGAGATCAGAGGTTTTCTCGGACACGCTGGATTTTACAGGAGATTCATCAAAGATTTTGCAAAGATCGCGCAACCGTTGACACGTCTGCTGCAGCACGATGTTCCGTTCGCCCTAACAGATGAGTGCAAGCAGGCGTTTGACTTGTTGAAAACCCAGTTGACAATGACCCCGATCATGCAACCGCCTGACTGGAAGCTCCCCTTTGAGCTTATGTGTGATGCTAGTGACCATGCCGTAGGCGCGGTTCTGGGACAGAAACTAGGGAAGGAGAGCCACGTGATATATTATGCCTCAAAGACGTTGAATCCAGCCCAATGCAATTATGCAACAACCGAGAAGGAGATGTTAGCAATTATTTTTGCTTTTGAAAAATTCCACTCATATCTTTTGGGGGCAAAAATAATTGTTTACACGGACCATGCAGCATTAAAGTTTCTGCTATCGAAGAAGGAGTCAAAACCGCGCTTGATAAGGTGGATTCTTTTGTTGCAAGAGTTCGATTGGGAGATTCGAGACAAGAAGGGAGCTGAAAATCATGTTGCTGATCATTTGAGTCGGTTGGTCCAGAAAGATGAGGATGTTACTCCTATCAATGAAGCCTTCCCAGAAGAACATCTTTATGATATCCAGACATGTTCAGCCGTTAGTTTGCCCAGACAGGATTTTTTCTCCGAGTCAGAGCAGCGGAAACAAGCCATACCAGAGAAATGGACTCCCGCCAAAGAAATGGCGATTTCTCTGTCACGCCAGAGAAATGACCTTCCGCTCTGGCGCATTTGTTCTGCTCCGGAGATATCAGCAGCATATTCAGTCGAGGACAAAGGTGGATCCGAGCCATGGTTCACCGACATCGTCAATTATTTGACTTCTGGAATATTCCCACCTTTGTTCAAAAAGGCACAGCGAATGAAGCTTCGAAGTGAGTGCAAGTATTATTTTTGGGATGAACCTTATTTGTGGAAGGTTGGAGCTGATCAGATTATCCGACGTTGCGTTCCCGAAGCAGAGCAACGAGCCATTCTTGTACACTGCCATTCTCTAGCTTGTGGCGGTCATTTTGGTCCGAAACGTACAGTGAGGAAGGTACTTGATTCCGGTTTCTTTTGGACCACATTGCATAAAGATGCTTATCTATTTTGTAAAAGTTGTGATCGTTGTCAACTAACCGGAAATATCTCCAAGCGAGATGAGATGCCCCAAATCCCGATGATTTTTTGTGAGATCTTTGATGTGTGGGGGATGGATTTCATGGGACCATTCCCAAGCTCATACGGCAATCTCTACATCTTGCTCGCCGTTGACTACGTGCCGAAATGGATAGAAGCAAAGGCCACGAAAACGAATGATACCAAGGTGGTTGCCGCGTTTTTGAAGTCCCACATCTTTACTAGGTATGGAGTACCTCGGGCAGTGATTAGCGATCAGGGGATGCACTTCTGCAACCGCACCATCGAAGCATTGATGAAGAAATATGGTGTGCATCATCGATTGGCTACTCCTTACCATCCTCAAACCAACGGCCAAGCCGAAGTTTCCAACCGAGAAGTGAAGCAAATTCTAGAGAAAACGGTGAACCCGTCTCGAAAGGATTGGAGCTTGAGGCTAGATGACGCACTCTGGGCGTACAGAACTGCCTACAAAACCCCAATAGGTATGTCACCTTATCGTCTAATCTTTGGGAAGATGTGCCACCTGCCGGTTGAGTTGGAGCATCGCGCATATTGGGCCGTGAAAGAAGTGAATAAGCAGTTGCCTAAGTGTGCCAAGGAAAGGAAGTTTCAACTTCAAGAATTGGAGGAGATTCGTCTTGAAGCATATGATGTAGCCATGTGGTATAAAGAGCGCACTAAGATGTGGCATGACAAGAATCTACGAGGGAAATCCTTGAAGGTCGGGCAAAAGGTACTCTTGTTCCAATCGAAGCTGTGTTTAATGCCCGGAAAGCTGAAGACAAAATGGGTTGGTCCGTTCGTGATTCAGTCTGTCTGCCCAAATGGGGCGTTTGAGATACGCAGCCTGGATACGGCGAAGACATTCACCGTGAATGGACAACGTTTGAAGCCGTTCTATGATGCCTCCTCGTTAGTTCCAGCGGAGTCTGTTTCGTTGTTGATTTCGGGCACTTTTTGAGCACACGAGCAGTCGGGCTGGAGACTTTAACTCTAGCGCTTGGTGGGAGGCAACCCACCGATGGTTTGTTTTTAGTATTTGTTTTTGTTGTTCTTGTTTTGTTTTTAGTTGGTGTTTTGTTCTTTGTCTTAAGTTCGGTTGCCAGCGGAACCACTCTCTCCTCTGCCCTGCCAGCGCTGCCACTCTCCACTCTTCACCACCTCTCACGATGCTTCAGTTTTTCATTGCCGATAATCAGGGACGTTCTCTAAACTCTCCTTATTTCTTTTATGCCCTGAGGACATGGCATGCTTTAAGTGTGGGGGGGTGTTTTATTGTGATTATGCTTTCAATTGGGCAAGATTAGTCTTCCTATGCTTAGTTTTTGGTCTCGAATCTTGCTAATTTTTATGAATTTGTGGAAGAGTAGATGATTTTCGATGCACGTTTTGGGTATGTGAATGAATGGTAGTTATTCTTGTTTTACCTTCGATATATGTTTCTTGATTGTGCAAAGAATTATGAGTTTTGTTGCAACATTTTTGTAAGTTAGTAAAACGTGATTTGTCCGGTAGATGCTAGAAGGAGTGTTGTCATTGTGATTACCTACGATCGTATCTTATTTGTGAAAATGTTGGACGAATTGCCAACTTTGGAAATTGCCAGCTCTGAAACATCTGGCCTGCTCTGAAAATGTGACAGCTCTGAGTCTCTGCTCCTCTAGTTCAACTATGAGCATGGGAAACCACGTGAAAAGACTTTGAATTACATCCAAATGGTTTTATTTCATGAATTATGGCTCAACTGTCGAAAATCTTAAGCACAAAAAGTGTAAAAAATGGTGATATTGATTATAAAGGCGATCACATTAGGGAATTCACTTCTAGCGGAGAATTGGGTCTGATCGAATTACTTGCATTACTCTTTTGTTGCTTCTTAAACTTTGAATTACTTGCATGGTCGAGAAAATGTGTGTTGATTGTAAAATCTGGAATTGACTTGTGAATGTTTGGATTGGAAATTAGCATTGTTGAAATCAATCTCTTCCTATGATTCATATGGATTTTGCTTGAGGACAAGCAAAAGGAACCCTCTGAAAGCAAACAAGGAACACTCCCGTCCCAAGTGGAGGTGAAGAAGGTGAATGTCATGACGCTCAGAGGAGGAAAGGAACTACCCGAAGTGGTGACAGAGAAAAAACGAGAAGAATCAGAGGTCAACGAGCAAGTCGGAATGGGATCAGCAGATGAGGAAGAATTTGCCAGAGAGAAAGAGGCAAAGCTGAAGGCGATTGGGAAGGGAAAAGAGAAATCAAACCAGACCGAGCCCATACTCCCTTTCCCAGGCAGAGCAGCCAAGGAACAAGAAAAGGAAGAGCTCACCGAACTGCTAAAAATCTTCAAGAAGGTGGAAGTCAATATGCCCCTTTTGGTCGCATTACGCTCTATGCCCAGATGTGCGAAATTTCTAAAAGAACTCTGCACTAGGAAAGTCAAATACACTGATGATGCGAAATTTCAAGTGGGAGAATCTGTATCCGCGGTTTTACAAAGAGATATGCCGATAAAGTGTGGAGATCCTGGGATGTTCTACATTCCTTGTGTGATAGGAACAATGAAAGTGGAAAAGGCGATGCTCGATTTAGGGGCATCCATCAACGTTATGCCCTTATCCATGTACCAGGACCTGGAGATAGGACCGCTGAAGCCCACCCGAGTGGTAATCCAACTTGCAGATCGATCAAGTGTCTACCCAGAGGGAATATTGGAAGACGTGCTGGTCAAAGTGGAGGAACTCATCTTTCCAGCGGATTTTTACATTCTCGACATGGGGAAGTCAAAAGCACGAGATCCAGTTATGCTTTTGGGAAGACCATTTCTAAAGACTGCCAGGACTCGCATAGATTGTGATACAGGGAAGCTAACATGTCAGTTTGAAGGGGAAACGGTGACCTTCGACATATACAATGCCATGAAGCATCCAGCTGATATAGAGATGGTGAGAAGTGTCGACATGATCGAGAAAGTTGTTGAGGAGGTTTTGCCTAGAGCAGCATTCAAGGAGCCATATGACATAATAATCCAGAATGCCATAACAGAGGAGGACTTGCAAGAGGAGCAATTGCAAGAGGCGGTGAAGGTACTTAATGCATGGAGCGAAGAGATCAATTACACGGAAGCTCTGAAAATCCCTACCTTGAAGGAGGAAGACCGACTGGTGCCATCAATCCAAAGGGCACCCAAGCTCGAGCTGAAGTCTCTGCCCAAACACCTCAAGTATATCTTCTTGGGCGAGGATGACAGTTTGCCCGTGATCATCAACTCAGAGTTGACACTTGAAGACGAGAACAGAGTCAAGATGACCTTGGGAAAGTACAAGGAAGCAATTGGATGGACCCTAGCCGACATTAAGGGCATAAGCCCCACCGTATGCATGCACCACATAATACTAGAGGAAGATGCAATTCTAGTCAGAGATCCCCAGAGGAAACTGAATCCAGCCATGAAGGAGGTAGTGATGAAAGAAATACTCAAGCTATTGGATTTGGGCATAATATACCCAATATCCGATAGCAGGTGGGTAAGCCCAGTGCACGTTGTGCCCAAGAAGTCGGGCATACAAGTGGTGGAGAATGAATTTCGAGAATTAATTGCTACAAGGCTGCAGACCGGCTGGAGGGTGTGTATCGATTACCGCAAGCTCAACCAGAAGACAAGGAAGGATCACTTCCCTTTGCCCTTCATCGATGAGATGCTGGAAAGACTTGCGGGGAATCAGTATTTTTGCTTTCTAGATGGATACTCAGGCTACATGCAGATATGGGTCGCGGAGGAGGACCAAGGAAAAACGACGTTCACTTGCCCTTTTGGGACGTTTGCCTACCGGAGGATGCCTTTTGGGCTTTGCAATGCCCCAGGCACATTCCAAAGATGCATGATGAGCATATTCTCGGATCTCCTTGAGAATTGCATCGAAGTCTTCATGGATGATTTCACGGTGTATGGGCAAACCTTCGACTCATGCTTAGCAAATCTGGAGAAAGTGCTGCAAAGGTGCGTGGACAAGAGCTTGGTGTTGAACTATGAGAAGTGCCACTTCATGGTCAGAGAAGGAATTGTGCTTGGACATGTAATATCCGGCAGAGGAATAGAGGTGGACAAAGCAAAAATTCAAATCATTGCCAAGCTACCATATCCAACGAACATTAAACAGCTACGAGGATTCCTTGGGCATGCTGGATTCTACAGAAGGTTCGTGAAGGACTTTGCAAAAATTGCCCAACCTATGACAAGGCTGCTACAAAATGAAGTGGAGTGGAATTTTGATGAGGATTGCAAAGAGGCGTTCCAGATCTTGAAGAACAATCTAATCTCCGCACCCATAATACATCCCCCTGACTGGGGAATGCCCTTTGAAGTGATGTGCGACGCCAGTGGATATGCCATAGGGGCAGTGCTTGGGCAGAAGCGGGGAAAGGAGAGTCACGTCATCTATTATGCCTCAAAGACACTGAATGGAGCTCAAGTAAATTATTCCACGACAGATAAGGAGATGTTGGCAGTGGTGTTCGCCTTTGAAAAATTCAGATCTTACCTGCTTGGAGGAAAGACCACAGTCTACACCGATCATGCAGCTCTGAAGTATCTTCTGGCCAAGAAGGAATCTAAGCCCAGGCTAATTCGATGGGTCCTGCTACTACAAGAGTTCGACGTGGAGATAAAGGACAAAGCTGGAGCACAGAACAAAGTGGCTGATCATCTCAGTAGGATCGTGAGGAAGGAAGAAGGGGAACCAATCAAGGAGACGTTCCCGGATGAACAATTGTTATATGCCCAGGGAAGAAGAGAAGATCCGTGGTACGCTGATTTGAGCAATTATCTTTGCTCTGGGTATGTACCCCCTGGGTACACTTATGCCCAGAGGAAGAAATTGGCCAAAGATAGCAGAGAATACATATGGGACGAACCATACATGTGGAAGCAATGCGGAGATCAAATGCTTCGGAGATGTATTCCACAAGAGGAGCAAGGAAGCATCCTAGAATTCTGCCATTCGAAGGAGTGTGGGGGACACTTTGGGCATAAGAGGACTGCAGCTAAGGTTTTGGAGTGTGGTTTTTATTGGCCAACAATCTTTAAGGACAGCTACACCATCTGCAAGAATTGCCCACAATGCCTGCGAGAAGGGAACATAACCAGGAGGAATGAAATGCCCATGATGCCCATTATGCCCGTAGAGATCTTTGACATTTGGGGAATGGATTTCATGGGACCTCTTCCCAGCTCGAGAGGAAATTTGTACATCCTACTTTTGGTGGATTATGTATCCAAGTGGGTGGAGGCAAAAGCATCCCCGACGAATGACTCAAAGGTAGTGGTGAATTTCTTGAAGACTAACATTTTTTGCAGGTTTGGTGTACCCAGAGCAATCATCAGCGACCAAGGATCCCACTTTTGCAATTTCTCGGTCGAAAACTTGTGCAAAAAGTATGGAGTCCAACATCGAGTTTCGACAGCCTATCACCCACAAGCCAATGGACAGGCCGATCTTTCAAATCGCATAATCAAAATGATTTTGCGAAAGACCGTTGGCCCAACAGGGAAGGACTGGAGTCTCAAGTTGAAAGATGCCTTATGGGCATACCGGACTGCATATAAGACTCCATTCGGGATGTTGCCATATCGAATGGTGTATGGCAAGAGGTGTCATTTACCGGTTGAATTGGAGCACAAGGCGTTCTGGGCAGTGAACAAAGTAAACTATGATTGGGACAAAGCAGGGCAAGCAAGGAAGCTAGAGATCCAAGAGCTCGAAGAAATCAGGAGGGAGGCATATGACAATGTTGTACTCTACAAGGAAAGAATGAAAAAGAGCCATGATGCCTTGATCACAAGCAAGCAATTCAGCTATGGGCAAGAGGTCCTCCTGTACCAGACACGATTCAAATTCACAAAAGGCAAGCTGAGTACAAAGTGGACCGGCCCATTCATGGTGAAGACCCAATTCCCAAATGGAGCCGTTGAGATCGAAAATCCAAAATCTGGGAAAGTGTTCAAGGTGAATGGACAAAGATTGAAGGCCTATTATGGGCATAAGCCCGATGCTGGGGAAGAACTGGATCTCAACCCAGCCACAAGCACCTTGGATTAATTGGAAGGTACCACATCATGCCCAGGACGATAAATAGGGCACTGGCCAGGAGGTAACCTGGTATTTCCGTTTAGTTTTTCTTTACTTTTAGTTTGTTTCATTTTTCATTTTTTGTTTGCCTAGGAACCCGGTTATGCCCACAGTTGTGGGCGAGTTTTAGTTTCCCGCCTTCGCGGAAGTGTGAATGTGTTTTGCAGAAACAGGGAAGGAGTTATGGGCAAAAGGGCAGAACGCGGCAGAAACCACCAGACGCACGTCACATCAAGTGACAGTTGTCAGCCCCTTATATCCCCAAAAAAAACCCTAAAAACCCCTACCACGACGTCATTTCCCTGACTTACTAACTTCCCATAATCACCACCACCTTTCCAACCTTTCGAATACCAAAACCACCATCAGCCACCATGGTGTCCACCAGACCCAAAAACAAACTTCGAGGAATACCCGACGGAACAGAAATCGATCTCACCGGAGAAAATCCCTCACCGTCAAAACCAAAAGCACTGAGGAAAGCCCCACATAAAGAACCACTTCCGATGGACACCACACCTACTCACTACTACAAATTTGGTCTTTCTCTACAATGCATAGACTACGGTGTTTTTTCATAATAGTAGTCTATAGTAATAGACTACGGTTTTTACCGCAACTGTAGTGTATGTGTTTTTTTTCGTGATTATAGACTACAATCCTTTAAAAGAGCGTAGTCTATCATAGGCATAGCCTACGATGATATCAATCGTAGTGTATGAGCGGATTTTTTTTTTATTTTTCTCTACAGATTTCTTCCAAAAGCGTAGTATATGAGCGTGTCTAGTTTACTTTTCTCTACATTGATCTTCAAACTGTAGTGTATGTGCGTGTGTGTTTATATTTTTCTCTATCGTTAGCTTGAGACTGTAGTATATTAAATAAAAATGAATTTATTTTTTATTATAAAAAAGGAATGATCTATATTTTAAATAATATAACTTTTATTTATAATTATTTTAATAATAATTAAGATATAATTTATGCATATAAAATAATTAAAATTTTTAAATTATTAATTTATATTGTATATCATAATTTTTTTACATCATTTAAATATTAAATAAGATAAATTTACATTGCATGTAAAATTTTAAAGTGAATTTATTTTGTAATAGTAATTTTTATTAATCATTTAAATATTTAGCAACTATGAATTTATTTGTTATAAATAAAAAAAATAAGAATGATTTTTATTTAAGAATTATTTAAATAAGATAAAATTTGTAAAGTTTTTTAAATAAATAGAAATTATAATTTTTATTTATAATTATTTAAATATTAAATAAGATAAATTACATTCTCTACCGCTAGTGGAGGGTCACGGTTACTAGAAATTTCCCTCTCTCTCTAAACCTCTACTGCCGCCTCCCTCCCTCACACTCCACCGGCAGCGGTATCCCCCATTCGACCGTCCTCCACCAGTGCGGCGTCGCCCTTTCTGCCGTCTTCCACCGGCGCGGCGTCGCCCTTTCAGCCCTCCTCACTTCATCCACCGGCGCGGCGTCCCTACTTTCGCCCTTGGCCCCTCAATCGGCATTCCTGCTTTGCCGGCGCGACTTGCCAATAGTCGGCCTTCCACCTTCAGCAGCAAGCAACTCCTCCATTCTCCTCCGCCAATTCGGCGCGACACAGCACACATGTAATCCGTAATCTAAAATTTTACTTTTCTTTGACTATCTATGGATGAAATCTATGGTTATTGTTGGTATATTTAAATCTATGTTTGCTTTAAAGAGTGTGGAAAACATTGATTCGCTTAAAATCAGTTTCTTTGCTTCTTGCTTATGTTTTCTTGTATTCTTGCTTATGCGTGTAATTAATAATAAACTGAAATCTGAGCCATTTTCGGTTGATATGTCAATATCTTAGTAATTTCCAAGACTTCAATTTTTGTTGCTGATTATTTTCGGTTGGTCTAATTGAAGACGTGGGCTTTTGGATTTGAAGCTTCTCATGGAATGAAAGAAGATAAAAGATCGCAACTTTGAGGTAAAACTATCTCTACTTGATTTGAGTGAGTTGTTCAGCAATGCAATAAAAATTCATTGCAAAAACTTGATATTTTATTGCATTGAATTAATGAAAAAGCAAGTTGAGAGTTTAGAGGGCATCATAGGTATTAAGTCTTATTTCTTCTTGTCTCCCTTATCTCTCTCTCCCACTTGCTGAAGCTGTGTCAATGTCCAATTTGATTAAAGAAGATGGTTTGCAACCTGATGTCATTGCATATACAGCTATGTTGCATGCTTATAGTGCTGCTGGTGAGTCCAATTAAGCGCTTCAATTTTGAAAGTGCAGATTAGGGAAGTTTTCTCAGCTTGCAAGAAACTTTTTTGCCAGAGCAATGAGAGGAAACTTTTGTTGTGTTTCAAGAAATGGAGTTTAATAATGTCCAGCCAGATTCAGTAGCTCTTACACGAGCCTTCAATCGAGGATCTCAACTAGGAAAAGCCCTGTTTCTGCATGTACTATGTAAGTCATGGGGCCTAAAATATGAATGCTATTTGGTTCGTTTTCATTATCATAATGCGGTTATTTTTTTGTTTAAATTATTTTTGTTGTGTCTTGGTTTAGAGATGAGCTATTACTATGCCAAGAAACTTATCATAATAACTTCTGTTGTAGCTTGCCAAACTGAAATGCCTTAATTGAAGTTATCAAAATAATAGAGACTTCTCTTCCTCGTATCTCGGTTGGAACTCTGAACCATCTTCTTCATTTTTTATGGCAAAGTAGGAAAGATTGGCACCATGATGAAGGTACTTGTATTGGGACTACTTTGAATTCCTTGTTGCATGTGGTTACTATATAGGGGGTCGCAGTAGAATGTTAGAAATATTTCTACACTAACTCTATTTCTGGTTATAAAAAATAATCAGGTTAAGATATTCAAGTTGAAAAGTGGTTCCGATGAGAGTTGTATTACAGGGAGAAGTTGACCTGACCACCTATGCAGTATTATTGAAGAATCTTTTAGCTGCTGAGAATTGGAGATAATATGTTGGGGTAATATCTTCACACTTACTAACAATTCGGCTGCTGCTCTGATATCCAGATTTGGCTAAAATTTATCTCCCAATTTTTTACAAGTAGATTTGTTCAAGGTTTTTAGGACTGTCCTTAACAATGTTGCAGATAAATCTAAATCCTTATACATAATGTGCCATTCGAAGATCCTTTCTCCACCACGAATCTTATGGCTTGCGACCATCCAAAACGAGCTATTTCTGGTGTTAAGCATCATAACTGGAAAATGACTTGATGGAGGAACTAGGAGTTCCACCTTCCCTTCAAATGTACAAGGACTTGACATTTTTTACACCTTCCAGCTCTCCAAGTTTATTTGTAAGAAATTTCTCTCATTTCACTCATTCATATTTAAGTTTATTTTTTTTCATATAAACTAGTGTTAATACTTAAATTTTAATTGTTAATATGTAGGATATTGTTGGAGTTCGTGTTGAGTGGGGAAGCATGCTGCTGGAACACGTATAGTATGATAGATTTTTGTTTTAGCTATGCAATACGCCAATACTTAGTACTTTAAATTTTGAATCGATATTATTGTATTGATTATATTTATATGTATTCGATAGTTTGTAATTTTAGGTATGAAATTTGTATTAATACTTGCTACAAGATTGTCGAATAAAATATTTTAATTATGAATGCAATGTAATTTATTGTATTTTAATTTTGTTTTTGATTCTTGAATTTTAAAACATGTGTGAACTACTATTATAACCGTAGTAATAGGTATAAACTACGTTCAATCTACTCATACACTACGGTTAATAACTACAGTTGAAATTGTAATTTACAATTTAAAAGGACTACGGTTTTAAAGTGTAGTGTATAGCAGCGAAGTTGTAGTATTTTAAAGCATAGACTACGGTTTATGCATTATAATTGTAGACAAAATTACACATACACTACAATTCGGAATAATTTAACTACGTTGGAAACTGTAGACTATGTCAGCTATAGACTACGGTTTTACAACCGTAGAGAAAGGTGGGGGGTCTTTCTCTACACCACTTTTCTCTACAGTGCGAAATGCACATAGTCTACGGTTTAAAACTGTAGAGTATGAGAGAATTTGTAGTAGTGACTCCCTCATCCAAAACCCTAGCGTTCACCGAGAGCCCCTCGCCGGTAGACGAACATGCAATCGAGCAACTCACGGCGGAAATCAACGTTCCTACTCTCGGAGACGGAGACCAGCAAGTAGTTAAAGGAGAAAGCAAAGCGGCACCGGACAAGGCAAAGGAAAACAAGGCAGAGCCGTCCAAGAAAAAGCGCGCCACCACTGCCCAGAAGAGGAAGAAGCCGGCGATCGAGAAATCGGCCACGCCGACCGAAGAATCATCCACTGAAGGGAACGAACCAACTGGTTCGGTGGCGGAGAGCGAAGAACAGGGAGAGTCCGGCGAGGAGCAAAAAGAAATTCCGGCGAAGAGGAAGAAGAAGGTGTTAAATTCAGATCCAATCCGAATGATAAAGGAAGAACCGGCATCTACACCAAAGAGCAAGAAGATGGCGGAAAGAGGGATTGCTGTGCCCAAGATTCCGGATATGAACGCACTGAAACCTCTGGGCATAGTGGACAAGGTAAAGGAGTATTTCAACAACATCGGATGGAAGGCATTCTTGGATTGGCCAGGGCACGCTTACGAGGAGGTGGTGAGAGAAGTATTTGAATCAGTGCAGGTGGACATCAACCAAGCATGTGGTCCTTTGGGCATGAGTTTCTCCATGAATGGGGAGATCAGAGACATGTCCGTGAATGAGCTCAACCAAAATCTTGGGATGATTAGTCTTAAGGATCTGCAGAAGAAGGACTACAAAGAGGCGAAGAGAGGAATCCCCACATTCACTGCACAGGAATGGGATGAAATGTGGGCAGAAATAGGAGATGGAGGCCAGTTCAGAACTCAGAAGGTTAAGGGGTACAGGATTCGCGATTCAGCCCTGAGGGTTTGCCATCGCATTCTCTCGTACTCCCTCTTCGGCAAGCTCGACAGCGGAAATGCTATGTCCAAGAAGGATCTCTACATCCTGTGGGCTATGCACAGCGGGGTGAGGCTAAATTTTGGGGCCTTTCTGATTGAGCACATCGATTCCATAATCAGCAAGCCAAATCAGAGGCTTTCCTGCATTCAATTCACCACCGCTTTTGCCAAGGTAAATGAAATTGAGATCGAAGAGGGGAACACCAAAGTTGAGCCAGAGAAGCTGAACATCGAAGCCCTGATCCGCATGAAGGACGTAAGAATGGATCGGGGTATTCCCAAATTTATAAATCCAGATGAGAGGGAATCTTCAGCAGCCGAAGCCCAAGGACCTGTTGAGGAGAAAGGGAAAGAGAAGGTGGAGGAGCCAGAATCGGAGGAGGAAGGAGATAGGCTGGATAGGATTGAGAACAGGATAATCGAGACCCAGATAGCACTGGCGGCAACCCAGAAGGCCCTCTTGGCCTTTTTCAAGCATCAGGGGTTCAGGTATCCACCTGCACCTGCTCCTTGAATTCTACCCTCCCTAGGATGTTTAGTTTTTAGTTTGTTTTGTTTTGTTTTGTTGCGTCTTCTTGTTTTGCGTTTGATTGTTTGTGTTGGTGTTTCTGTTTTTGTTCGTTTGTTTTTAGTTTGTGTTTTCCTTGACCCCTTCTACACACCCACTTTGCTCAAAGCAAAGTGTGTGTGGGGGGGGGGCCAAGATGTCTGTTCTTGTTTTACCAGGTAATCCTTGTTCTCGCACCCTTTGCCTTAAGGCAAAGTGTGTGAGTGGGGGGGGGGCCAAGATGTCTGTTCTTGTTTTACCAGGTCTTCCCTCCCACTCACACACTTTGCCTTGTATCTTTTTGTTTCAAAGTTTGTGTCTAGCATGCTGTACATTCGAGGTTTCTCAGTTTGTGATGCTTTGAAAGTGCAATTTTGTGAGTGAGATTAAGCAAACTCTATGCCGTATGTAGTTGAGGACGATGGATAGAGAATTGGGCACACCTTGTGAGGATTTGAGCTTTTAAATTGTTACTTTATGCCAAAACAATTCTTTCTTTCATTGTGTGAATTTTGACATCTTGATTAAGGGGAATGCTAGAACTTGCCTTGATTCTTGATCGAACCCTGTGTACACAGTCTAGGTGTATTAAATGATTTAGGCATTTTTCTTTCTTTAGCCCACAAAGCCAAACTGACCAACCCTACATCTATCACTTGTGAACCCTTTTGAGCTTAATAATTCATTTGAATTCACTTATAAATTTGCCTAGATTTGAGCCGTCCCGGTCAAACTGAACTTAAGGGCAAAAGAAGGGAAGATAGTGTAGTGGATCCTATGGGCAGGACTAGTGCAAAGAAAATGAAAAATGGGAAATCTAAATCCCAAAACAAAGAAAAGTCCAGAAAGAGAAAAAGAAATGAAAAGAAAAAGAAAGAGAAAAAGAAAAAAAAAGAGAGGAAGAATAAAGGGAAGAATGTGCTTAGGCCCGTAAGAATAGGCAAGGATCAAAAGAATTTGGGAAGTAAGTTGCCCAGAATGAAGTTCAGTATGACCTTAGCCTCGTACCAAAAATCCTCACCTTATGCCTTAAGCCACATTACAACCAATGAAAGACCTAATGAGATGCACCTAGGCCTTTGACTAAAGGGGAAGATATTACAAGATAGGCAAGCTTATGGTCAGAACCCAATCAAGATGTCCGGAGTGTAAAACACGAGCCTAAACACTTGAGAGAAAGAGTGAAATGGGAGGAAACATCCTTATGCCCACAACCCGATCTTGACTCAACTGATGGCAAATTTTGATTGTTTGATCCAGCTACTTGTTGTTTCTTTTGATCTTCATTTTACTGTTGGACTGAGAGAGTTTAGCATGCTGTTTTTTTTTTTTTAATGTTTTGTGTGTTTTTTTTCGTTCGTGTCTGTTTCATGGGCGAATTCATGGATGCACGCTTGAGGACAATCGTGTTTAAAGTGTGTGCGTGTGATGAGCCCAGGTTTGTGCTCTGTTTTTGTGTTTGTTTTTAGTCTAGATCGAGTCTTTTTCCGTGTGTTTGTGTGGTTTGGTCGCCTGGGAGGGCATAGTTCAATGACAGGAACCAACTTGCGGGAAAGAAGCCAAAATGCCAGAGAAATGGAGTATCAGAGGATTCGAAAAGGGCAGAGGAATCATAGTCACCAGCGGAGTTGGCTCTGCCAGAGAAGTCGGCTCTGCCAGAGAAGTCCGCCAGGGCAGAGGAGTCCGCCAGGGCAGAAGAGTCTGCCAAGCCAAAGCGGAGACGATTCCTCTGGAAGCCAGCGGGGAAGCGATTCCTCTGGATGCCAGAGCAGCCAAGTCAGCCAAGCAGAAGAATCCTCAGAACACTCCAGGGGTCGGAAGCGCTGCCACCTCTCGTGAAAGAGGTATGCACTAGAAGCAAAGGGATTATGGAAGCAGGATTTTCCCTTATGTCCATAAGTACCGCACGAGAGCTGGCAGGCGAGAGAAAGAAGGAAGGAAAGAGAAGACAGAGGTGCAACAGACGGGCGAGGAAGAAGTGCAAGTGGGAGTCCGAGAAAGGCGGAAGGCGGTAGCTATCCAAAAGAGACCGATAAGGCCAAACCACAGCCTTATCCAAAAGGAAACATATCTTCATGAAGATTAGGTCTGAAAAAGGATACGCATCTCCATGCTTGCATGGATCCGGCCGCAAGTCATGGGCTGGGCCTTCAAAACCCTAATGACTCCTATAAATACCCGAAGAGCTTCACAAGCTAAGGGTGCTGATTTTCCGTCTAGTTGTGCATTATTTGAGAGTTAGACACTTAGCCCAGGCTGTGGGCAATTTCCTAGTACTTTACCATTTTATGTTTTGCACGGCACTTTCGGCCGTAGGTACTTTGATTTTCATTTAAGTCATTTCAATTCTAGTTATGTTTTCTTTCATATCTTTTGCTTGTGTTATTTACGTGATGTTTGGCTAAGTTTTATATTCTGATTTGGGGTAAGATGATCTAAGCATGAATGAATAAACTCGAGAGGTCTAATTTGGGCATAATAACTATATGAACATATTCCCGATATACTAGGTTTGATTCCAATAAGACTTTAACAACTTGGTTAATTAATTGATCACTAGTTAACT
Organism: Salvia miltiorrhiza; assembly: GCF_028751815.1. Taxonomy (NCBI): domain Eukaryota; kingdom Viridiplantae; phylum Streptophyta; class Magnoliopsida; order Lamiales; family Lamiaceae; genus Salvia; species Salvia miltiorrhiza. The sequence continues at coordinate 30,296,580 of NC_080392.1, read as the reverse complement.
AGGGAGTTTTGGTCACAAGTAATACTTTGGGTAAAAGGCGAGTTGCCATCGACCTCCAAAATAGTACAACTGGTGTTGGAGCCGTCATTGTTGTGAAATATCGGCGTAAGAGTCAAGTGGGTCTATCTAGATCTTAAAGCATTCTGGGCAAAGCACAACTAGCGATAGGCCATCGCAGAGAGCGTGGATGTTGTCCGGGGTAGTTGATTTCCATTAGCTGACCCTTCTAAGGAATCATAAACTGAAAGGATAGATTGGGCAGGGGGTTTGTTGTGTGCGTGACGAGTGACAATAGGGGCACAACAATTCTTATGCCTATAACCACTAGTATGTGAATATAGTGATTAATCTTTGCACCAATGATCGAGTGTCAATCCATGTTTAGTGATTCGAACCCAAGTCAGAATTATTTTGTTATTTGATTTATCTACTTTGTTATTTCAATTTAGATTGGATACCCGTTCTGCCCATAATCACGCTTTGGTCAGAACACTATGGAAAACAAAACCTTTTTAGTGACACCCTTGCAGGAGAAGTTACTGCTCAATTCCCTGTGGATTCGACTCTGGACTTACCACTAGCTAATCTAGTTGTGGGCACCCAGAGGAGCAGAGAAATCAAAAGACCGAACGCCAGAGGAATCACCAGTCAGAGGAGTCGCTAGTCAGAGGAATCGAGAAGCCAGAGCAGAGGAATCACCTATTCCTCTGCCGAGAAGCGCCAGCATCAGAGAAGTAAAGTCCAGCGCTCAATAGTCAGAGAAGCCAGAGAAATCGCCGTTCCTCTGGCGATAGCAGAGAATTCACCGTTCCTCTGGCGAATGCCAGAGAGATCATCATTCCGCTGGCAAACCATTTCTCTGGCGAGGTCAGGGAAATCATCCATTCCTCTGGCGAGAGCTGCGAAGTTGGCGAGAGTAGGAGTGTTTTCCAGAAGCGCGCATCCAGCTGGAAGTTGCCTTATTTTGCACGATTCTATTGCCTTTAGAATTCTTCTTTGCATGGTAACTTCCATGGTGATCCATAGGGATTCGAAGTCTATAAATAGGGCCTAGTTTTTCTTTCAGATACACAATCTTTTGCTCTAATTTTCGTTTTTGCTGGAGATCATCTTTCCCTTGGTAGCCGCAACTTTAGCTTTTGATTTATTAGTTTACTTCGATTACATTCATACTTTTGCTTCAGTTTTTAGTGCAGACGCTTTTCATTCCAGATTGGTTATTTTATTTTCTTTGCGTTTTAATTTATTCTTTTGTTCTATGTTTACTTTTATTTCTTTGCTTGTTCTTAATTTAAGCATGAGTAGCTAAACTTTTAATTCAGCGAGAATAATGAAACTCTGATTTAATGATCTGTGAGACCTAATTGGTTTAAAATTGATTCCTATTGATTCCGATTAATTCCTAGGTTCAATGATAATTCTGATTTTATTTAAGTCTGATCAACTTAGGTTCAATTGGATTATAGTCAATTAGCACCTCCAATCCGTAATTGTTGGAATAGGGCTAATTAGTGACAAAACTACAATGTTTGTAGTAGGAATAAATTGGTGGATTAATTATTACTAGCGTATCTAGGATAATTGGTCTAAATTGGGTTCCTTCCTCTTAATGCTGTTAGAATATTAAATCTAAGACTGGCGTATCCAGCTAGGTTATATTTTAATAAGGGAAATAGACAAGACTAGCGTATCTAGCTGTTTATCGACATAGTAAGTAGGAATTGGGGTATGTCAGTGTGTATCACGGTATCCTATAACTGGTAGGTTGATAGGGATTGATTAATTATTGCGTCGAGGATCAGAGTTGAATTTGAGTGGATTTATTTGAGCCGAATTACCTTTTTATTGATTTACTTCAAGCATATTTTATTTGATTTAATTTTGCATTCTTAGTTTAATTAATTCCTCTTAAAATTAAGGCGTGGTGGCTACACCAAATTTTTAGATCTTTAGGAAATTGATTGCAATTACCCGTTCTCTGTGGTTCGACCCTGCTTGCTTCTAACTATACTAATTCTTAGCTATTGCAGGAATTATTTGGTGGTTGACGACGTCCACCATACATGGTGGAGAAATCGGGGCTGACCGAGGTGCAACACCTCAAGCCGTATCATTTGCAATGGCCGAATGAGACCGGCGTCGTCGAGGTTACCACGCAAGTGAAAGTGCCTTTTCGCATTGGGAAGTATGAAGATGAGGTTGTGTGCGATGTTATTCCCATGCAGGCGACCCACATTTTGTTGGGTAGACTGTAGCAGGTTGATAGACGAGCTACTCATGATGAAGTCACCAATAAGTACTCCTTCGCGTATAAGAAAAAGAAGGTGGCACTTGTTTCCCTTAGTCCTAAACAAATTTATGAGGATCACGTGCAACTGCAGCAACGTCACAAGGAGGCGTATAAGGTGAAGTCTACGGAGCAACCGGTCGAGCATAAAGAGATGAAGGTTGCAGTGGAAATCGATCAAGAGGTTGTTGCTATCAAAGATGAGGCATGAAGGTTACAGTGGAAGTTGTGGTGGATATCAAGGATGAGGATTCACGTGAGGAAGTGCTTGAGAAGTCTACTTCATCTATTTTGGAAGCAAAGGCTTTCCGGCAAGCTACGGGTATTGAACAGGAGCAGCGCTGTGATGGTGCAAATAAGTTCGAACTGACCTTATTCACGCAACAACAGCTGCAATGGCAGAATGATATTGGAGATACCAAGCTGAGGAAGTTGGTGAAGGGTCCGTTTCAATTAGACAAGTATAACAGTGCGGTCTTTTGTGATGCAGCGCTGAGGGTTGAAGTAACCATGGCTGAAGCAATTATGGCTGTTCGGAAACAACCATGGCTGTTCGGAAGCTCCCACGCTACATATAAAAGGTTGAAGCCACCATGGCTGTTTGGACAAGAAGTGAAGCATGGCGGCCTTTACAACAACAACTTCGTCATGTTCAAGGTCCAAGAACAATCAGTGTTAGCGCCGAAGCATTTGGTTTTTGATCCCGACAAGATGCATGATGGACAAGAGAGAACAGCTAGGGTCCATCAATCATTTCTTGCAATAAACGAAGATTTGATTTTTGATCCCGGCATTGGCATTCACGACTTGGATTTGAGGACAAATCCTCTTCAAGAAGAGGAGAATGATGCAGCCCGAATAGAGCCAAGCTCGCGCCAGAGCAGAGATGAATCCCGCGCCAGACCAGAGCCAAGGATGCCAGAACTGAAGTCGAACTGCCAGAGCAGAGAAGCCCGACTACCAGAGCAGAGAAGTCGACTGTGCCCGAGCAGAGAAGTCAAGTCTGCCCGAGCAACGAAGTCGAAGCTGCCAGAGCAGAGAAGCCGAACTGCCAGAGCAGAGAAGTCGACTGTGCCCGAGCAGAGAAGTCAAGTCTGCCCGAGCAGTGAAGTCGAACTGCCAGAGCAGAGAAGCCGAACTGCCAGAGCAAAGAAGTCGACTGTCGCCGAGCAGAGAAGTCAAGTCTGCCCGAGCAGCGAAGTCAAAGCTGCCAGAGCAGAGAAGCTGAACTGCCAGAGCAGAGAAGTCGACTGTGCCCGAGCAGAGAAGTCAAGTATGCCCGAGCAGCGAAGTCGAAGCTGCTAGAGCAGAGAAGCCGAACTGCCAGAGCAGAGAAGTCGACTGTCCCCGAGTAGAGAAGTCAAGTCTGCCAGAGCAGAGAAGCCGAACTGCCAGAGCAGAGAAGCCGACTGTGCCCGAGCAGAGAAGTCAAGTCTGCTCGAGCAGCGAAGTCGAAGCTGCCAGAGCAGCGAAGTCGAAGCTGCCAGAGCAGAGGAGCGGAATTGCCAGAGCAGAGCGAAATTCCCAGAGTAGAGGAGCGGGCGTTTCCAAAGCGGGTGTTTATAGAGCTGGCGTTTCCAGAGGGGCGTTTTCCAGTGCTGGCGTTCTCGCCCGAGTTGTCAAAGCTTGCTGATCAAGTTTCTTTTGTTTCCTTATTTTTAAGTTTCCTTGTTTTTACGTTATTTTCTTCTTTAAATTAGAGTTTTATTTTGCCTATATATGGCTGCTGTATGGAACGAAAGGTGATCTTTGAACATATATTTTACCAATCAAATTCGTGAGATTATTCTCTCTTGAGGACTTCGAGTTCTTCCTAAATTTTGCCCAAGCAAATTCAACCTATCGACGAATTGACGAGTTCATCATCCCTCGCCGTGTGTCATTCAACGTCTCCGAGTTGCTGCACCGATCACATCGTTGGGGTCTAGAGATCCGTTCTCTAGGAAACTTCGTAGATTAGGTCAGGGGTTTTGGGATACTCCACACTTTATCATTATTCCAATTCTCGTTTTTAAGTTTTACGTGCGTATTTGTGAGATCAGCCCTGCAAGATTCAGATCTGCACCGGCGAGTATCACTTCATTTGGGACACCATTCCATACTTCCGTTTGTTTTTCCGTTCGGAGTGTTATTGTTCGGGTACGAGGTTTGTGCCAACCGGTGAAATTCCATATTTACCGGCGACGATCATATCATCACATCAGACTAGCCATAGGAGTTGTGAACAACAACTTCCCGCAGCAACATATTTAGTTTCAGTTGTGGAAGTGGCGACTGAAGTCTGTTTCTTTGAAAATCAAGAGATGAGTTTGTTGCTTATTGACAAGTTTCCGAAGTTGATTTGCGATCAATTTTGCATCCTTCAAAATCTGAGTCTGAGTATCCAGAGAGCTTGAAGTCGTCATCAGTTGGATACCATAATCTTAAGTTGGGTGTGCCTTTGAGAAATCGCAAAATTCATTTTGCTACATCCATATGAGCTTCATTTGGATCTAACTGATATCTTGCAAAAACCCCGACTGCATACGCGATATTTGGTCTGCTAGTAGTCAAATACAGTAATAACCCAATGATTTCTCTGTACTTGGTTGAAGATACAGATTTTCCTTTCGATCTTGGATCTACCTTCCAATTTGTGTTCATTGGAATCTTGACTGATTTCATGTGCTGAATACCAAACTTGGCGATCAGTTTCTTGGCGTACTTCGATTGATTAATCAGTATTTCTTCGCTGGATATCTAAAACTTCTTAGTCATAATATCAGCAAACTTCTTGCACATGCGTTCGGATTTGGATCCGAAGATTATGTCATCGACATATATTTGAACAAGTAGGAGATCTTCTCCTTCTTTCAGAGTGAACAGGGTTCTGTCAACAGATCCCTTCTTGAATCCTTGTTCAACTAGATACTCAGAAAGAGTATCATACCATGCTCTTGGAGCTTGTTTCAATCCATAGAGCACTTTCTTCAGCTTGTATACCTTTTCTGGTCCAGCAACCTCAAAACCCGGAGGTTGTTCCACATAGACTTCATCGGTGAGCACTCCATTGAGAAATGCGCACTTCACATCCATTTGTTGAACTTTGAATCTTTTGTGAGCGGCAAAGGCTAAGAAGAGTCTGACTGCTTCCAGTCTTGCAACGGGTGCAAAGGTTTCATCGTAGTCGATTCCTTCTTCTTGACTGTACCCTTTGGCTACTAGCCTTGCTTTGTTTCTCACCAAGTGACCTTCTTCGTCTTTCTTGTTTTTGAAAATCCATTTTAAACCAATCACTTTTGCATCATCTGGTCGATCCACAAGTTCCCAAACTGAATTCCGGTTGAATTCATTGAGTTCTTCTTGCATTGCAATGACCCATTGAGTGGACTTCAGAGCTTTTTCAATGTCCTTGGGCTCTGTAGATGATAAGAAACAGCTAAAGTTCTTATCTTCATTGATGCAGTTTTGGTTTATGTCGTAGACGAGGTTGCACATTGATCTTCGAGTCTTCACATCGTCTGATGGTTCTCCGATAATGTTCTCCTTTGAGTGGAGTTCAAACCATCTACGATACTTCTTGATATCTTCTGGCGAGGGTGGATGTTCTTCAGTCAGAATGGTTCTGAGTCCTTCAGAAGTTTCTCGAGCAGGGGAGTGTTGAACTGGTGTTGCATCAGCAGGTTCAACTTGTTATTCGACTGTCTGAGTTCCCCCTTGACTGATGCTATCTGTAGTAGCTCCAGTCGGATCTGCAAACCTTTGACTGATCGTCTGATACTGAAGCTTTTTAGTATTCTCTTCTTTTCCTGCTCCCCACACCAAAACTGTAGAAGGTTCGGTGTTTCTCATTTCAGTTCTGGAATCTTCAGTATTCTCAGCACTTCTTTCAGTTTCCTGTATCCTGAGATCATCAGTAGACTCGTCAAAAATAACATGTGGTGTTTCTTCTACACAAAGAGTTTGAGAGTTAAACACTCGATAGGCTTTGCTGGATCGTTCAGTTCCAGAGTATCCAAGAAAATTTTTTGGATCAGCCTTGCTATCAAATGTGTTTAACTTCATTTTATCATTGTTGTGAATGAAACACCGAGAATCGAAAGCATGAAAGTATGAGATTGAAGGCTTTCTGTTCTTCCATAGCTCGTATGGATTTTTCCCGTGTCTTTGAGTGAGGAATGAGCGATTTTGTGTGTAGCAAGCGTTGTTGACTGCTTCGGCCCAAAACTTAAAAGAGAGTTTTGATTCGGCTAGTATTGTCCTTGCTGCTTCCTTCAAAGACCTGTTTCCTCTTTCTGCTACTCCATTTTGCTGAGGAGTTCTTGCTGCAGAAGTTTGATAAGTGATTCCTCGTTCTTCGCAGTAGTCACGAATGACGGCATTGAGGAATTCATTCCCTCGATCTGATATGATACTGATGATGTTGACTTCATTTTCAACGCTCAGTCTTTTCAGCAGCTTTGGCAATTCCAGCAGTGTCTCTCTCTTGTTGTAGAGAAATATGACCCAAGTATATCGAGAAAAGTCATCAACGACAACTAAGGTATATTTTCTACCGTTGTAACTTCTGGGAGAGATTGGGCTAAACAGATCCATGTGAAGTAGTTGGAGAATTCTTCCAGAGAAGTGTCCTGTTTTTTACTTGAATGACGTCATAGTTTGCTTTCCTCTTTGACATGCTTCACATTCTTGCTTCTTCTGGAACACAATAGAGGGTAAGCCCTCTACCAGTTGATGCTTAGCAAGTTTGTTGATCGTTTTGAAGTTGAGGTGGTTGAGTCTTCTGTGCCATAGCCAGTTGAGCTCTGAGCTGCTTTTGCTGATAAGACAGGTTTCAGGAGGGCTATCTTCCCAAGATACGACGTAGAGACTTCCTTGTTTGATCCATCTCAGAACCACCTTCTTCTGACTATTTCTTACAGTGAATTCATCTTTCTTGATCTTCACTACGAATCCGCTGTCACAAAATTGACTCACAGATAACAAATTATGTTTTAGTCAACGTTACTGATACTGGCGTTACCCATGTCGAGTACACCATAGCCTTTTGTTTCGCCGATTGAGTTGTCTCCGAATGCAACTTTTGATCCAGCTTTCTCAACATATTGAGTGAGATATTCTTTGTAGCCCGTCATGTGCTTTGAGCAGCCGCTATCCAGATACCATGTTCTGATCGAGGCTTTAACTTCTTCAATCTTTTTGTGTTTCCTGATTTTGCCCTGCAAGGAAGAGTTAATTTAGGTACCCAATCAATGTTTGGGTCCATCATTGTTAGTTCGTGTTCCTTTTGGAACCCATATCTGCTTCAAAACTGGTCTTGGTGCTGATCTTTTGCGCTTGGCTGGTTGTTTGACTGAAGTGGTTGGTGCTTCAGTTGGCACATGAGCTTTCTTCTGTGGAGCTTTCCTTTTAGGAGCCTCGCGTTTGTAGAAGCTTTGTCTGGTGCAGTATTGAGGTCTCTTATGCTCCATTGAGTATCTCCTTTGAGATACGTGAGTCATCCTTGGCTGATGGAGACTTGACTGATGTTGTGGAGCATGAGTCTTATGATGTCCAGTTGCACACTGTTGTGGATGACCTTTGGCTTGTCTGGACTTATCATAGCTTTGTCTCCATGGTTGTTGTTCTCTTCGGAACTGAACTGGTTTCAGTTTCTGATTGCTTCTGTTGTTCTTCCCCCTAGACTGGTGAGGAAGACTCTATTTCAGTCCTGACGTTCCTTCCCCATATTTTGACTGAAATCTGCTTTCCAATCTTCTTAGAAGGATGAACTGGTTAGGGGCTTCCTTAGCTCGTCTGTAGCTTTGAGGAGGAGGAACATTTCTTCTTTCCATCAATTTTCGCTTCTGAATTTCTTTCATATCATGATCCCTAGACTCTTCTGAAGTGTTGTCTTCATAAGTGTCAGTTGCTTCCTTGATCATTATATTCTTTCCTTTATCGGCAGGAGCCACCTTTCCTCCGATGCTTTCCACAAGAGCTTTTAAAGGAAAGTTAGTCATCATGGGAGACTTCATCATACAGTCTTTGACTGTTTCCTCCATTTTGTGATTGAACCTCTTGATTTCATGAGATGCTCTGTCACATTCTGATGTAGAAATTTTGAGCTTTTTTTCCAGTCGACTGTTCTCCATGATCAGTCCATCAAGACAAGTTTCATCTGGAAAGTAGATGATCGTCTGATTCTTGATTTGTTTTTCATTGATCTCCTTTTCCATTTTTTGATTCTGCATGAGAAGATCTTCGAACATTTTCCTTAACTGACAGTTATCAGTCATGAGCTGATCGTACTCTTCAGTTTCATTGACTGAGCTATCTCTAAATTCTGAGTGGTCTCCTGTAAACACCAAGGAGTTATCAGTATAAGGAGTTTTTGAGTAAGAGTTTACCTCTGGCCCATTCATTTCGTTGTTGTAGCTGTTGTCGGCCACGCTTTCGGTGTCGTTGGCCATGAGGGCTTGGCTCTCATCATCTGAGCTAGTGGAGTTGAAGGCAGATGATTCTGATGCATATTCAGAAGATCCTGCATCGTCAGCAACCATCGCTTTCTTCTTCGCAAATTTATGTTCTCTCCTGGCTTTCATCTCTTTGCGCTCAGACTACGACACTTCAGGGCATTCAGATCGATAGTGCCCATTTCTTCTTGCATCCATAACATTCCACATCTTTTAGATCAATAGCGGCTGATTTTCTTTCTCCGCTTCTGTCAGTGGAATATCTAGACTTGCTTTCTCTTTCTTTTCTTTTGTAGTGCTGCTTGTGGAACTTCCTATACTTGCAGAATTTGGATTCCATCTTGTTGAATCTTTCAGTCAATAGAGCATATTGACTGAAGAAATCTTCTGGTTTGAGTTCCGCTGGTTCCTTTTACTGCTTCTTATTTTCTTTTGCTGAAACTTTCAGCGCCGCTCTTTTGAGGCTGATGGAGCATCTTGGTCTGATCCTCCAGCTTTCTTTGTTTCAAGATTTGTCTGAATGTCGAACTCATTTGCCACGAGATCAGAGAAAAGCTTGTTCGTTGGGAGCTGGTTGAATCCTAGCTTGTTCTAATGAGCAACTGCGTAGATCTGCCAATCTCCTCGTGGAAGTGTTCATAGAATCTATAGGTTGATCTCTCGTTGAGTGTATTTGTCCTTTGAGATGGATTGAACTTCGTTCAGGATCTGATTCAATCTGAGTTCCATCTCGTCGACTAATTCATTTTTTAGCATGAGGAAGGAGTCAAATTTTGACAAGCTATTGATAACTTATTCTCCTTTATCTCCTCTGATCTTATGCACATTCATTCAAGAATGTCCCACATCTCCTTTGCAGTTCTGCACTTGATGATCTTGATGACGTGCTTGTCTGGAACTGTGCCGGAGATGATGCTTTTGGCGAGGTTGTCGAGCTCATCTTGCTTCATTTCTTCTGCGGTGAATTGTAAATGACCAAATATGAAATTAATCGGTGTATTATTGCTATATTATGAATTATACCTAGTATTGATTGGAAAAGCGAGAGAGAAATGCTAAGTTGTTGAGAGCACGAAAGTAAGATTGCAGTAATATTGTAGATGAAGATAGCGTATATTACAAAGTGCGTGCGCCTGGCTATTTATAGATTCATGTTAGGGGTAAAATAGTAATTTCACCTACAAGGCATGCTTCCCGCGTGGTCGAGGGCATAACAGTAAATTTGCCCCTAGGCGGGCGATTCCTCCGCTCTTTTGGTGATCTCTCTGGCGAAGGCCACTTCTCTGGCAAGAGCCATTCCTCTGGTGGGTATGACTTCTCTGACGGAGGCCATTTCTCTGGTGAAAACCGTTTCTCTGACGACATCCGTTTTTCGGGTAAAGGTTGAAGGAATATTAAATTGAATTAACGTTCCACTTTGCCCGATGATCGTTTCTTGGTTATTATTAATTTATCATACAACGATTAATCCTAACATGCTCCTATGAATTTAACAGCTGCACATAGTGATAACACTCATGTTTCCATGGTTTTCAATGTTCTTTTGATATTAATTTTATAGGAAATTGAGTGTTTGATAGTTGTTTTGTGCTTAATTTGCTTTATCTTGTGAAACATGATTCTTACTCCAACTTTGAAGGAAATTTCAGGTTTAATGACTTCGAATTTGGAACAATGTTCTGAAATAGATGTTGCAGATCGTCTCGATAGGAGTTCTTGAGCGCAAACGGATCATAAATCGGAGTTCGGACGAGAAAGTTATGGCCGAAACAAAAACATTGCGCGCAGCAGTCAAGTTGGTCGCCGAAAACGGGCATTTAGAAGAAGAAATTCGGCGACCTAAACGGCGACCGCCGAGTTGGTCGCCGAAATTTCTGTTTCAGATTTGCACTGCGAGTGTTAAATTCGGCGGGCGCCGAATTTGGTCATTTTTTAGCACAAAAACGGCGGTCAACTCGGCGACCGCCGAATTTGGCGAGTTTGCGAGATTTTCCGATTTTTAGAGTTCTTCTGGGTTCCAAACACTGTAATTTACCCTGATACTTTAAATAGGTCTTCTTTTAACCTATCTAGGGTTCCTTTTTCAGTCCTAAACTTTATTTTCTCAGTTTCATAGCTTTAGATTATTATTGCTTTCCAGTTTTTACAGCTTGGATTGGATTTCCACAAGATTGAAGATTCAAGCCGCTACAATTGTTTTATTCAGAGTTTTATTTAATTCAGTTCTTTCAATTGTGTTCTTTTTAATTATGTTTATGATTTATTTTAGTATGTTTGGCTAGTTCTTTAATCTGAACCTAGGGTTTGTACATAGCTGATTAATTATGTGTGTATGATTTATTGATATCAATTTGCCCTCCAACTTGTGATTCATGATTTCTGGTGCTTAATTTCTTGTGAATTATTTGGCCAATAATTTAAATGTCTAGCTGTTCAGTTTGAGTATTGAATGCGATAATTGTTCAGCCGATTCAGGAATGCATGTTATAGAAGTAGCTTTGACACTTGAATGGGATAGGTGAAACTATAGGGAGCTATTCTTTGTGTACGCTTGGGAGTTAATTTATTCCTTGGAGTCTTGAATGTGAAGGGGGGTAAATTAATCTACTTTCATAGGTGTTCGTTAGAGAAGCTTGTGAATAGTTCTGTGATCTCTCATCAGGGTTGGATTAAATTGGTAATTGAATCAATAGATTAAATGCATGTAGTTAATTAGTAAAAGTACATCCTTAGGGTCAGGGTCTTTTATTATTTGAGTTTTTACCTTATTTTATTTGTTGTTATCTGAATTTAGTGCTAATCAAACCTTCCTACTTTTTGTTGCATGTCTACTGTTATAGTCTGTTTAGGAGATAGCTAGAGTTATTTCGTTGTGTCAGTCCCTGAGGATACGATACTCGATTGCTTATTATTTGCTACAATTGCCTGTGTTAGTTGCAGTTTTTGTTGCTAAGAAATTAGTGATCACATAGGTGTTAGGAATTACTTACTTGTAAATCGGATGCACAGGTGGTTGATGATCGTGTCGAGTAACTCCAGTTCTGATCTTCTCGACTGTATCCCGCTCAAGTCTCACCGTTGGATGGACAACGAACTGTGAGAAATCCCAAGGCAGAAAGCTCCCACGTTTCCTGCGCCTCCTCTCAGTTCTCAAACCCTAATAATTATCAGTGTGTATTTCCTGAGAGCTGACAGCTGTATTTTATAATACAGAATAGGGGGAGGCGCCAGTTTTAGGGTGTGGGGCATTTGCTGGCTCTATCTGGACTGGGAGACTTTGGGCCAGTCCAGGGACCAGATATAAGGAATAAAGATGGGCCTCAAATAAATTAATTTATCTATGGTCAGCCCAGACCATAATTAATTTATAAATATCAGTTCATTCCACTAATAAACCAATATTGACTTACACCTTTATTACCGGTGATGAGTCGGGGCTTGTATTTAGACTTATTAAATCCTCGTATTTAAAATATCCGACATCCATTAATTAATTAGAGCTCTGACTGCGTAAATTAATTAATCTCTTTGTAATCCTTAAGCAGTACCACTCAAACCTTATTATTGCGCCTGGACTTAATCAACCTGCAGGGTTTAGCGCAATAAACATTATTGAGCTCCTTAAGGGATGTCATTATCCTATACGAATACGAGTACCAATACAGATAATCAGATATCATATATTAACCGCTATCACCCAAGATACAGAGTACTCAAGTTACTATATAACTCTCGCTCATAGTAAGTCAAAGTGATAGGCGAATCAACATATATATCTGACATCTTATTGGTATTAAGATCTTATAAGTCACCGAGATCTCTAATTCTTCACTTAAGTCAGATAGAAGAATATATCTCATTGTGGTCCTATCAATACGTATTACGTACCAGTATAGATAAGTAGTCAAGACAAACTACTTCCAACTATACCGCAACCTAAACCAATAACTTGTCCTAGAGTTATTTCGGTTGTGATCATATTATATCTCTTAAGGTTAATCCAATTATATGGTCTTCTGTGATCTACAACACACCATATAATCTACTTATATAGAGATAAAGAACATACATATGCAATCATGAACCCAATCAGATAGGAGATTAAATAGTGAAAACAGGAATCATTGTATACAAGCATAAAACGTTCTTGCTTTCAGTATACAAATCCAACAAAGGTCAGTCCTCTGCTCTGCACATGTTACTCCTCATCAGCTACTCCCCCCTCTGGTCTGACTAGTTTACTCTGTTGCAGAGTAATCTAGTCGGAGTGTTCATCCGCGTGACTGACGTCATCCGCATTAAATGCCCGCCCCTTTACAGTGCACTATCCCGTATCCCGAGGTTACTTTTTAACTTTTGCGTCTTTTCGTTTCTCCGTAAAAATCGTTGATCGTCGATTATTTCCCCAGTGCCACGTGTCGTTCATCCCGCTAGTTGGTAGTTGCCCGCGTACATTATACTTAGGCGGTTTAAATTTTATTTTTCCACTATTCATCTTCTTTGCTCTTCTCTCCAAACCTTTTCAACTGCTCTCCCGATTTCCGGCGATCCCCATCTTCTACTCCGACGTGTGCTCCGTGACCTTACTTGACTTAGGTAAATTGCGTATCCCTTTCCTGGTGTTCTTGTTTGGTGTAGACTAGTTTTGTGTAAGTTTGTTGGTGCTCTGATTGAGCGTGCGAGCCCTATAATTTTTTTTTAAGTTTTTCTCGACTATGGCCTCTACTTCCGGTGCCCAATCTGTCTTCTCTCCCTCTCCTTCTCCCTCTCCCCAGGCTACTCCACCTTCTTCTCTCCCTCATCCTGAAGATCCTCCGATTTTATCCAGTCCTCCTGATCCTCAGGGTTCCCCGGCTTCCTCTGAATCTCTCCCCCTACTCCCAAAACGCCCAAGACCATTCCTGAATCCCGATTGGGCGTTGCGGCTATGCAGAAGATGTTTGATAAATGCAGACGTCCTGAGGGCCTAAAATTTGAGCCCTACTCTAAGGCTTCAGAGCCCTTCCCTAAGATGCATATGAATAAAGTAGCCATTTGGCGAGCCCAGATAGACGCTGGCCTAAGGCTTCCCCCTCCTTCGCTCTTGGTGGAAGTTGCAAACCACTTCCACATTCCCTTTTATCAAATAGCTCCCTCCGCCATTCGGAGGTTATACTGCTTTCACATTTTGTGCAAAGCCCATGGTGTCGAAGACACCAAGAAATTATTTGTCCAGACCCAATCCCTTAGATGGCAGGGCAGCCCTCTGTACAGTTTTGCTTCCCGTAAGAAGTACCCAGCCACCTTCCTCAAGCCCTTAAATTCTCATGATAAGGGTTTTCTGCCCTTTTATTATTATGTGGTAACCACCACTGGCTCCTGGCGCCAGTATGGTGCCGATGAGTTAGAATGGCATCCTTCCCGCACTTCATATCAACCCGCCTCCCAGGGAGTCCCTTCTGACTATGATCTGGGGGTTTTAGCCAACCTTAACGCCCTCCACCGCCGAAAGCCATTTCCCTGCAAAGAACTTGTTGAAAATAATTCGGCTTTGGCAGCCAGCGATCTATTTCCCCTGTATCCACGAACGTCTATAGGTAAAATTATGCGTTAATAGATATGTAAGCTGTCATTACCCTGACTCCGATGACAAGACTTTGTTTATTTACAGGAATGTCGTGGAGAGCAAAGTGCCGGACCACCCTACTGGCCGACCATCCCGCTGGTAGCGGGGGGCAAGGTTCTGGAGATAATGGCTCCAGAACCGACCCAGTGGAACAGCCTGCGGGCTCTGCAGTGGACACCTCCCGAACAGTGTCTGAGGCTGCTGAAACTGTCACCCCCCTCCAGCGCTTCCTTCGGGGCAAGGGGAAAGACATGGAGGTTTTGTCCCTGTTCAGCCCTGAAAGCCAGGGGCTTGGTGGCTCTGGCTCTGGCGGAGCTAGCAGAGGGTCCGCCATTCCTGTGGTGGACCTTTCCGATGATGCTCCCGCTTCCCAACAAGTCCAAGACATATCAACTCCCGCTTCCCATCAAGTCCAAAAGAAAAGAAAGGCCGCCGTTCAGGTCCTTGCAGAGAAGAGACGCAAGGAGAGCTTGCAAAAGGCCAAGAAGTTCGTGGACCCGGAGGCTGGGTCAGCAGGTGAAGCGGAGGCAATCTCCGTGGATGCCGAAGGAGGCAAGGCTCTGGCCCTGCCCGCAGGGGAGTCGGAGGCTCCCGGCTTCAAGCCAATCTCGTCCTTGAAGGGACGAGACTTCATCCATACCTTGCTTTCCCATATCCATCCTAAGGATAGGGAAGCAACAAAAAAGTTGAAACGGACGACGCTGGCTAACCAACTCGGCCAGTTGGCTCTTCAGGTATCCTGCATTTTTACCTTGTTTTAATGATTTTGTTACTAACCTCTCGATTTCTCTGCTTTGACATTCTTTTCTTTATTTCTCTACAGCTGGAGTCCCGGGTGGGAGAGGCCATCTAGTGTATTGATGACTACAATGCACTGGAGAAGGACCTGGAACAAGAGAGGGAACGGATGGCGACTCGCGACGAGGAGGTCGCGGGTATGATGGAGCGATATAGCAAGACCGAGGCAGATATGGCTGCACTGTAGGCCCACATTGCCCAAATGGAGGTGGAGAAGGCTCTCTGGCTTCCGAGCTGGAGAGGACCAAGAAAGAGGGTTATGACAACCTTGTCCGCTTCCGGATGAGGTATGAGGAGGAGCACCGGGAGTCCAGGCGCAACTGGAAAAGAGCCTGTGAAGGGGCCCAGAACCGAGGCTACGTGATGGGGGCCCGGGACCAGCGTCTTGAATTTTTTCTTTCTCCCCAGGGCTAGCAGTTCCTGGGCATGATGCTGGAGGGTACCGTGGCAGCCTTCCAGAGGACTCCCGATTATCTGGAGGGGTTCGCCCAAATCTTCACCCATGTGATAAAACAGACAGCGATGAAGACGGTGGAGATGGTAGGAGCGTCAACGGAGCAGGCCACTGCTCTGGATATGGAAGCCTTGATGAACAACATCAAGGACGAAGATCTCAACAGCCTGCTAGGCATCACTGCTGAATCCCCTGAGAAGTCGGGGTGGTGGTACCCGGTTTTGGAGAAGGCCCTTCCCCAATTTGCCTTTGGGGTCTGCTCTGAGCCGGCGCCCACTGCTCCTGTGTATCGGCCTCCCTTCTGCGCTTCCCTGGTGAAATTCGTGAACCAGCTGAGGGGTCAGGCTGGTGACAGCTCCCTGGGGTTCTCGCAGTTCAGCCTGGAGCCTCCTCTGCCTTCTGGCTTTAAGACCTCCGCCTTTGAGGATCCCGCCTCTTTCTCCACAGCGGTGGATCAACTTTATGCCTTATACAAGGACGAGACAATATATGCTCAAGAGGCATTAAAGTTGTTAGACGTGGAGGCTCGTCTCCCCGTGGTGAAGGACTCTGGCACGTTGACGGTGTTCGAGGAAGGGGGTCCCTCTGGCGAGGCCTCTGGTGTGGTTGTTCCTGCCGCCGTTGATCCCTCTGCCCCTGTAGCTGCGGCCTCCTCTGTCCCTGCTCCTCCAGACTCCTCTGTCCCTACTCCTCCCTCCTGACTGCTTCCGCTTTATCCTCCCTTCTTCTTTCAAAATTTTTGTAATCTTGAATTTGTAAACACTTTATGTTATTCTGATCGTAATGTACAGCTTCCTTGCTTTTGAGTAGTTAATGAATTTGTTTCGTGACTTCTTTCTTCTTTTGATTTCTAATCTGGCTCTGCATCTATTTATCTTTCGTGTTGTTTTATTGTTATTGTTGGTGTTGGTGTGAACTTGTACTTTGGAACTTCAGGATGTGGCAATTATTCCTTCCGCGTAGAGTAGGCTTTTTTATTTTTTGCTGAAGTGTTTGCAATTCCCGCTGGTTGTTCCTCAGAATGATTCCTCTGGGTGGTTTCACTGAGTGATTTCTCTGAGTGGTTTCTCTGAGTGATTTCTCTGACTCCTCTTTCCGAGGGTCTCTCTGACCCCTCCTTTTGGGATTTCTCTGACTCCTCCTTCCGGGGATTTCTCTGACTTCCCCTTCTAGCCATTCCTTTGCCGCTTCCCTTTGAGCCATCCCCTTGCTGCTTCCCTTTGAGCCGTCCCATTGCTGCTTCCCTTTGAGGCTGGAACACTCTGCGTGGAGCATGGATGATCCGGGCTATGCATCCAACTTTCGCGGTTTACGATTTAACAATAACCCTCTGCGCGGAGCATGGAAGACCGGGGGGTGCAACCAACTTTCGCGGATCACGATTCAACAGTAGCCCTTTGCGCGGAGCATGGAAGACCCGGGGGGTGCGACCAACTTTCACGGCTTACGATTCAACAGTAACCCTCTGCGCGGAGCATGGAAGACCCGGGAGGTGCGACCAACTTTCGCGGCTTACGATTCAACAGTAACCCTCTGCGCGAAGCATGGAAGACCCGGGGGGTGCGACCAACTTTCGCGGCTTACGATTAAACAGTAGCCCTCTGTGCGGAGCATGGAAGACCCGGGGGGTGCGACCAGCTTTCGCGGCTTACGATTAACTTGTAGTCCTCTGCGCGGAGCATGGAAGACCCGGGGGGTGCGACCAACTTTCGCGGCTTACGATTGAACAGTTGCCCTCTGCACGGAGCTTGGAAGACCCGGGGGGTGCGACCAATTTTTGCGGCTTACGATTGAACAGTAACCCTCTGCGCGGAGCATGGAAGACCCTGGGGGTGCGACCAACTTTCGTGGTTTACGATTGAACAGTAACCCTCTACGCGGAGCATGGAAGACCCGGGGGATGCGATCAACTTTCGCGGCTTACGATTGTACAGTAACCCTCTGCGCGGAGCATGGAAGACCCGAGGGGTGCGACCAACTTTCGCGGCTTACGATTGAACAGTAACCCTTTGCACGGAGCATGGAAGACCTTGGGGGCGCAACCAATTTTCGCGGCTTACGATTCAAGTGATTCCTCTGCTCTCCCCTCGGCCCTTCCCTTGATGTTTGTTTTTCCTTTGACTTGAAAAGCAATAAATTAAAGTAAATGACTCAACACCAGGGAATTCTCTAGAACCACGTATCCGATTTTATTGATATCATGGCCCCGAACCTCGTTAAAACCCCTGTGGGGAAAAAGAGTATTCGGTCTACAATTTGTTATATTGTTGAGCAATATTACACATAGAACTTTTTCAGAGTATTGATATTCCACGGTCTGGGGAGAGCTCTGCCGTCTGAATCCGACAAGGTGTACGCTCCGCCTCCTAGGACCTCGGTGATGATGAAGGGCCCTTCCCAATTAGGTTCGAACTTTCCTACTGGCTTCAATGCATCAGCTCTCTTGAGGACTAGGTCACCCTTGGATAGCTTCTGTGCTCTGACCCTTTTGTCGTACCCCGCTTTGATGATGCTTTTGTACTTTGCTGCTCTGATTTGGGCTTCGTCCCTCTGTGCTTCCACTAGGTCAAGCTCTGCTCTACGGAGTTCCGAATTTTGCTCTGTATTGTAAGTTGTGATTCGATAAGACTCCAATCTGGTTTCTGCTGGTATCACTGCATTGGACCCATATACCAGGGTAAAAGGCTCCTCTCCGGTTGCTGTCTTTGGGCTAGTTCGGTAGGCCCAAAGTACAATGTCCAGCTCCTCGACCCACTTCTCTCTGCTCTGGTTCAGCCGTTTCTTGATTCCCTCGCAGATTGATCTGTTCGCCAACTCCACTTGCCCGTTTGCTTGTGGATGAGCCACTGACACAAAACGTTGCGTTATGTCCATTCGATCACAGAAATCAGCAATCCTCTGCCCTGCGAATTGAGTTCCATTATCTGATACGATGATTCTGGGGACTCCATATCGGCAACATATGTTTCGCCAGATGAACCGCTCCATTGTCACTTCGTCAATCTTTGCCACAGCCTCAGCTTTCACCCACTTGGAGAAGTAATCCACTGCTACGATGAGAAAACATTTGCCCCCTGGTGCCATGGGCAATTTCCCAACGATGTCTATGCCCCATTTGTCAAATGGGCATGCGGCGTACATGACTCCTATGGTTTCTCCTGGGACATTGATCCTTCCCGCATGCCTCTGGCAAGCTTCGCATTTACGGACGAACTGCCTGGCATCTTTGTTGATGTTTGGCTAGTAGAACCCTGCCCGAATAATTTTTCGTACAAGATCCTTGAATCCCGTGTGCCCACCACAGCAACCTGCATGAATTTCTTTTAAAGCAAAATTAGCTTCTTCGGGAGATAAGCATTTTAATAAGGGGTGGTTAAAAGATCGCTTGTAGAGTTGATCATTGATCAAGCAATAATTCTCATATCGAGCCCTCTGATTAGATTCTTTGCTCAGTCGTTCCCCTGTCTTTAGAAAATGTATAATTGGGGCCCGCCAGTCATCCCGAATTTCCACTGAAAAGACCTGTGAAGTTCCCATTTCTCTGGTATCGCAGAGTAGCGTAATCTCATCATTCCAGGTCTGCTCCACTGCGCTGGCCATTTTCGCCAGTAAGTCTGCTTTTGTATTCTCTTCCTGGGAAATCTGCTCGATTTTGAATTCCATGAACTTTTGCTTCATTTCGTTGATCTTACAATGGTACGCTTTCATCCTGTGCTCTTTGATATGATAGCTCCCAGAGAGTTGTTGAGCCACCAACTGAGAGTCGGTTCTGATGATAACACATTCAGCCCGTAGCTCGGACAAAATGTGTGCTGCTCTGACCACGGCCTCATATTCGACCTCGTTGTTGGACATTCTGCATGTGAACTTAATGGCGAACTGATATATGCCTGAACCTGGGGAAACGATGTACACCCCAATTCCACATCCCTCTTTTGTAACTGACCCATCCACAAAGGCAATCCAAAACTCTTGCACAGGGCGGCGAGTAGTTTCTTGGATAAAGTCTACAAGGGCTTGTGCCTTGATAGCCATCCTTGGCTCATATTCGACATCGTATTCCCCCAGTTCCACAGCCCACTTCACCATTCTTCCTGATAAATCTGGTCGCCCCAGCACCTACTTGAAAGATAAAGCAGTTCGCACCACTACCCGATGTGATAGAAAATAGGGTCTCAACTTTCGGGCCGTGACCATGACTGCCAGAGCAGCCTTTTCAATCTCTGAGTAATTCAATTCGGGACCCTGAATGATCCTGCTGACGAAGTAGATTGGTCTCTGGTGATTCCCCTCTTCTCTGATGAGCACAGAACTCACTGATTCTTCTCCTACGGCTATATATAAGTATAACACTTCCCCTGGCACCGGCTTGGTTAGGGTAGGGAGCTCCGCCAAGTAGGCCTTGAGGTCCTCAAAAGTTGTTCGGCATTCTACTGTCCACTGAAATTTAGTCCCCTTCCTCAAAATTTTGAAAAATGGCAAACTTCGTTCCGCTGATCGGGAGATGAACCTGCTCAGAGCAATGATTAGTTCGTTTAATGTCTGTACTTCCTTGATTCCCCGGGGTGGTGTCATATTCATGATGGCTTGGACTTTATCTGCATTGACCTCGATTCCCGCAGGAGTGACTTTGTATCCCAAGAATTTTCCCGTGGTGACCCCAAAGGTGCATTTCGCTGGATTAAGCATAAGCCGGTGATTTCTGATGACCGTGAAAACCTCTTCCAAGTCAGAGACATGGTCCTTCTCTCTGATGCTGCGCACAAGCATGTCGTCCACATAGACTGATATATTCTTTGAAAGTTGTTCCTTGAAAATCTTCTCCATCATTCGCTGGTATGTAGCCCCCGCATTTTTCAACCCAAACGGCATGCTCCTCCAGCCTAAACCCCGCAGCAGACGGCGAAAGCCGTTTTAGCAATGTCTCATTTGTTCATCTTCACCTGATGGTAACCCTGGTACGCGTCCATCATAGATAGTAGCGCACAACCCGACGTAGAATCCACGAGCTGATCAATCCTTGGCAGAGGATAGTGGTCTTTGGGGCAAGCGGCATTTAAGTCCCTGTAGTCCACGCACATACGCCAGGTATTTGTTTTCTTTGCCATCATCACGGCATTCGATATCCACTCTAGATATTGTACTTCTTCGATATGGCCCGCGTCCAGCAGCCCCTGGACTTGTTCCCTGATCGTGGCATCTTTCTCGGCGCCGAAATACCTTGTTCTTTGCTTCACTGGTTTGACCTTAGGATCCACATTGAGGCAGTGTTCTGCCAACTTTCTGTCTATTCCCTTTAACTCGGCTGTGCTGAAGGCAAACACATCCGCATTTCTCTGGAGGCAGCTGATTAGCTCCTCTTTGGTTTGCTTGTTCATGGAAGACCCGATCTTAGTCTGGAAGCCCTCTCGTCCTGGAAATAACTCTATCATGTTGCACACATCGCTTGTAGACACCAGAGCGGATTTCTCTGTACTATCCCGATCTTTCAACAATCCCGCCAGTTGCTGGCGTTCCTCTGCCGGGGCAGTGATTTCGCCCACTTTCCCTTTTTTCCGGATGTCTAATCCCTCTGTTATTCTTTCCCTCTTCTGCCCCGAAGAATGTGTAAGCATCCGTACGTGGCATTCCTTTGACATTTTCTGGTCGCCCCAGACTTCTCCCACTCTTCCCCCTCCGATGGGGAACTTCATCTTCAGGTGGAACATGGAAATAACTGCTATGAACGTTGTCAAAGCAGGGCGTCCGAGTATCACGTTGTAGGATGGTTTTGGCATATCCACTACCAAGAATCGTATTACCCTAGTCTTGCTAGCATCCACGTTGCCAAGACTTAACAACAACTCCACAAACCCTATTGGCATAACCATTTATTCCCCAAACCCGAATAACGGGGCGTTCGTTGGTTTGATGCTGGCTTCGACCCCCATTTTCTGGAGACACTCCAGATATAGAATATTCATTGCACTACCCGAATCTACGAAGACACGATGGACAATGCACCCAGCTACATCGGCTGTTATCACCAGCGCGTCGTCGTGTGGGTACATAAGCGTTCTCAGATCTTCTGATCCGAAGGTGATGGCTGGCTCCTCTGCTACGTCCGTAATTCCCATCACTTTCTTGGGATAATACCCTGATTTCACTGCTCGTACGACTTGTTTCTTGGCCCTGTTGGATGTTGGTATCTCATTTTCTCCAAAGATCATGTGTACTTCTCTTCGGTACGGGAAGGGAGGTACTCGACCCTCTGCCGGTCCTCTACGGTTATTTGATTTTCCTCTGGCCTACGATCTCTGTTATTCCCCGGATCCTGCCTCCGCTCATTTCCCTGCTCTGGCCTTTGACCTTGGTCCTCGTTTCTTTTGGCTATAAATTGGTCTAAGTTACCCTGACGCACCAAAAACTTCAGTTGGTGCTTGAGGTGCCCGCAGTGCTTGGTGTAATGCCCATAAGCATTATGGTACTCACACAATTTATTATTAGGGCCCTGCTGTGGCTGTCCATCCCGATAGGTGCCAGATGCCCGGAAAAATGACTGATTTTTTATTAGATGAAATATTTTCTCTTGAGGTTTGTTCAAGGGGGTATATTCGTCAAAACGATTGACTTCATTCACAGTGCGCTGCTGGCGAGGTGGCACCTCTGCTTGGGGAGGAGGCACCCTCGGGGCAACCCTCTAAAAGGAGATCGATCCTGGTTTCTGTTGTACCGTTCTGGTGCATCCTCGACCTTCTTAGCCTTGTGTTTATCATTCTCCGCCTTTCATGCCATCTTGGCATCCTCCAACTGCAAGTACCCTGGCAATCTGGCCATGATATCGTCAAAATCCCGAGCCGGTCTAATTTGTAGCTCATCGAAGAAGAGCCCCAGCTTTAGCCCTCTGACATAGGCACAGTTCTTGATCTGTGATTCCGCCTCTGGCACCTCCAGAGCAGCGAGATTGAATCTGGCGGTATACTCCCGTAGTATTTCGGTTTGGTCTTGTTTAATGTCCATCAGGGAAAGAGCTGACTTTCCAACCCTTCGCGAACTCGCGAACTATCTCAAGAAACGCGTTTGTAAATCTTCAAAATAGTGAATAAAATTTGGAGCGAGCGTTCCAAACCACAACTGGACGGGTCCAGTTAAAGTAGTAGAGAATATGCGGCATTTGATGCCCTCAGTGTACATGTGGAGCGTGACTAATCCCTCGAACCAGTTAAGGTGTACCTCTGGATCAGTGGTACCGTCGTAATCCAGAGAAATAGGCTTGTAGCTTCTTGACAGAGTGTCCACCAGGATATCAGCGGAGAAAGGACTCCGGCTGTTAATGGGGTGGAACCTTGACGTCCTGGCCCTTTTGTCGTCCTTGTATCTCCCATGTTCCCTTCTTTCCTTTGGTGCGTCATGGGCCTGATGACGCTTGTGGACCCTATGTTCTTGTCTCCCAGAGGAATGCTCATGTTCCCGTCCCTCTGACCTTCGGGTCTGATGGGACTTCTCTGATTGGTGTGATTTCTCCGACCGGTATGATTTCTCTGCTCTGTGATATTTCTCTGACCTCTGCACCCTGTCATCCCTCTGAGACTTCTCCCTCAGACTGTCCTCCAGATCCTTGAGTTGATTTTTCAATTGCGACACTTGATTTTTGAGTTTTGCAGTTTCCCTTGGTCTTTCCTCCTCAAACATAGGAGTCATAGAGTGATTGTCGGATTCGTCGATCCCCTCCCTCCTGACGATACTTCCTAGTCTGACGCGGCTCCCCTCTGGCCGTCTCTCTAGCTCCTTCTCAGCAGGGAACCTCTATGTTTCCTTAGGTAGCGGGGCTTGCTTGTTGGCAAGTGGAGTGTTCACCTCCAGGGCAATGGGGGGGCGATATTTCGATGCCGTGCAGGTTGGGCGCCCCCACCAGGGGAGTCGTGGTGGGGACAGTTGATAGCAGCGGGGTCCCTAGCGCTTGGCGCACAGCGGCATAGTTGAGCAGAACCATCATCTGCTCTGCCAACTTTAGAGCTTAGCTTCGTACAACCTTGGCGATTAGCCTTACCATAATCTTAGCGGTCAACTCTGCACTAACCTTGGGGCTCAGCTCTACCAAACTCAATGGTCCACTCCAAGATAGAAAATGTTGTAACGAGACATGGGCTCAATTGCCTCGATTAATGGACCTTACTGCTATATTTTCTTTGTAATATATTAATATGATTCTCATATGTAAAATTATTAAGTCATTCTTTACGCATTCAACACATTCTTCAAATTTTTCAATGTTATTTTTCCTAAGTTTGCTATTGAGATTCAAACTAGACCCGACTATATTGTTGCTTCAAGAGTAAAAAATCGAGTTTGGTTGATGATTTTAGTATGTGACGAAAATGATAATAACATATCAAGTATAATTAATGTTCTTTTACAAAAAGGTACAATGAATGTTGTTTGTAAAGAAGTTCTTAAAAATATAATTTTACTAATATGTATTACCATGTTTCAGGGTGGTTTGCTTTTGTGTTGGAGCGACTGCTTCTGTAGAGTTGGGAGACTTTGTGGGGCCTCCCTGCTCCTGCTGCTTCTGGTGTTTTCCTGCTTCAGCTTGTCTTGTTGTTTAGCTTCTTTGCAGTTTCTAGTTTTTTGTTTTTGGGAGTTTCTGTTTCGGGGTTTGGGGCCGGTTAGCCTAGGGGCGATGGTTCGGCCGGAGCCTCTGAGGTTTAACTTTCCGCCACCGCCCCGTTTTGTCCTTTGTTGTTTTTTGTTTGAGTCCTCTTTCTTGAGGCTCTGCCCTTAGTTTGCGCCTGTGCTTTCAAGGGTTTCGAATTTTCTTTTTTCAATAAAATTTCTATTTCAGCAGTCAATATTATAATTGTTAGAGCATCCACAATGGAGAGCCAAGGGTGGGCTCTTAAATGTGGTCCCCACCATTTTGAGCCCATTCTCCACAATGGGAGAGCCCACCCCTTGGCTCTCTAATTATAATTTTCACATTTTGTATTTATTTTAATTGTTATTTTCAATTTAAACAACTAAAATTCAATTAAATTTGAAAATTAACCCTTCATTGATTGAAAATTAAAATTGCAATACATTTCAAATAAAATCCTAACTTACTTAAAAAAAACATAAAATAAATTTCTAGAATCTACGGGAGATTGTGGCGTCGCTTGATTTCTGCAACCTTGGCCAAGTGAAACGTCAACTCGTCGGGATTCATTTGAGAGGTGTCCCAACTCATCAACATGCTATGGGCGAGGTCGCATTGAGCTTGGGAGAATTGTCCCATGACCTTGGCCATCTCCTCCATGTATCCGAGAGCTCGAGAATTGTTGTCGGACGTCTCCGCCTTCTTTTTCCCTTTGGCTTTGTCTCTCTTCGCTGCTTTTTGGCCTTGGGGCCTTGTGGAAATGCTCGGCTCGCTAGAAGTCGTTGTAGCGTCACCGCCCAAGCCCTTCCATTTTTTGGAGGCGTGGACATCCACGGCAATACTCGCGAATTTTGGAGATTCGCGCAGTAGCCTCTATGTATATGGATACTTAAATTTTGCACCATACTCGGCAATGAACATTATTTCGGCCTGTTCTATGATTTATTCATTGCTCATGCCGGATGCCCAATTCTCCCGGCACTTTTTGCAGATGCCCTCCCACCACCTCACTTCCTTTTGGACATGTTGGAAGTGCGAATTGATTTGCTTGATGTCGCGTGGAATGGTGCCTTGGGGCAGTTGAGCATTGTAATCATCTCTGATAGCACCCCAATACTGAGGTCCTTTTTGGTCGGTCCCGTTGATGGAGTTGCATGTGTGCTCAAGATACAAACGACATATGAGTATCGTTTCATTCGGAGAGTAGTGACCTCTTTGCTTGGTGTTGGCCGGCATAGATGCTATCTCCTCCACGTCCGGCTCGGCTACCACCTCAAATCGGGCGTTCAAGTTGATTCCTTCGATTCCTTGCGTTTGAAAGGCATTGGACTCTTGCGTAAATGGCGCGAATCCTTGGGCGGATGCATTGGATTCGCCGGGAGATGGATTTTGGGGGCATGTGCTCCAAAAGTTTTTCCAATCTCCTTCCATGATTTAAAAAAAAATTAAGAGAACAAGATGAACAAAGAGAGAAGAAATATAGAATGAAAGAAGAGATAGAAGATAGAAGAAAATATGCAAAATAAAATTGGAGACATATGAGTATATATAGAAGAAAGAAGAAGAATAATAAAAAAAAAAAGCAAAAAAGGCCCAACGGCCAAAAATTAACGGCACTTTTAAATTTTTTTTAAGTAAAAAATTCCAGAAAAATGGTGTTTTATATGCACGCGCCATCTCTTCTCTCTTCTGCTCCCAAAGCGCCCGTCTGCACCCAGCTTGTGAGCCTGAGGCGCGGCAATGGCTGGAGGCACGCAATGGGGGGGCTCGAGCTCAATTTTTGAGCCCCATTGCGAGTGCTCTTAGTTTTTTGTTTTTTTATTATTGTTTCATCATAGCCTCCTATCTATGTACACAATATTTTTTTAGGGCCAATTTTTTTTATTCATTAAAGATTATGTATTTTTATAGAATATAATACAATATCTTTTTATATTTTAGCACAACAGATGATTAATCAATATATAATTAATTTTTTATAAAAAAAAAACTATATCAATTTATCCCGTGCATATGCACGGGTGGAATACTAGTTGTTTATAATAAAACAAGCGGAATAAAATAACTTTTCTTTAACTATACTTGTATAAAAAGTATTACAAAAAAATGAAGATATTATTTTTTAAATTAAAAAAAAAAAAGATAATTATTTGTGGGTCATAATGACATATCATGTAAATAATGAGTCATGTATGAATATTTATATATGAATTAATAAATAGTCGTAAGAGCATCCACATCTGGCTAACTTATCTGCCGGCTCAAGTCAACCTTAGCAATAATCAATCGATGCAGGGTGGGGTGACTCGAGGTCCAACTCATATGGATGAACCTGACTCATACTCTTTTTATGTGTGGCGCGTGCATTGCACGCATCTGGCACAAGTAGACTTGACTGATTAGTCGACTAATGCAACATACAAATGACTTATCCCATTTAATTTATATGAGTCGACATGATGAGTCAACTCAATACGACACTCGACTCATAAATAAATTCGGAGTATGGATGAATCAAATATGGATTCAACCAATATAAATGATTTAAAACTATTGAAATTGAAATTAATATGAATCACAATAAATACAATAAATTATGAGAGATGGGATCGCATGCAGCGGGGTGTATATTGATTTATTTTCGACAAACCCGTAGAACATATACGAGGAAATATATGAATCAAAACAAATTAATAATTTTATCTTGGGTTATTAGCCTGTAAATACACGAACTTTTTATATTTTCTGAAATTTAACATGACTTTTATTTTTAGCCCACAAATACACGAACTTAACATTTTTTCTGATTTTTGACATCGACATGAAAAAACTCTATTCATTGTGGAGATGGAGGCCGGAATACATGACGTGAACTATAAAATATGCACTTGAATAGAGTAATTTGATTCATTATTTGGATTAGAGAGTGAATGACATGGTATATCGGCCTTCACGTTAATAGTATTTTAGAATTTTTTCTTATAGATGTCAAAAATCAGAAAAAATGTTAAGTTCGTGTATTTGTGGGCTAAAAATAAAAGTCATGTTAAATTTCAGAAAATATAAAAAGTTCGTGTATTTACAGGCTAATAACCCTTTTATCTTCAAAAGAAAAGAAAAAAAAAACATAATTTCTTCTCAACTATCTGATCACAGTAATTGACAACTATCAAATGCAGATGATAATAATACAAACAACAAAATTCCAAAGTAGAATTTCTTACACTAGTAAGGGAGCTTGAAGCCGCAAGGTTGCAGCCGCCGGAGCAGGGTCAAACGATACGGTGGCGGAATTCGACATTAATTTGGGGTATGTTTCCGATGTTGATTAATACTAGCGGGGGAAGCGAGTGAAGCTTGTCGACGAAGGCGGCGGTCCGGCGGAATTGAGTCCGTGAGATTTGGGAGAATCCGCTGGATTTGCCCTAATTTATTTTTTTTCTTTTTTCGGCCTGTGTAATTAGGTTAGGATTCGGGTTGTACTTGGAGCCGGATCCGAAGGAGACGGGTCTACACTACTTTAATTAATTTATTAAAAAAAGAGTTGATCGATAACGTGCTTGTATTGTATACATTCTTACAAGGCCTTCCCTTCTAAAATGACCGAAATACCCCTCCCTTCCAAACCCCACAGCTTAGAAAATCAAAACCCACAGAAAACCGGCATTTGAAGATACCTCAATCCATCTCTATTCAAACCTAAAACATTACCGTAAAAGCAACACCGCTAACCGCCACGAGCTCCGACGGTTGCCGCGATGATATCGGATTCAGAGCTGATCGAGCGGCTGCGCGATGTCCTCAGCGTCTCGGACCTCAACACCACCACCACCGCCATCCTCCGCCGCCGCCTCGAGGAGGATTTGGGCATCGATTTGTCGGATAGGAAGGCTTTTATCAGAGAGCAGGTGGATATATACATGCAAAGCCAATTCGAAAATGAAGATGCAAATGAAGACGGAATTGACGATGAAGTAGCGCCGGAAGCGGCCGAGGAGGAGGATGAGGAAGAGGAGGAGATAGAAGAATCATCAAATTCTTGCACTGTTAAAAAAGTCGCCAAGAAACGGTTGGTTTTGACTTTGCGCGTTTTTTAGTTATGCTTTTGTTTTTGTCTTATTAATAATTAATGACATGCCGCTGATTTTTTGGTTGTTTTTCCCTTTTGGGTTCTCGAGTTAATTTCTTGATGTTTTCTTCTTTAGTTAATATGAAAATTAGTTTCTTGAGCTCTCTCTCTGCTGATGATTACTGTGCATGATATACTTGTCTTATTTCAAGAATCTTGTCTATTTTGGTTTAATTCATCTGTTTCAAGATGCATGCTCTAAGATTCGAGTATCTATATTGAGGTAGCAGTTTGGAGCTTAATCTGTGGACTTGGTTTATTGCATGTGTGAATTTCTGTGTTCCTTTTTTAATCTCTAAAAGAATTGCAACTTACCATGCCTTCACGTTGTAGGTTAAATTATTTTAATGAATCTGATCTAGTGTTTAAAGACATTTGTATTTTGTCCTCCGCAGTTTTGTCTTTTTGGTGTAATTATCCTTTATCGATCAATACTTATCTTAGTTTGGATTTGTAGTTTTTTGTGAAGTCTATTCTACTACCCATCATGGAGAAATGTTGCTTTGATAGGTTTTTATAGTTTGTCTTTCTCTGATTTGAGATTTAATATCTCTATTGTATAATATTTTTGGCATTATCTACGGCCACTTCTGCTGAACCATTTCCCTGTTAATTTGCCAAAAAAATTTGTGCTCCTTAAACTTATCAATACCATTACTTGCTGATGTGATGATAAAGAACATTAAAGATAAAATATAGATAGAATACTAAGTAAGAACTATTGTATCTGATTGCAGTTTGGCCAATGGATTGAGCAATTACGCCAATTAATGCATTTTTTTCATAAGGATGTTCCTCAAATTGAATAATTGTTTCTGATAGAGTCGAGGCTAAGAACACAAGTGCATGGCTATAGGACGATTATATTAAACAGAAGACGAGAACGGAAACAAACTTGTAGTTGAACTGTTCCCAAGCCAAACGGTGCTTAGTTTTTCATGATCTTTCAATAAACACGAAAGCTCCAAACCCTACATTATAAATACCATATCTGGCGAACAGGCCTCCAGGATGCAGCCTGGCCTGCCGCTAATAGTAATTGAAAATTTTCAAATGGATTAATGAAAAAAATGATTAATATTCCACTTGAAACAAAACGACTCGAACCAGATTCACTACTCCAGCTCAGTATGATGTTGAACTCGCAAAACTGGTTGTTCGCTATCATTTTCTCTATTGGCAATCAACAAAGTAACATTTACACTTAAATGATGAGAATGTCTACCAAGGTATAATTTTGAATAGAGATTTATACCTTATAGATATTGCTTGCTGAAATTTTCTTAACTGAAAAGTTTGAAGAAGTTAATAGTATATGCCATCGAGAAAACTACTAACTTGGATTTGAACTTTGCATTCTAACAAGAAAATAGGATGCGTTGGGCATTTAATGAATTAATGTATCTTTGTCCTAGTAAACTTTTCTATTGGGTTGGATCAGCATATTTACGTCATATAGGATCTAATATCTGTAATGTTGTCTAGTTCTCTCATACAGTTTTTGTTATGCTCACCCTTCTTTGAGGACCAAATTCCCCTTCCAGACCAAGATCTTTTATGATACTTCTCATGAGCTAACAGTGCAGTTGAAGCCATTTTGTCTATTTGGTCTCATTTGCATTTTACTTTGGCTTATAATAAGATTACATTTATACTCCATTTTGTTAGATCTAGGACAAAGGACAAGGAGGAGGTCAAAAAGAGAGGTGGAGGGTTTACCAAACTATGCAGCCTTTCCCCAGAGCTTCAGAAATTCACTGGGGTACCAGAATTGGCTCGAACTGAGGTATAATGCATTTAATTTGGTGTATATTCCTTAACTGTCTGTGTCTGGTATAATACACCTGTCCTCTGATATCCAGGTTGTCAAGCAACTTTGGGCGCACATCAGAGAGAATAATTTGCAAGATCCTTCCAACAGGAGGAACATAATTTGCGATGATACATTGCATAAGCTTTTTGGTGTAGATACCATTGATATGTTTCAGATGAACAAGTCCCTGACAAAGCATATATGGCCCTTGGATTCTGATGGTGGTATGATATCTGGCATCTTAGTACCCTCTATCCTGAACATGTACTGATGTACTTGTCTTGAACATTTATTGTGCTGTGACGATTTTCCTTATGTGCAACACAGTCTGCTTGAGTTTTTTTATTTGGTTGTAGAATTTTCTTTCATGAAATGAACTTATTTGATCTAATAACTGCCTAGATAATATTCCAAGTGTTTTGCCTGATAGGGTGCTACCTTGTGTATATAAAGTCATGGAAGAAGAAAGAGACCTTTAAAGAAAAGAATTAACATTGACAATAATTAGTGCTAATCAATCTTATTAAGTTAAAAATTTGCTTCAGGTATTTACTTAAAATTTATAAATTTGGAGTATTAAGAGACATAATATTTTGGTTTAAAAAAAAAAGAGACATAATATTTTACAAGCAAAGACTATTGATAGCTTGTATTGTTGGATTAGGGTTGCTACAATCTCTGTGTAACTTTAGATTAGAAGGGATTGGAAAAACTTAGTGACAAAAGCTGGTATATTCCTGCTAGGCAACTGAAAAATCATTTACAATAGTTGGTAGTCTCAGAGATGGAAGATTTCTTGGTTTATGGGGATTTTGGCTTTTGTTAAGGTATGATTTTAACCTTTCTGTGGGATCTGAAATTCCTTTCTCTATAATCTTGCTCTATACGATTATCACCATTATCTATTAAACTGGTGAATAAGAATTTGTATGTATTCTTCTGATGTGAAAGGGCCTGCAATAAATCTTTATCAAAGTGAGACTTTGATAACCTCATTAACCTTAGCTTGTGAAGCTTTGGCTAATTTCTTGTGAAAATTTGGCTAGTGAATCCATATATATGACTAATGAACTCATAATGATTAGGTAACTTATAACTTCAGAGAGAATGCCGTGAGTGAAAACTATGAGATTACGTTTTGCATTCTGGTTCCAATTTCATTTAGAATGTCATGTTTTGAGAACAATGCTTTAGTCATTTGCTGTTTGTGTTTGCTTTTGTAAATAAGCAGCATTTTAGTTCTAAAATATGAACAGCTAATTATTCATGTTAAAGACAGATATGCTGATTGCTGAATATGTACAGCCTCAAAACGTAGCTCTTTAAGATGCGCTAACTACTGTTAGTTTTCTTACATGTGCTTAAATTCTGGCAGCTTCAGTAGCAGCTTCAGTTGATTCTGCACCCAAGGTGAAGCAAAAGAAGCAAGAAAAAAATGAAGGTTGGATTTCTTCATTGAGCTCTTATTTAATTAAACCACAGACTCTTCACGTTAAAATATTTTAAAAAGCTTTAGAATGAGTTATGATGTGACATTCTTGACTCATGAGTCATGGCTAGAGTGAAATTATCTGAAAAAGGAGTAGCAAAAAGAACTAGAGAGGAAGGGAGAAACAGTAGGATTTTTGTTCTATGCATGCTTCTTTGTCATAACATAACAGCTAAGGCAGTGGTTAATCGTCCTGCGATTCTCTTTGTATTTTCCTCAACTCTATGAAAAGCCCCTTGTTGTCTGCTTGTATCAGATGAAGATGAGCCAAAGAGAAAAGGGAAGCGGCCGAGGGGTGGAAATTCGGCCTTTCTTGCTCCTATTAAACTTTCTGATGCATTAGTGAAGTTCCTTGGCACAGGAGAAAGTGCACTCCCTCGTTCTGATGTTGTTAAGAGGATCTGGGATTACATCAAGCTCAACAACTTGCAGGTACAATGTGATTATGACCTTAATCTGATAGTGGTATAGTAAATCAGATTCTGACTTATTCTAGGTGCATGGCGAAAAAAATAATTACTGAGCTAAACTGTTCAGTGAAATTAAATTGGACAATATTATTTTTGTATATCTAGTTTTATTTTTCGTTTTGTTAAAAGCATCATGCAAAAACTTAACCTTTGCTCACCCCATTCTTTATTTTTTTTTTCTTGAAGGACCCATCGGACAAAAGACAAATTATATGTGATGAGAAGCTGAAAGAACTTTTTAATCTCGACACCTTCTGTGGATTTACAGTTTCGAAACACCTAACTGCTCATTTCATAAAGACAGAACAGTGAGTTACTCATAAATTGTTTCTAATGAGCCTCAAGTAGCATTAGGAAGCATTTTATGTTCGAATGACGGTACTTTCTGAGGCTATTTTTTTTCCTTTTGTAATTTTTTTTTTCACGATATGAGAATGGCTTGAAGACAGTATAACTGCTTCAGCAGATACCTGGAAAAGAAGAAGAAAAATCTTCAATTTGTAAATCATGTTTCCAGCGTCTGCCTCTCATTCTATAATGCTAATTCATTAAGCTCTAGCATGGTGAGTATGATACATACTGGGTATCATAATTATCAAAATTCTCCATGCTTGGGTGAAGGCTCCACTAACTAAAACAAGAGGGCTGGTGGGGGGGTGGATTGCAGACACCGAATCATAGTGTTGTACAAGTGTGCCTATCTAGTTCTGAAGCATGAAAGGAGTATTCTTCACTTTGTTATGAGAAAAAATTGGGAGGTTTGCTTTCTTTGTTTTATTTTGGCATTTCTTAATCTCCAGAGCTTCTGTCATCTTTCGCTCACTTCATATGTTCTAATGGTCAGGTGCAATTTTCTTATTCTTTGTATATGTAATAATATTGTTTTTGCAGTCACTTGATTATTGATAGGGCTGGCACTTAATGGTGTACGTCTATTCAGTATAGCGATACCATTGGTTTCTCTTTATGAATTGGCCTGCGGTGCCCGTCTCCAAAGTAAAGTAATCCATCCATTAGTAAGTTCAAACTATCCCAACTTCAGCTGTAGAGAGCATATGGCCCCTAGCCCCTAAAATAGATGTGGTTGCACGATCTATGTTCATTGAATCTGTGACATGGCAGCTGAAAATCCGAGGAAGGAATCCTACTTCCCATGGAAGATTGAATATATTTTACTTCCGGAAGTTAATAAACTCTTGAGTTGTGAATGGGATCCCCTTGCATGGGATCGTAAGGCACTAGTTATTTATGTGGCAAATTGACAGTATTTGAAAAATCAAATTTGTGTGGAATCTCTCTGTTTTCTGTGTTTCCTTGGGATTTTATTTTCGAACTGATCGTGTTGTCTGGATAGTGAATCATCACAGGGTTTGGGTACTCAAGTTAAGGAATCCAAGAAAAAGACGTGGAGAAAATCATGTGCCGTTGGTGGTGGCTTTCAGCAAAAGCTCTGCCATTAAGATGTAATTTTGAAGATTATCCATCTCTATTATGCTTCAGCAGACTTGTTTATCATATAGCGGTTGCATTTCTATTATCATTTTAAGGGAATGGTGAAAGTGGTTTTTCTAAGGCCGAAATAGATACTAGTTTGCATTGGACAAAAAAGAGGTAAACTGCAGTTTTAGCCGCTTAAGGAATGTGCAAAGGCAGAGAACCATATTTGTCACCGTAAGAATCAAATGACATTGATAGCATCACGTTTATGCGTTGAATTTTAATACGATTATTGTGGCTATAATTTCATATTTCCACCACACACCACTAATTAGAGGTGTCCAAAATGACCGGAACCAAAATTAGAGGTAAACTATTCCGATTTCTTATGAGTAGATAACTGTATAAATGTAAAGTTAAAGGATGTACACTACTACATTATACACTAAGGGCCTGTTTGATATGGGTTTATAGGTAGGATAAATTAAATTAATACAGATTAGTGTGATGTTTGATATCATGTGCAGTTAATATGGTCAACTCCTACTTAATCCTACTTCTCCATGCTATTCTGTGGGATTAACCCATACTAATAATCCGCCCACCCCCCCTCGGATAAATTTAATACTGAGAAGTTGGATAAAAATTCTGCTACCCTTTCTCACGCATATCGATGCAAATGCCCAAGTAATGGTGGACACACATGATATTTTTAAAATTATGTGAGGATAGTTTTGGTATTAGATAATATAATCCAACATAATCCTATGGATATCAAGCATAATATAGGATTAAGTAGCCATTATATCAAACACCCATGAAATAATATAAATCCACACTAATCCACACTAATTTCTCAAGATAATTTTAATCCTAATCAATCCTAAACTGCAAATCAAACGGCCCCTAAGGGCTTGTTTGGTACGGGTGATTAGGGTGTATTATATATATATATACTAGTATTGTACCCGTGCGATGCACGGTCTATGAATATGTAAAATTTGTATGTAAGAATAATCAATACATAAATATATATTATCTCGTAAGGGTGATCGTATTATTGGTCTGAGTCAACCAGAGCTTCCAACTATGGTCCACTAAAAAAGTACTCACTCTGTCCCAGCTTTTAATATCCATTTGAAAGTGACATAAATTTTAATAAAGTGGTTGAGTGCGTTGTTAGTGGAATAAGAGTCTCACTTTTTATGTAAGTGTTAAAATAATTAAAATGAAGTAAGGGTCCCATCTACATTTACTAAAATAGAAATGGATATCAAAATGTGAGACGGTAAAAAAAGAAAAGATGGATACTAAAAGTATGGACTATAATTTTTTATTATTAAAAGTGTCATTTGTAATGTATCATTTATTTTCAATAAAATATCATTTACTTTTATCAAATAAAAAAAAAAACAACATTTGTAAGTATCATTTGCATTTAATAGAAGTGTCAATTGTTGTTAAGAAAAATATAATTTTATAATATGGTTTTGTGTGCATAATTTCATTTTTATTGATAAAAATATCGATTATTGTTAATAAAAGTGACATTTGTTGTTTATTATAAGCGTCATTTATATATGTATAGTAATTGGATGGAACATGTGAAGCAATATGCATACGCGAGTGAGAAAATACAAAAAATAAATGTGAGAAAAATCTCATTATAAACATCAATACGAAAAAATGAATGTGGAAACCTCACTATAGACAACATTATGAGTATATGTATAATCTTTAAAAATAAGAAGCTAAATACAATATATATCTAAAATAATAAAATAAGACATTAAAAATATCTACATTGAACATCTTACAAAACCCCACTATAAATAACGTTATGAGTATATTCACCGTCGTATTCACATATCGGATTTTTCATATTTCAACTTTGAGTAACATTTAATACAACCACACACAATTGATCATGTCAAAAATATGTGTCTTTGAGTACAAATTAGCTAACATGCGAAAGAGATTGACCTCTTTTATTAATTCTCGTTGCGTAAGATACAATTAATGAGATTGTCGATGTTAAAATTTGAATATAATTTTAGATCCGACTACATCAATGATAATTGAAATATACATGTTCAGCGTTATATCAATTCGACAATCAATCCTCAAGAACTTGCAGACCAAGTCTAGCAATAATCAATCTCAATCTATTACAAAATCCATTAAAATGGTCTAAGTTTCTGAGGATCATAAGTGGATCGAGTTCCAACTTTCAAAATAATTGACGATTAGGTGCACCAAAACACGTAATTCCTTTTAAAAACTCAAGCGTGTAACAAAATCCTACTTGGATTAGATTTACATGCATTGTCTAAATACAAACAAATATGCAGCCACATATACAATGTAAGAACAAATATACTTCTATCTTGTAAAAAATATAGTATATAATACATTCAATTTAGTTTAACCGGTGCAACAGAGTAGACTTTATCTCACCCTCACTCATTCATCTCAATTTTATCTCTCTCCCGTTCTTCTCTCATTTCCTATCATCCTCGCCCCTCTCATCCATATATCTCTCTCAATCTTTTTCCATAGAAAAACATATATATTATTAGACTTTCACCGTAAAAATATTTATTTATTATAAGAGCCTTATCTCAATCTTTTTTAAAACATTATTTGTGTATCACAGGAGTTTCATCTCAAATAATAAGCTTCACTTTCACCATAAGTGTTGTTAGTGGACTTATTTGCTCAATATTGCATATTGAATCTTCATTAGGATTAATAATTATTTTAAATCAAAAATAAACAATTCTTCCGCCAAGACGCAATATCTAAGCAATACCATTTATACATTCAATTAAAAAAATGGTTTCCAAATTTATTTTTTTATTGCGAATCAACTAAAAGTTATCTAGAAAAGGAATATATCTATCAATTCTATAAAGCAATACATATCCCAGCCCCCATATTGTTTCTCTCTCCTACATGGCACACTCACAATGCTTTATTTCACATTATCTTGAAAGGCTTTTTACTCACAATTCTCACAATTTTACAAAGCCTGCTGTAGCCGTTACATCCCTCAAGGTCAAAGCCACTGATCACTAATTTCTTAGCAACAAAAACTACAACTAACACAGGCAATTGTAGCAAATAATAAGCAATCGAGTATCGTATCCACAGGGATTGATAAACGAAATTACTCTAACTATTCCCTAAACAGACACTGACAGTAGATAGGCAAAGCAAATAAGACGGTGAATCAAATACTCAACTTAATAAAATAAAATCTAAACAACAGAAAAACAATGATAAATAAATCAAATATTAAAAGACTCTGACCCTAGGGATGTACTTTTACTAATTAACTACATGCATTTAATCTATTGATTCAATTACCAATTTAATCCAACCCTGATGAGAGATCAGGGAACTATTCACAAGCTTCTCTAACGAACACCTATGAAAGTAGATTAATTTACCCCCTTCACATTCAAGACTCCAAGGAATAAATTAACTCCCAAGCGTACACAAAGAATAGCTCCCTATAGTTTCACCTATCTCATTCAAGTGTCAAGGCTACTACTATAACATACATTCCTGAATCGGCTGAACAATTATCGCATTCAAGTCTTCAAATCGAAAAATTAGACATGTAAATTATTGGCCAAATAATTCACAAGAAATTAAGCACCAGGAATCATGAATCACAAGTTGGAGGACAAATTGATATCAATAAATCATCACACATAATTAATCAGCTATGTACAAACCCTAGGTTCAGATTAACGAACTAGCCAGACATACTAAAATAAATCAAAAGCATAAAAAAAGAAAGCAATTAAAATAAATGAAATAGATAAAACCCGGAAGAAATTCTGGATGAACAACTTGAATCTGCAGAAATAAATCTAATCTATGAAAACTGAATGTAAAACTGAAAAAAAAGAAAAAGAAAGGAGGTGAAGAGATGTGAAAAGATGTGTCTAATAGGTCAGGAAAAGGACCTATATATAGGCACATGAGATAAATACAGTGTAGAACTCTAAAATACTGAGAAAATATAAAAAACCCGAAAATTCGGAAATTTCCGTCAACACTATTCACTGCTGTGCGCGACTTTCTTGTTTTGGCCATAACTTTTTCGTCCGAACTCCGATTTACAATCCGTTTGCGCTCACGAATTCCTATTGAGACAATCTACAACTTCTATTTCTGACAATATTTCCAAATTCCATCTCTAAAATCCTATAAAATCCATCAAAGTTCGAGCAAGTAACATAGTTTACAAGATAAAGCAATAAAAGCACAAAACAATCATCCAACACTCAATTCTTTATAAAAATGACATTATATGAACACTAAAAACCATGGAAAAATGAGTGTTATCAGCCACCCCAAGGTCAAAGCCACCTCTCAAAATCTCCATCCATGCCTTCAGCCGTTACATCTCTCAAAATCTCCATCCATGGCTTCAGTCGTTACATCTCTCAAAGTCTCAATTTCTCTCACAATATGAGTTTCCAGTCTCAATCTTTCCACAAATCTCAAACAATTCGCTGGTCTCTCTCGCTTCTTCTCAAACAATCGGCGTCGAATCTTCCCACAAATATCAAACAATCGGCTGTGTAATTGGGAGATTCAGTTTCTCTCTTTCAATTTCCATGGCCCAAATTAGGGAGGTGCTCCATCCATGGCTGCAACAAATTTGGGAGGTGCTTCATCCATGGCTGCACCCCACACTACAGATCCATGGTTCAAGGTAAGTAATTTGGAGTGATAGATTTGGAAAGGCAAATCAGCGGATTTAATCCGCTCCCATACACCTTGATTTTTTATTTAAATTATTGGCAGGCTATTCTTCTACAAGTGGGCTTTAGAAATTGCAGAGAGAGGGAAAAGTTGCAGGTCATTCTTCGTCCGTGTAGCAAGAACATGTAATTCTTTCAACTTTGAGGTTCTGAGTTTTGTGGGAATGTTCGAACTTATTGAGTTCTATTTTTTGGAGATAAGAATGGTGGACTATAACAGAAGAAGATATGCAATCTATAATTATTTGGAGATAATGAAGCATATGTGGTTGAAGATTCGAACTTATTGGCTCATTGGACTTTATTGCCATGTGTGGTTTAATGTTATTTTATTTCGATCATGGTTTTGGTTTTTTTCGTTTTTGGATAAGGTTGTTTATGTTTCGATTTTTTCAATTTGGTCGCATATATGTGATGTGTGTCATGTATTTGGTCTTCAATTTTTAATTTATTTAAAGAACTAACCATGGATACGCTATTGCTCACAAACTGTTCTATGAAATGTCTAAGAATATAATTGCATTGCATTACCAAAACTATATTCACTGCATGCATTTAATGTGATGCTTGTAGTTATGCGAACATGAAATAGTCAGGATTAGGTTGTCACGTTTTCCTGATCAAATCTTGTAATCAATAATTTAGCTTGCTCTTGGACTAGGAAAGAAATAAGAAAATGGTGAATTCGGGTCACAGAGTTTCATCATATTTCTCTTTTGGAATAAGCTAGCACACTACATAATAATTGTTGGATTTATGTTCTGTACGTGCTTTAGCATTTTTCCATATTGAATAGAACTTAATTTTATCTATCCATTCAAAGCAAAAAGGTAGTGGTGTTTATTCTGGAGTCAGCCCCATGGTTGCATTTTAAGATATGTTAATCTTCACAGCAAATGATTTTGTGTAGTTGATCCTTTATATGGCCGATGACTGATTTTGAGAATAAAAGGGTAGAAACCTGTACATGATTGCTGGACAAGAATGATCTTTTCAAGTCTATTTATTCCAATGTTTATAGTAGTTTTCATTCTTCGTTCCCATCCTGCTCATTTCGAAACCTATTTTTCAAGGTACGTGCTTGATTGTCATAATTTCATCTCAAGTTAATATATTTCTAAAACTATTCAAAC
Organism: Salvia miltiorrhiza; assembly: GCF_028751815.1. Classification (NCBI taxonomy): domain Eukaryota; kingdom Viridiplantae; phylum Streptophyta; class Magnoliopsida; order Lamiales; family Lamiaceae; genus Salvia; species Salvia miltiorrhiza. The sequence continues at coordinate 30,257,133 of NC_080392.1, read as the reverse complement.
ACCTTCATCCTTTGCATAAATTGAAGGAATTAGGAAATGAACAATCTACGATTCCATGCCAGTCACCGGCGTGAGGAAAACAGCCATTCGCCAACCCATTGGCTGACGTTTTCAAGTTTTGGTTAGTATTTCTTATTCATTTCAGTTTGAATGTTGTTGCGGTGGTTATATATGTTGTCTTCATCAATAACGTGTCACTAACTTGTGGAGATTATATCATTATAGGACATCAGAATATTTTTGTACTATACTCTTTTATGCTATTTTACTTGGTAGGGCATCCTTAGCCCATTGATATTGTCTAGGACTAGAAAATACAAGAATTAATTATGTGAAAGCATGGTTCAAAATATCAGTTACCCATTTTGAAATATTCTTTTCTTTGCTAATTAGAAAAATGTGAATATAATTATTCAGCTCTGGCCTTTTAGAAGTAAAGATAAGGGGGAAAAAAATCATTTGCAATGAAATGGAGCTAATACATCATCTATAAGAAAATTACATTTTCTATATAACTTGCTAGACACGTCTTCTTAAATTTGTGGTAGTGATTAGCATTATTTGAGTTGTCGATGAAATTATCGGATTCATGATTAGTCTTCTGTCTACAAAAGTATCGAGAGATTCATAGATAAGATCATTATAGGAAAAATATGTAGAAAGATAGATGTCATTGCATCCTGTGGGAATATGTTTGTATGCAGGGATAAACCTTGAGTTATTAACGGAAGCAACAGGTATTATCTATCAATTTTTAGTATTGCAAATTTCAATTTATGTTTGGTAGCCATTTGCATGCTCTTTAACATTACCAGCCTTATTACACCAGATTTGAAAATGCATTATAATTTTACAGTCTACAGTAACTTTGTTGTTAAATGATATTGGATGAGTAGTTTTTTGTGGAGAAGTTTTGTATGAATCATTCTTTTCATATACTACTGGATATTGTGTTTCAAGAATTCTTGTGCATGTTATTGTTATGCATGTGCTTAACTTATAGTCTCCTTATTCCTCCATTACGTGTTTGATGTGTCTTAACTTATTTCAGTCAAATGGGTATTTCAAAATTCATACACCTGTGAAAGTTCAGAGAACATTATGTCCTATTTTTAAGAAAAAAGGTCTCAAAATTTTAATATGTGACGAGAATGGTGAGACAAACAACACGACGACTAGCGTGGTATACAATGAAATTTTTGATAGATTTAAAGGTAGTTACGATATAACTTTGGTTATCTTTTTCATATATCTATATCTCATTAGCATTCATTAGAAATTTACAATTCAATTTACTTAACATACTTTTATTAGTTTACTGCAGATTCCTTATAGAAAGACCCTTACTTTTAACAATACGATTTGTGTAGTTGGTCGTTTTGAGTGTCTTTGCTTTTGATTTTCTTTAGTAATATAGACTAATGGTTAATGAGTTAGGATAATTCTTTATAGAGGATCAGATTTCATGTGACTGACATTGTTGTTCTAGGTGATGAATTGTTCTTGGCATTCTCTGTCCGGTAATTACTTATATATGACCTATCTTTCACTTGTAGAGGCTATGTGGGAATCCATATTTCAGGATTCAGAGACTTCCTGTTGAAGCCTGAGCTTTAGAGGGGTATTGTCTTGAACAGGAAGCAAAAAGACGGCCTCTAGCAACGAGGTTGACAGGAAAAGCAATTCTTGCTGCTACAGCTACTAATTGAACCAAGTTGAACCCAGCATCACCACGATTCTTTAATGCTAGGACTGTATTATATGATTTGTTAGCTACAAAATCACTACCCTGATGCCGTCATGGTTTTTATTAATTATTTTTCACGAAATTGGTTGTTTATTGTTATTAATTGATAAACTAAGAATGAATGCATGTATGTATACCACAAAAGGTGAAAATGTATGATCATCTATTTGTAATTTGTTTATTCAATGAATCGGCCAATGAAATTTTTAATCTTCGGAATAAATTTCCCTGATGTTGTATGTGTTTCGTGATTCTACACACTGTAATGATCTGGAGGATTTTTTATTAAATAAAATGATTTATAAACTTTATCATTTAAAAATGTAAATAAAAAGATACTTAACTTTAAAAAAATAATAAAATTTTATTTCAATGTATTTCAATCTATTTATCATATAAAGAGCTACATATTGAAGTTTTCTCCACTATTCTCTATCCTATGTGGCACTCTCATAATTTAGTATTTGCTTCACCCTTAATAGTCAATTCTACACTATATGTCATTTTACATTTGCAAAACCTCATTAGTTCATAACCTAAATAATAGGCTCAATCTCCATGAATAAATTAACTCATCTATCTTTCTCATATTGATATTATATTAAATTTAATCATAGAAAAATCTAGATAAATAAATACTTGTAATATGTATTTCAAATAAATAGTTTTCCATATTTTTTTATAGTTGCAATAGTTTTTCACAGTAAATTTATATTAAATTTCATAATTCAAAGTCTAAAAAAATTGTAATTAGATATCAATATTTGCAAACTTAAATAAAAATATAGATGTTTTTGAAATAAATAGGTTCTTCAATTGAATTTGGTCATATAAAATAAATAAATTCTTGTAACACCCCGATTTTTCCTAATAGGATTTCCCGAGAATACTTGAACTTAGAATATTATTTAAGTGAATTCTCGCCCGGATAAAAATTTTTGTAGAAAAAAAGGGTATTTCTTTCAATAAAAGATTTTATTAAATTTTACCAAGAGGGATTAAATGCAAATACGTGACTATGTGAATTTATTTCATATTAACACCAGACGAGCTCAAAGGAAATGGTCTTACGTTTTATTTTTCATTTACTTTTAATGTGATTTGGGCCTAAATAGAATTATTATACTAACTTACCTAGTTTGGATCTTATTTAATTTTGAGTTAAGATTATGTGTATTTTATGAGCCCATTTTTTTTTAAATTCATGTCAGCCCATGTACTCTTATTAAATTTTGTTGATTTTTACTTTTATTTTTGAAGAGAGAGATTTATGTTTTATGTTTTTGGCAGCAGCCATTTGTCCATATTCATCAAAAATTCATCCACGTATCACTCTACAATTCACCACTTTTTAAGCCAATCATCTTACATGCAATTTTCCCTTCCCGGAATAAATTTGCCAAAAACTCAAGATCATTCACAGAAAATCCAATTGTCATCAGCTTTCTTTCCTCTCCATAAATTCATCCGAATCACAAGCATCCCTTCAAGAAAGTTTTGTCCCAAAAATAAAAAATCTGATACACCATACATCTCAAAACAAAGAACACAGCCTGTAAGTATATATTTCTCAAGTGTTTTGCCCATTGCATAAGAAAAGATTAAAATTTTTCCTTCACCTTTTCAAAGAAGTTAGAAGGTTAGAATGAGGTAGAAGGTTTTGAGGTGATTTTGGGTTAGGGGTTGTTGATGGGCTGGAAATGAGAAGAGAAGGCGGGGGGAGGCTGTCTGCCACGGCGGCGGCGCTGCTGTGCTGTTGTCGGACGAAGCGAGGGCGACGGCGTCGCCGGATCTGGAGGAAAGGAGAGGCAGTGGCGCTGCTCCGTGCAGGGACGGCGAAGGCAGCTGCTGCTGCCGGTTGAGAGGGAGACGGGGGAAGAGGAGGCGGCAGCTGCTGCCGTGCTGCTGTCGACGCGGCGCCGGCGGTGGCTTCCGCTGCCGTCGACGGAGAAGAGGGAGAGATGAGAGGAGAAGAGAGAGGGCTGGGGGGAGAGAGAGAGAGAGAGAGGAGAAGAGAGAGGGCTGGGCGAAGAGAGAGAAGTCAGAGGAGAGAGAGAGGGGGGCAGCTGCCGACCTCCATCGGGCGGCGGCGGCAGTAGCGTGAGAGGGAGAGAGCGAGAGAGTGCGTCTGGGTGTGTGTGTGTGTGCGTGCGTCTGTGATGTGTGTGTGCGTGTGTGGGTTGTGTGTGTGTGTGTGAGATTTTTCTTTTAATAAAGGAGATGGGTTGTGGGCTAGGGTTTTAATATTAGGCTATTACATTTTTGGGCCTATATTGTGATTCAAGATGGGTTTGATTTAATTAAAGAGTTGGGCTGCATTCATTTTGTTAAGATTTTTGGCTGATTTAAATCATGCTCTACTTAAATTATTTAGTTAAGTTCTTAGTCAATTGATTTATTAATAAGATTATTTATTTTATTAAGTGTATTTATTTACTTTATGTGATTTTGAAATATGATATGAATATGCATAGTGAATATTGCAATAAAAGTATTTTGATAAATTCATTTTTTTTTAAGATTTCTAATCGAGTTTTGAAAATCCGGGTGTAGAATATTAAGGTTTAGCAGCTTGGTAGAATTGTTAGCTCATACGATAATTTGCGACCTATTAAGATTAGATTATCTTGTAGGTCCACTTGATAGAAGGTTTTAGCACTGGTTTTACAAGAAGAGAATTGTGTAAATTTTATCTACAGGCTTGTCCTATCAAGGTGGGTTTTATTTTCCAAAGTATGCTTTGAGTTATTGAGCTCTACTTGTATTATGCAAATGCAAATGAATGTCCATGTTAAAATGTTTCTTATCTCTCTATTGTTTAAAGTGCTCCTATGTTATCTAACGATCGGGTCCTAGCCGGTGTAGCGATTGGATCGCCCTGGTTAGGATTGTGTACACACAAAGGGGTATTGTGGGCTGTTCCCACTTTCCTCAGACTGTCAGACTTGGGTTGCTCCCATTTCTGAAACATGCATGGTAGTGGACCTCTGTGGGCTGCTCTCACATGTTCACATTATAGGTGAAGCACCAATAGAGAGAAGACTGGAAATGGATCCACAAATTTATTTTAAGTATGCATGGAATGCTTTCAATTATTTCTATGTTATACTGTTCATAGCATGGATTATTCTTTTAAATGGATTTTCAAATGGCTAAACCCACTGAGTATATTAGTACTCAGCCCTGCAATTGTTTTCAAAACCTTTTGCAGGTTGAGCGGCAGGTGGTGTCGTGCGAGGCTGAGGGAGGATGTTGCTGTAGTTTCATATAATAATTTTCGCTGCCATAATATTCACTTAGGTGGATATCTTTTGAGATTGACTCTTTAAATACTCTTAGCCTAATTATTATGAACTCTTTTGGCAATCACATTTCTAGCAATTGAACCTCGCATATATATATATATATATATATGTCTAGTGTGAAGTGTTATCTTGTTGTCTCAGACCTCCGAACTTTTGATCCTGGTTGAGAAAATTTCTATCCTAATTGTTGTATTTATTATCCTTCAATTGCGGAACTCCTTTATTAACAATGTATTATCCGAATATAAGAACATATCACCCATTTTATTCTAACAAAGTCTAGCAATCCCGTTAAGTAGCCGTTTCTTATTCTCCCGGGAGTCGGGCTGTTACAATTCTTCAATTTAATTTGGTCATGTAAAATAATTTGAAATAAATCTTCATTCCCGCATTAATCTCATAATGATATATATAAATAAGAGGATTAATCTTCATTCATATATTAGCTTATCATAATCTTCATTCATATATTAGCTTATCATCATTTCCACATTGATATTTTATCATTCCTGCATTGATCTTAAATTGAACTTCACCATGAAAAAAATATAAATAAATGGATACTTTTGAGATGCATTTAAAATAAATAGATTCTCCGATTTAGTTTGATCATGAAAAATAATTTTAAATAAATTATCATTCCCAAATTGATCTAACACATTCTCATATATATTGAATTCCATGCTAAATCTCCAATCCAAAATTTAAATAAAATGATTATTAAACTTTGCCATTTAAAAATCTAAATAAAAAGATACTTAAATTTTAAAAAATAATAAAAATATATTTAAATGTATTTTAAATAGAGGTAATATATAAATATGGCCACTTTCATATAGTAAAATTAAAATTTGGCCTATGAAATAAAAACATTAAAATTTGGCCAGTTTTTGTGTAAAAGTACAAAATTACCCCTTACATTAAAATTTTAAAAAATGGCCACTTTCCTCTCTCTCTCTCTCAAAGCTTCAGCTCTCACAATTTCGACTCTCTCTCTCTCTCTCTCTCTCTCTCTCTCTCTCTCTCTCTCTCTCCCCACCATCTTCGTCGTCGTCGTCCCATCGCGCCGCCACTCTGGCTGCAAATCGCCGTCGCGCACTGCCACCGTCACGTAAGGTTCATCTTCTTCGTCGCTTCAGAGCCATCTCTCGGAATGATGAAGCTCTGCCGTCCGAAGAGGCGGTTGCCGCTGACGATCGCCGAATTCATGGCTAGATCTGATTCGCTGTGGAAATCTGAAATTGGAGAGGAAGGTTAGAGCGTCAAAGAATCGCGATGGATTGGAAATCTGAAATTGTGATGAATCGGAAATCTAATTCGCTGAATCTGAACTTAAATTCGTGGCTCTGACTCACATGTGCGTCAAAGAATTGTGATGGATTGAGAGGATGGTCATGGTGGAAATATGAAATTGGAGTGATTTTCATATTATTGATATGAGAATTGCAGCCAACAATTTCGAGTGAGTATTATTGATATGAGAATTGGTTTTGGTAAAATATTATTGAAAAAAAAAAGCAAATCAAATTGATACTCATTTTGAACATTAAAAATAATTTTATTTTTTTATGAAGTGTGATTTAATCGATTTTGTAATATTGGTTTGAGACGAGTTGGAGTGGTTGAGGATGCCGATGAGGTGGTGGTGCCGGCAGCGTTCGCGGCGGAGGTTGAGGGGGAAAATTGGGTTTTTAAGGCTTATAAAATCTAGAATTATGATGTTCTTGAATTCACAACCAGATCTATGAATTCACGACTTAATGTTCTTGAATTCACGGCCACATCTATAATTTCACAACTTAATATTCTTGAATTCACAATCAGATCTATGAATTAACAACTAAAATTCGAATTCACAACCAAAATAAAATCTAGTTTTAGTTGTGAATTCAAACTTTAAAAACTCAAATTCACAACCAAAATAAATTCTGGTTGTGAATTCGACTTGTTGTGAATTCACAACGAAAAAATTCTTATTGTGAATTAAATTTAGGTTGTGAATTCGACTGGTTGTGAATTCACAACCAAAAAAATCTGGTTTTGAATTAAATTTTGATTGTGAATTCGACTGGTTGTGAATTCACAACCAAAAAATTCTGGCTGTGAATTAAATTTTGGTTGTAAATTCACAACCAAAAAATTCATGTTGTGAATTAAATTTTGGCTATGAATTCGACTAGTTGTGAATTCACAAACAAAAAATTTTGGTTGTGAATTCGACTGGTTGTGAATTCTCAATTCACAACCAGTGTGAATTCACAACAAAAAATTTTTGGTTGTGAATTCACACTGGTTGTGAATTGCGGGATTTTTTAAAGGGGTGATGTAAAGTGGCCATTTTTTTAATTTTTAATGTGGAAGGGTATTTTGGTAACAGTGGCCATTTTTTTATGTTTTTATTTTAGTGGACAATTTTTAAGTTTACTATTTCAAAGTGGCCATTTTAAAAATCCACTCTTTTAAATAAATAGGTTCTTATTGTTTGAAATTTTATCGAGATTATTAACCAATTATTGATTTATATTTTATTTATTTATATACCTATTTTATAAATTTAAACAAATTCAAGAAATTAGTTGGTATTATTATATAGGGTTGGGACGAAAATAAATATTAATATTATCACATATATAATTAAAAAAAATGGAATACTCTTATGTTGCATCACCATATTTTTGCATTTTTATTTATGCTAATTTTCCAAAGATTTTCATATTTATTCATTCTTATTTATCTAAATCTTCTCATCCCACATTGTTTTTTTATGAGATTTCATCAAAATAAAATCTATATAAAAGGGTGCTCTTACTCTCTAAACCAAAAACTCACATTTAATTGATAAAATGATTGAGATTAATTCAATTTGAATTGCTTTGTCAATTTAAATTGATCAAATTTATATGGTTAAATAAAAAAATATTTTATTTTATTTTTTTTAAATAAATAGTACTTGTGATTAAATAAATTATTTCTTCATTTTAATTTGGTCATAAATAATATATTTTGCGCAATTTTTTTCTCTAAAAAATTGGATTACACATTGATTTTTTATGAAAATTTATCAATTGAAATACTAAATAAATTGATATGATATAATTGGAATCTCATATCAATTTTTTAAGCCTTAGATGAGGTGATTCTTAAAACTTAGTTGTAGTCTTTCAAACTTCAAACAAGATGATACTTATTAGAAGTTAGTTATGATCTTATAATTAGCTTCAGATTGTATAATCTCACAAGTCAGTCCTGGTATTTCAAGCTCCTAATGAAAATAATATTTAGAAGTGAGTTATGATATTTAAAGCAGCAGATAGTAATGTTCAAACATTGACACATAAAAGTCGGATATAGTGTTTCAGAGTTCAGACAAGATAATACTCAAAAGTTTGGCGTTAAAAAGTCAAATATTGTCTTTCAAGTTCTTCATGATCCTGTGGTCTTATAAAGTTGAGATGAGATGATACTTATATGACATATGAGATCTTAAATTAATTTTTATCCGTTAATATAGAAAAAATGTATAAAATTTATATAAAAGGGTATTTTTATTATCCTAGCAAAAAATTAACATTTGATTAACGAATATAATTGAGATTAATATAATGTAAACTTTATACATCAAGTTAAATTAATTAAAAATAATTATATTATATAAAAATAATATAAATAATTTAAATCATAATTTAAAGTCCCGTCGAATTTCGACGGGTTATACACTAGTATATAATCCATCCGTCCCGGCCAAGACGCTACATTTGCTTTTCAGCACGAGATTCAAGGAGTTGTGGATTAATGTTTTAAGTGTGTAATAATAAAGTGATAAAGTAGGAGAGTGAAAGTAATAAAGTGATAAAGTAAGAAAGAGAAGGTAGTAAAATGATAAAGTAGGAGAGAGAAAGTAATAAGGAAATACTTAATTAGTGTTAATTAAGTGTTTAAAATTCCTTATTTTTGCCAAATATAGAAATATAGCATCTTCGTTGGGATGGCCCGAAAAGGAATATGTAGCATCTTGGGCGGGACGGAGGGAGTATAATAGAAATACATTCTTAATTACACCTTCAATTGAAGACATCAAATAGAAATTACGACATAACACGATTTAAAGACTCCCTTACTCAACATATAATATGCACTAAATGCAAAATTTTTGTAGAGATTAATTATGTACGATTTATCATAATAGAAAACAAAATTGTAAAATTAAAAAATAATACTCCCTCCGTCCACAATTTAAAGCCCTACTTCCCCTTAAATTTTTGTCCACAATTTAAAGCCCTATTCTGCTTTTTGTACCTTTTTACCCTCCCTCTTTATTTAAAATTACTACCATTTGCCACTAATGGACCCACCTTACAACACCTTTATTATTTTTATATTCTATATTTATTACACTTTATCACTAGTGGACCCACCACACAACACCTTTAACACTTTAGTCAACTACTTTATCACTTTAGTCAACTACCCTTTTATTTCATCCACATCACCATTTTCAGCTTTCTTAGTCTCCGTGCCCACATCAAAGTGGGGCTTTAAATTGTGGACGGAGGGAGTAATAAACTTTATAGCTAAAATTTAAAAATATTGAAAATTGATATACAACATATTTATATCATAGTATATAAATCATTGCAACTACATAATTGGCTTATGAATATATTTTTTGAGAAAAAATATATATAATTTTTCCGACTAAAAATTATAGACTTTAATCAAGATAAATTAACTAACATATGCATATTGTTATAAGCACAAGTAGCAAAATAAAGTAATAGATCATAGCTAATTAAAATCCAAAAATATATCATTCAAAACCAATATCAAAGTTGATCCGACCTTCTCTCAAAAATACAAAATTTGTCATTTTTAAAAAAAAATCCTATTTTCTTACGGCAACCATCCTATTGTTAAACTTTATAAATTATCTACACTCATCTCTCGTCTCGCACTCTCAATCTCTAAATATTTGGATCCATTGATTATTTTATAATTAAGTTTTTTATTTAACTCTTGAATTATTTATTTCTTTTTAAATTAGAATTTCGTACCTTTCAATTAATAAATAATTAAGTCTTACAATCTTATGGTACTATTCATGCACCATCCTTATTTATTTAAAGTTTTTTATTTTTTTTTTCAAAATAGATGCCTTTTATATTTATACGAATCAAAATCATTTATTTATTTGTTTTTATTGTTGTAAGTAAGTGAAGATGAATCATTAGATAATAAAGTTTCAAATTTTTCTTCTTATGCAAAAGTGATTTACCTATTGGATAACTATAAATGAATTTTAATTTAAATTACTACTTTCCCAAAAATTTATTAAAATTATGTGCATGTAGCTTCATTAATAAAATTGAAGTTGTATTTTACTTGCATTCATAATCCATGATTTAAAACAATATTCTCTTTGTATTTTTTCAATTTTACCTATATTTTTTCTAAATTACAAATTAACTCATGAAACATTCAATTTTATTTAATGTTTGTAATTTATATCATTATTACATTTATCATTTTGAACCATATCTATAATAAATAAATAAAAAATAGCTATAATAGATAGAAAAAAAAAGTTTATGAATTATGTATAATATTTTTTTCTTGAGAGAAAATATGTATAATACTCAAAAACTTATATTATGTGTTTTATAGAAATCAATAACTCATTTATAACATGATAGTTTTGAAACCTTAACTAGATTAAATAACCTAAGATTAAATAACATGTATTATTAAATTAGCCTAAAAATTGATCCAACTTTCAAGCAATAGATAAAAATAAATAAAAAAGATATATTATAAAAGAGGATAATTAAAAAAACAATATAAAATGTAGTGTACAACTTAACGAGCCCTAAGTAATTTTATTTCTCAATTAGGTGCGCGGCTTCTATCTTCTCGGATTCACAGCTTCTATGTTCTCTCTGTTTTTCTTTTAAGTTCTTCATCTTCACTTTGCTTCTCTGTACGATCTTCTTCTCTATTTTTCTTTTAAATTTATGTATCTTCACTCTGATTCTTCTCTCTGGTTGTCTTCTTCTACTTCTACTTTCTTTTTTTCCTCAAACTAAGTAAGACATAAAATTGAAAATAAAAAATAAAAAATGAGGTTTTATAATTCCCCTTCATCGGCAACTTCATCATACTCGGATCCACAGCCTCATTAGCTTCCTTAAGCAATCACTCTACTTCTTCTTCTTTCTTCTTGCTGCAAATATCTCTGGAATCGATGCTTAATCTAATGTTTTCTGGCAGCAGCGATGACGATGAAGGATGATTGTTGGTAAATTTTAGATGCTTGGATTAGAAAGCAATGATTTATGAGAGAGGGTGTCATTTGATTGTAAATCTCGATCATATTTATAGAGGGGCAAAACTTGGAGGCTAAGTATGCTTGTTCTCCAAGAACAAATCTCAGTTATCAATGGTAAAGAGATTGTCGATTAACCAATAGTTTAGGAGCCTATTACAACTTGTTCAACTAATCTGTTTTCAACTTTATTTATTTAAAAGGTATAGCTCTTTATAAAAGAGCTCAGAGGGGTTAGCTGTAATTCAATGGATAATAAGATGTTTAAGATTACACAATAGTTAAATGATGGATGTGTTTTGGCGGGAAAATAGCCAAAATGTGATGTGCTTGGCTTATATATATATATAACACTATGATATCTTGTTTGTTAAGAAGAAATACGAAATACGAGGCCCTTTATAAATTAAAAGCTCGCAAATATTATATTGATTTGAGGGATTCTGTATACCACCTATGGAGGTGGCATACATAATACAAATCTTAGTTATAACTATTATTAACTTTAGGGTAAATCTCACTTTATATTCCATCGTTTGGCCGAATTATCGATTATGTCTCAACTTATTGATAATATCTAATTGGTACCCAACCTACTAATATTTTTTTAATTGTGTCTTGTTAAAATTTTCCGGCGCCCGGAAGATGATGTGGAGCACCGAAAATTAATTACGTGAATTTATTAATCCACATGGAATTTTCAACATTATTAAAGTTTTAAAAAACAAAAAAAAAATACTTATGTGGCACATTTACTCTAAACAACACCGCTTGAATCAAAGAACAAAAATCTGCACTTTCTCAATGAAAAGAACAAGGGTTGAAAAGAACAAGGGTCGCAAGTCATTAAAGAACCTTTGTGAAATTCGAAGAAATCGCAAGGGTCGATCGACGGAGACACATTCCCTACACTTTAGAGGTGAAATCGATTCCCTTCAGTCGAAGGACAAGGGTCGAGCAACGGCGAATGCTAAAATCGGTAAGCTCACTTCGAACCCTAGTTCTTCGGTTTTTTTTGTTCCGATTTTTCGACTTGTTGCCATGATTTTGGTGAAATCGATTCCTTAAATCACGTGATTGCTTGCCATTTTGATGAGACATTACGAAAAACTTAGGATTTGGGCTTCAAATAAGCCTAACTTTAGAAGCTTAGTTTTGTTCTATGAGTTGTTCTATGAGTTTTGGGCTCCCAATCTCGTGTCTTGCCATGATTTCTTCTATGAGTTTTGTTTAGTCAGGGGTTGGTGTTGACATGTTGTTGTTCTGAAGTTGATTATCTTTTTTTTGTTTTTGTTTTTGTTTTCATACAGAAATGGTGTCCCTTATTGTTCTTTTCAGAATGTGGCATGGTGGTTCTTTTATGGCTGATGATGAGGAGTATGTAGGGGGGCAAGATTATATTGATGTTCCTGATTATGATGTGTTTGAATGGGAGGATACATTTGTGGCTGAGTTGTTGCAATCTGATTTGGGGTACGAGAGAATCCGAAGGTATGAGTTTAGAGATAAGGATAATGGTGGTTTCTTCTTTGTTGATCCTGAGGATGGTTCCATAGATTTCGTGAGTCTTGCCATGAAATTTACGGATGATAAAGAGAATATGTTAGAAATATTTGCTGAGTGTGATAAAGGAGTGTCTCAAGATATAGTAATTGAGAAAGAGAATAAAAAATGAATAGAAGAAGAACAACCTATCGTTGAAGGTGAAGAGGACAGCGAAGATTCCGACTATGAAGTAGACATCACGGTGTTGGAAGATGAAGGTGAGACAGATGTTGAGATGGAGGACATGGACTTCTCCGATGAGGATGATGAATTTCTTGACGTGAGTAGGGGTGGAGCAAAATACCGAAAAATCGGTATACCACATTTACCGTACCGAAAAAATACCGAAAATACCGAAATTTCGGTATACCGAAAATTTCGGTACGGTATTGTGCCGTACCGAAAATTTTTGGTACGACAACGGTATCAATTTTTCTCATACCGCGGTATATCGATATATACCGATACCGCGGTATATGTCAAAAAACCGGTATATACCGTTGTTTCGGTATCTACGGTAGATACCGTTGTTTCGGTATATACCGAAAAAATTCGTATACCGTCAGAATAAATTATATATATATATATAGTGGTAAACTATTAAAAAGTTTTTTTTCATAATTACTAAAAAATTAATGACAACTTATAAAATACAAATTTATTAATAATTAAAAAATGTAAATAAATTGAATAAATATAAAATAAATTGCATCTATGTTATTTAACTAAAGGACTTTGAAAAGTATACAAGTATATTACATAACTATACAATTATGAGCTACATATATATCTATATTTATATGTCTACATACTATAATTCTAATTCTAGAATAACTATATCTCTAGAATAAGTTACATTCATGTTATATAAAAAAATAACTAATAGATAATAATAAGTCATAAGTAAAATTTGAAAAGTAAATAAATTGAGTAAATATATAACTCAAACAATAATTACAAGATTTACTAGGTTTTTGATGAAACTAGAATTGTCACGACCGCACTTACTAAGGATAGCAAATTCGGGGAAACCGTGACTAAGGGAGGGGATTTAGGAGCGGGATTAGGAAAGGGACATATTTAGCTTCTTGATGACTCGACTTTGTATAAGGGAAACAATTGAACTTAACTAGATATCAAAGAAGGCCACAAGGGGACCGTACATAATATTATCCAAAAAGGGGTACTCGACGAGTTTGAGTACATTGTTAATAATACATAATGGTTTGACAAAATGACATAATATCTTTGAGCATAATCAGTGTTCGCAGCGGAAAGACAACAATTTGAGTATATGTATGAAGACATATACTCTACTCTGAGGTTCTCGTCCTAGATTGACAAAAGCTCTGCTTGCACACTACATCCCCGATCACAGCTCAACCTGCACATTTATAAATACATACAGGGCTAAGTACGGGAGTACTTAGTGGACACTTGCCGAAATTTACATACATGCATAATATTTTATTGTCAAGCCTTTCAACAGTAGTAAGATACAAAACATATCAAGGCCCCCTTGCTTAAGGAGCCGTCTCTCTCCCATGGTTTTTAGGTTTGCAATAATAGGGTTTTCTTTTCTGATCCGACCCAGTTCGGATCTTCCACGCCGCCGGTTACTGTTAGGTCCCCAGCCGACTATGCTGTCGCCTCGATGGTGGGATCGACGAACTCTTCTTCCAGCACCGTGGAAGTGCAGCCTGTTCCCTCTTCGGAACTGATGGGAAAGGACCGTGATCACCTTCCCAAAGGGATGTCTTTTGCTGAGACTCTTAAAGCTGGCTCGGGGCGTCCCGCTGATGTCCCTGCTCATAACTTTACTGTCCTGAAACCGGGCATGCTTGCGGACCGCCCATGCTTGTCGCTTTCTTCGGCTTTCCGGCAAAGACAGATCAAAACTTTCCAATTTTCTCTCCATGGTAGGATGTTTCTCAAAAAAGGGGAGACGCCTCATTTTGCTGCGGATCTTTTCGCCGAGCTTTCCGCTGTCTGGCAACCTAGCTCGGCATGGGAGGTTATTCCTTTGGGAAAGGGCTACTTCACTCTGAAGTTCACTTCTCCAGCGGACTTTGACGTTGCTTTTGCGAAATCTGCTTGGCGTCTTCGTGTTGGAATTCTCTTCTTGCAAGCCTGGACTCCAAATTTCAATCCTAATAAGCTGGAGTCTTCCACGGCACAGGTTTGGGTTCGTATTTTTAATTAACCCCATGAATTTTGGCATCCGGAAGTCTTGGTTGGTATTGCTAAGCATGTGGGCACTCCGCTCCTTGTGGATGGCTTGTCGGCAAGGGCGTCAGTGGGTTATTTTGCTAGAGTTTTTGTTGAAATGAATTTAGCGCTGTCCATACCTGATTCTCTTGATGTGCAGTGTGATGGGGACATTTTTGAAATTGAGTTTAAATATGAGGAGTTGCCTTCTTTTTGCTGTTTTTGCTCTACTGTTGGCCACTCTACTGAGAATTGCAGGAAACTCCCCTCGGAGACAGATGGTGAGCCGTCTTCCCCGACTCAGCCGGCAGGGCAAAATGGAGGTCGACGTGGCAGACGGCGCCGGGCTCGATCTAGGCGGAGACGCGCTAGGAGCAGGAATGTTGTCCAGGCGCTGTCTTCAGATCCGCCGAAAGACAAGGAGGTAACGAAGGATCAGCCAGTTGCTTTGCCGGATACAAAGGAGACTACTTCCTTGTCTCAGGAGGTTCATTCGGAGGACTCTCCTCGCACCCCTGTGGCTGTTTCATCGGGTATCTCCACGTATAATACGTTCGAGGCTCTTGAGGAGGGGCTGGAGACGGAGGTTGGGAAAGGACCAAACGATATGAGTATCATCAAGGACTCTTCTGTGAATCATGTGGAAGGCTCCTCGGCTGTCATGCGCTCCTTGAGTAAGAGTATTGAGGTAGTTTCGGCGGAGGCGGATCTCTCTGGCTCGGACCCGTTGGAGGGTTCTTCTTCCCTGACGAAGAACGCGCAATCGGCGGAGACATATACTCTACTCTGAGGTTCTCGTCTTAGATTGACAAAAGCTCCGCTTGCACACTACATCCCCGATCACAGCTCAACCTGCACATTTATAAATACATACATGGCTAAGTACGGGAGTACTTAGTGGACACTTGCCGAAATTTACATACATGCATAATATTTTATTGTCAAGCCTTTCAACAGTAGTAAGATACGAGGGTTTTCCTTTAAAGAGTCGTATTTACCAAAAATAATATCATTTCTTTCATCAATAACCCGCGCATGCATTTTATATAATTAATCACCATATCAGTAACTCGTGCCGAGAGGGAGGCCTCCCTCTACGGACACTATGATCGGCCAACCCGCTAGATGACTCACGATCAAAAGGGTGTACACTAATTCCGAAGGGATTTGCGGTCCCATCCAGAATCCGAATTCGATTAACATCAGATAGGCAATTAATAATAAAACATAAAGCATTTAGGCATTGACTCATTTGGCCTCGTCTCTCCTGGAGCCTCGACTTCCCTGGCGCCACGCCACCTCTGGCGCCTTGACTCCTTTGGCGACTTGACTCCTCTGGTGCCTTTCCTATGGAGCCTTGTCTCCTCTGGCGCCGGCGGTCCCGTCTTTTGTTCTTTACGCTTCGGTTTTTGTTTTCTTCTTGTTTTGTTTTTCCGGACTCTCCTTGTTCGCGCCTGTGCTCTCAAGGGTTTTTGTTTTCTTCAATAAAATTTCTATTTCAGCATAAAGCATTTAGGCATTGACAATATCATTCAATTTCATAAGCATAAAGTCTTAACAATTCTAATATATGGTTTTAGTTTATACGTAAGAAAGCCCAACTGGTAGTAAAGGCTCGTGGCTAAGCTTTAACTCTTGCGTTCAACCTTGATTCGAAAAAGAATAACGTAAGGTTTTAATTCGAGGAAAGTCTCCAAGTAAAGGGGTGCCTGAAGAAATCATGCATGACTCATATTCCCTCTAATAAATCATGCTTAGAAAATAACTAGGGAAACTTCTATTATTAGTCCGGCTATCAGATTTAAACCATAGGTTTCATTCCAGAAGGTCAAGTAATTAACTATAATGATTCGCTCTCATTAGGGTGTTCTAAACTGCCAATTTAAAATATAAATCCCCCTTCGTGTAGGCAAAGGGAAAAGAAATAATTAAATGATTCATTCACCCTATGTTCTATTCTCTCTCTCACGATCTGCTCTGGAAAGTCAGCTCTGGCTGCCAAAGTCAGCTCTGGCGAGTTAGCTCTGGAAAGTCAGCTCTGGCCTCCAAGGTCTGCTGCTGCTGAAATAGAAATTTTATTGAAGAAAAACAAAAACCCTTGAGAGCACAGGCGCAAACAAGGAGAGTCCGGAAAAACCAAAAACAAGAAAAAGACAAAAAACCCAAGCGAAAGGAGAAAGAAAACAACAAGAACGAACAAAAGCCGGGACCGCAAAGGGTCACAACCGAGGCCGAGCAAAGTCCACGCCAGAGCCGTCCCGGGTAGAGCAGAGCCGAGCAGCGAAGACATTCCAAAGCAGAGCAGCGAAGTCATTCCAGTGCAGAGCAGCGAAGTCATCCAAAGCAGAGCAGCGAAATCCTCCACGCCAGAGCAGCGAGAACCTCCAAGCCAGAGCAGCGAGCTCCTCCAGGCCTGAGCAGCGAGTTCCTCCAGGCCAGAGCAGCGAGTTCCTCCAGACATCCAAAGCAGAACAGCGAAAACCTCCACGCCAGAGCAGCGAGTTCCTCCACGCCAGAGCAGCGAGTTCCTCCAGGCCAGAGCAGCGAGATCCTCCAGGGCAGAGTTGATTAAAGGACCAGAGCAGAGAAGCCATCCGAGCCCCAGAACGGCGTCAGAGCAGACTATCGCGCACCTGCCCACCAAGAAACTCCAGAGCAGACCACGCCAAGGCAGCAAACAAACCAGAGCTGAGCGGTAAAGCCAGAGCAGACAACGCCAGAGTAAACCTCGTCAGAGCAGCAAGCACCAGATAAGCCAACTCCTGTTCCCCGAATGCTGCAGTACTGGGGAAGAAGAGTCATAAACGAGGAGATGCCTCGGAAATTCCAACACATCACATTCATTGAGAAACAGAAGGAAAGCCATCCTCCTGAAGAGGATTTCCATCAGTGTCCGATTCCTCATCCCCCCCATCTAGTCGTATAAGATTTTGTAGCGACATCAGACATTCTCTGTAAGGCTTCAGAATTTGGGGTCTCAAAAGTGAAGTTTTGAATCACAGCGCCAGCAGATTGAGCAGCAGCAACTTTCTTCAAGAAATCCGCAGGTTCCGGGGAACAGCCCTGCCGCGCTGTAATCCGAGTGTTGAGCCCCCCTTTCATCTGCGGAGAATCGAAAGAAACGCCTCCTCCTGACATGGAGGGACTACGAAAAGAGACATAACTATACCTTCCCGAGTCAGGAACCGACAGAGTCCGCCCACCTCTCCCACCACGGCCCGTAGAAAGGGGGGGGACGAGCAGCCAGAACCTTCTTAGGGTGGGGAGAAGGAGGACCCAGGGATCGATGCGAACCGGAAGCCAGAGCACCTGATACGATCCTTGCCGATCGATCGAACACAACGCACGCGGAAGACTGAATTGGAACGGAAGGATGGAGATCCCAAAACCTCTGAATCTAACCCACGGAATGATATAGGCGACTGAATGCCCTATACCCCAACGTGAAGTTGACGCAGCAACTCGGGGACGCTGAATGACACCCGACGAGGGTTGGTTGATCTCGCCGTTACGTCGATAAATTGAATTCGTCTTGGAAAAATCAAGAAGAATTCAAAACTCTCAAGAGAGAATAAAAACTCACAATTTGATTATAGGTAGGCTGCAAATTTCGTCCATATGGTGGCCTATATATAGGCAAAGGCTAAACCTAATATAATAAGGAAACAACTTAACTACCAAGCAAAGAAGCCCTAATTCAAAATTAACTGGGCTGCCAAACAAGGCCCTTATTTTCGAAATACCAAGCTGAAACTATGGGCTAAAATCCGAAAATAAATAAAAAACATAAGTCTTCAAAACATATAAAGTCTTCACGCTTCGGCCCACTCGCACTTGATGATATTAATTAAACTTGGACCGACTCCACCATCTCCAATGGGTTTCTTCATCAACTCTTGAGCCCACACTTCTTGAACTAAGCTCATCAAGCTCTCCTTGAACTTCTTGGTTCGTGCTCTTGTAACCGGACCAACAGGAACATGCACCGGGTCTTGCACCAACGAACCTTGGGCTGCATCATTCCCCTCCTCTTGAAGAGGATTTGTCCTCAAATCCAAAGCATCACCTACATCAAAAGGACTCAAATCAGTCACATTAAAAGAAGCACTCACATTATACTCACCTGGTAAGTCCAACTTGTAGGCATTGTCATTGATGCGCTCCAACACTTGAAATGGCCCGTCGCCTCTAGGAAGTAACTTGGATCTCCGCTGCAATGGAAACCTTTCCTTGCGCATGTGCAGCCATACCCAATCACCGGGCTCAAACACTACTTTGCGACGTCCTTGGTTGGCTCGCTCGGCATACTGCTTCGTGCGCCTCTCAATATTCATCCTTGCCTTCTCATGAATCTGCTTCACAAAATCAGCCTTTTTCTTGCCATCAAGGTTAGTATACTCATGCTCAGGTAAGGGAGATAAATCCAATGGAGTCAAAGGATTAAATCCATACACAATCTCAAATGGCGAAAATTGAGTAGCAGAATGAACAGAACGATTATACGCAAACTCAACATGAGGCAAACAATCTTCCCAAGACTTAATGTTCTTCTTGATAATGGCTCTAAGCAAAGTAGACAAAGTCCTATTCACTACCTCTGTTTGACCATCAGTTTGTGGATGACAAGTAGTAGAAAACAAAAGTTTAGTACCCAACTTACACCACAAAGTCTTCCAAAAGTAGCTCAAGAACTTCGAATCCCTATCAGAAACAATAGTCCTAGGCATGCCATGCAATCTAACAATCTCTCTAAAGAATAGATCAGCTACATGAGAAGCATCATCAGATTTATGACATGGAATAAAATGTGCCATCTTAGAAAATCGATCAACAACCACAAAGATGGAATCTCGACCACGCTTAGTCCTAGGCAAACCTAACACAAAATCCATAGAAATATCAATCCAAGGTGCTGTAGGAATAGGCAATGGTGTATACAATCCATGGGAACTCACCGTAGACTTAGCTTGTTTACATGTAACACATCGATCACAAATTCTCTCAACATCACGTTTCATATGAGGCCAAAAGAAATGCTCATGCAGAACAGCTAAAGTCTTAGCAATACCAAAATGTCCCATCAATCCCCCACCATGAGATTCAAGCAATAACAACTCACGTAAAGAACATTTAGGAACACATAACTTATTCTTCCTAAAAAGATAGTCATCATGCCTAAAATACTCTCCACTAGCAGCTCTCGCACATGCTATATAAATCTCACCAAAATCATCATCATGCTCATACAAACTCTTGATACACTCAAAACCAAGCAACTTAGCATCTAAGGTAGAGATCAAGGCATACCTCCGAGAAAGTGCGTCAGCCACCACATTCTCTTTACCTTGCTTGTATTTGATGACGTAGGGAAACGTCTCAATGAACTCCATCCACCTCGCATGCCGCTTGTTCAACTTGTGATGCCCCTTCAAGTGTTTCAACGACTCGTGATCCGTGTGAATGACGAACTCATTGGGCCACAAGTAGTGCTGCCACGTTTGCAAAGCTCTCACCAATGCGTACAGCTCCTTATCATACGTGGGATAACTCAATGTCGCCCCGTTTAGCTTCTCGCTGAAGTACGCAATGGGTCGTCTCTCTTGCATCAACACTGCACCAATTTCCAACACCAGAAGTATCACATTCAATCTCAAAAGATTTGGAAAAATTAGGAAGAGATAATACCGGGGCGTGGGTCAATTTGTATTTCAACTGCTGAAACGCATCCTCTTGCGCCTTGCCCCACTTAAACTCCACATTCTTCTTGATGACTTCCGTCAAAGGTGCAGCAACACTGCTAAAATGAGGCACGAATCGCCTATAGAAGCTAGCAAGTCCATGAAAGCTTCGAACTACTGCAACGTTCGTCGGCGTTGGCCACTCTTGGATAGCTCGTATCTTCTCCTCATCAACCTGTACACCCTGTGCACTAACAACAAAACCAAGAAACACAAGCTTGTCCGTACCGAAAATGCACTTCTTAAGGTTAGCAAACAACTTTTCCTTTCGAAGCACATCCATAACAGACCTCAAATGTTCAACATGCTCATCATGATTCTGGCTATAAATGAGGATATCATCAAAGTAGACAACAACAAATCTGCCAATGAAAGCACGCAAAACATGATTCATAAGACGCATGAACGTACTAGGCGCATTAGTCAAACCAAAAGGCATAACTAACCACTCATACAAACCAAGTTTTGTCTTAAAAGCAGTTTTCCATTCATCACCTTCCTTAATCCTAATCTGATGGTATCCACTACGCAAATCGATCTTAGAAAAGACACAAGAACCATGCAACTCATCTAGCATATCATCTAAACGAGGGATAGGATGGCGATTCTTTACCATGATGTTATTGATGGCTCGGCAATCACAGCACATCCTCAAAGACGAGTCCTTCTTTGGTACAAGTAGAACGGGTACCGCACAAGGACTCAAACTCTCCCTCACATGCCCTTTGGCCAATAACTCGCCAATTTGCCTCTCCAACTCCTTTGTCTCCTCCGGATTGGTTCGGTAAGCTGGTCGGTTCGGCAGTGTAGCGCCGGGCACAAAGTCAATCTGATGCTCAATCCCTCGAATTGGTGGTAAACCGGCAGGTGTATCGTCGGGAAAAACATCATCAAACTCCTGCAAAACAGAACGAATAGAAGGGGGTAGAGAAGAAAGATCGTTAGTAATAACCAAGTTCTCCGGATATCGCAACAGCATAATCGGCCTCTCCTCCTGTACACACCACTTCAAATCACTAGCCCTAGCAAGAAAGGACTTATGAATCAACCCATTCTCCTTCTTCTCCACGGGCTGCTTCTTTGACTTCACCTTGTCCGCCTCCTTTTGCAATTGCACTTGATCCTCATAAACTTGTTTAGGAGTAAGAGGAACGAGCGACACCTTTTTCTGCTTGTATTCAAATGAATATTTGTTGGTGAAGCCATCATGAATAACACGGCGATCAAACTGCCACGGTCGCCCCAACAGGATATGGCTCGCTTGCATAGGGATCACATCACACACAACCTCGTCCTCATACTTCCCAATGCGAAACGGAATCTTCACTTGCTTCATCACTTTGATGACGCCTGTCTCATTCAGCCACTGCAAACGATACGGCTTGGAATGCTTCTCCGTGGTCAGCCCCAATCTCTCAACTATGGCTCTACTAGCCACATTCGTGCAACTCCCGCCATCAATGATCACACTACATACCTTGTCTTGAGCAAGACATCTCGTGTGAAAGAGATTCTCCCGCTGCTCTCGCTCATTGGGTTGAGTTTGAACACTCAAGGCTCTCCTAGCTACAAAAAGCTGTCCATTGGGCGCGAAAATCTCCTCACACTCCTCCTCATCATCGGTACCATCTACATCCCCCAACTTCGGCATATCAGGATCGGTCTCATCACCATCCGTCACGACTTCGCCGTCATCTCTCATGATCATGATTCTCCTGTTCGGGCAGTCACTCATAATATGCCCGAAGCCTTGGCACTTGAAGCACTTCTTATCTCGATTTCGACCATCAGAAACGGCCGAAATGCCCTGATTTGCTGCACTGGATCCCTCGGGTCGGGACCTAACGAACGGCTTCTTCTCCTCTCTCGGCGGTGCCTCCTTTTTCCATTGATTCCCTTTTGACGAGGAACCATTAGAAACTGGTTGCGATTGCCTCCAATTGCCCTGATTCTGGCGCTGGTTGCTGCTGTTGTTGCCCCTCCTCTTGAGTTGATTCTCGATCTTGATGGCCATGTGAACCATGTCCTCAAACTCAACGTAGTGCTGCAACTCCACCTTATCACGAATATCCCAATGCAAACCAGTCAAGAATCTAGCCATGGTCGCCTCTCGCTCCTCCACCACATTCGCTCGAATCATGGCAACCTCCATCTCCTTATAATACTCATCCACACTCCGACTGCCTTGCCTCAAAGTCTGCAACTTGTTGAAAAGCTCGCGGTAGTAATGATTCGGCACAAAACGCTTCCTCATCACAGCCTTCATCTCCTGCCAAGTCTGAATAGGTGGCTCACTGTTTCTCCTCCTACTCGTCACCAACTGATCCCACCAAACAAGTGCATAATCGGAGAACTCAATTGCTGCCAACTTCACCTTCTTGAGCTCTGAATAGTTGTGGCAATCGAACATAAGCTCCACCTTTCTCTCCCAATCAAGATACAATTCTGGGTCATTCTTCCCTTGGAAGGGAGGAACGTTCATCTTGATGTTGCCCAGATTGTTATCTTGCCACGTTCTGCCGCCATCATCCTCTTCGTCAAATCCTGTATCATCTACATGCTCCTCATACTGACGGTGGAATCGACCTCCTCCACCACCACGGCCTCCTCGCCCGCGGCGACCTCCTCGTGTGAAAGTGGTCTCTCGAGAATGAGACTGCTCCATCAGCTCGATCTTGTCGTACACTCCCTCGATTTCTGAGTGTAACATCTTGCCAAATTCTGAGCGAAGTGCCTCCACTACGAGTTTCAACTGTGGATCCATAACAGGGCCATCGCTCACATCCGCACCCTGTTCATCTTTCTTAGACATAGTGACAAAGAAAACAAGAAACGGTTAGTGAAACAAAATAAAAGGACCTCACCACCTCACAAACACTCGTGTATCACTCAAGATGAAATCACTCAGCGCTCATGTATCACACAATTCAACGGCTTTTTTCACTCTAATAATCTCACTCTCTCGTGCCTTTTTCCACTCAATTTCTCTCTCAAGGAATCAAATTCCCTCAATCTACCAACGGAACTCAAAGACCAACTGTACCAACGAGATCGCCCAAACTGTCTCAGCGAGAGCACTCAATGAAACGTCCCACAAGAGACCACACCAACAACACTAAACGGATACGAAAAGATGGGAAAACCCCCAAACAGAAAGAAGACAATCAGAAACGCAGACTGAACAACCCAAAAAGTACTGCGCAGAAATAGGCTCAAAACGCTCTATACTACCCAAGGACTCCAGAAAACACAACGAGAAATAATCAAAAATCGGAAAAAATGTACGCAGAAACTGCCCCAAAAGGCTCTATACGATGCCAGTGAAACTGTAGGAACAAGAAGTTGTAAGAAAATTTTCGGAAATTCTATACTCAAATCCTGTATCATCTACATGCTCCTCATACGGACGAAATTATGACGTATGGATTTATATGGATGTGTGTAAGTCGTATGATGATGGATGTGTATAAGCGTGTAAGTGTATGAGTAATTCAGACCACCCCAGATATTATGGTATTGAGCACAGCAGAAGAAAAATCGAAACCCTAGGAATCTCAAAAGTGAAGTTTTGAATCACAGCGCCAGCAGATTGAGCAGCAGCAACTTTCTTCAAGAAATCCGCAGGTTCCGGGGAACAGCCCTGCCGCGCTGTAATCCGAGTGTTGAGCCCCCCTTTCATCTGCGGCGAATCGAAAGAAACGCCTCCTCCTGACATGGAGGGACTACGAAAAGAGACATAACTATACCTTCCCGAGTTAGCAACCGACAGAGTCCGCCCACTTCTCCCACCACGGCCCGTAGAAAGGGGGGGACGAGCAGCCAGAACCTTCTTAGGGTGGGGAGAAGGAGGACCCAGGGATCGATGCGAACCGGAAGCCAGAGCACCTGATACGATCCTTGCCGATCGATCGAACACAACGCACGCGGAAGACTGAATTGGAACGGAAGGATGGAGATCCCAAAACCTCTGAATCTAACCCACGGAATGATATAGGCGACTGAATGCCCTATACCCCAACGTGAAGTTGACGCAGCAACTCGGGGACGCTGAATGACACCCGACGAGGGTTGGTTGATCTCGCCGTTACGTCGATAAATTGAATTCGTCTTGGAAAAATCAAGAAGAATTCGAAACTCTCAAGAGAGAATAAAAACTCACAATTTGATTATAGGTAGGCTGCAAATTTCGTCCATATGGTGGCCTATATATAGGCAAAGGCTAAACCTAATATAATAAGGAAACAACTTAACTACCAAGCAAAGAAGCCCTAATTCGAAAATTAACTGGGCTGCCAAACAAGGCCCTTATTTTCGAAATACCAAGCTGAAACTATGGGCTAAAATCCGAAAATAAATAAAAAACATAAGTCTTCAAAACATATAAAGTCTTCACGCTTCGGCCCACTCGCACTTGATGATATTAATTAAACTTGGACCGACTCCACCATCTCCAATGGGTTTCTTCATCAACTCTTGAGCCCACACTTCTTGAACTAAGCTCATCAAGCTCTCCTTGAACTTCTTGGTTCGTGCTCTTGTAACCGGACCAACAGGAACATGCACCGGGTCTTGCACCAACGAACCTTGGGCTGCATCAGCACCAGTGACCGCCAAAGGAACCGGTTGCGAGCTCATCGGCTGGGAAGATGAGCCCCCCAACGGGTCCGAGCCAGAGAAACCACCCTCCGCCGAGACCGCGTCAATACTTTTGTTTAAGGAGCACACAACATCAGAAGAGCTATCCACCTGAAACCCAGAAGAAACCTTGATGATACTCATATCATTTGGTCCTTTCCCGAACTCCGTCTCTAGTCCATCCTCAAGAGCGTCAAAGGAATTAGCCGTGGAGATACCCGAAGAAACAGCAGTAGGGGTGCGAGGAGAGTCCTCCGAAGGGGCCTCCTGAGACAAGGGAAGGTTCTCCTTAGATCCCGGTGAGGCAGCGGGCAGAACAACCTTCCTGCCTTCCGGCGGAACTAAAGAGAGCGTCTTTGTCCTGCTCCTGGCACGTTTGCGTCTGGATCTACCCCTGCGCCGTCTGCCATGTCCACCCCCTTCCGCCCAGCCGGCTGGGCCGGGGAAGATGGCTCCACCTCAGAATCCGAGCAAGCTTTCCTGCAATTCTCAGTAGAGTGGCCAATAGTAGAGCAAAGGCAGCAAAACGAAGGCAACTCCTCATATTTAAACTCAATTTCAAAAGTGTCTTCATCGCATTGCACATCCAGAAAGTCAGGGATAGGCAACGCAAAATTCATTTCAACAAGAACTCTAGCAAAATAACCCACCGACGCCTTTGCCGACAAACCATCCACAAGGAGTGGAGTGCCAACATGCTTAGCAATACCAACCAAAACTTCCGGATGCCAAAATTCATGGGGTAAGTTAAAGATGCGAACCCAAACCTGTGCCGTGGATGACTCCATCTTACTGGGAATGAAGTTCGGAGTCCAGGCTTGCAGGAAGAGAATGCCGACCCAAAGCCGCCAAGCAGTCTTAGCAAAAGCCACAGCAACATCCTCTGGGGTGGTGAACTTCATTGTGAAGTAGCCCTTTCCCAACGGGATAACCTCCCAAGCCGAGGTGGGCTTCCAAACAGCGGATAGCTCGGAGAAAAGGTCCGCAGCAAAACGTGGTGCCTCGCCTTTCTTAAGAAACATCCGACCGTGAAGAGAGAATTGGAAAGTCTTGATCTGCCTTTGTCGGAAAGCCGAAGAAAGCGACAAGCAGGGGCGGTTCGATTGCATACCAGGTTTCTGGACCGTAAAGTTATGAGCGGGAACGTCGGCCGGACGTCCTGAGCCAGCTCTCAAGGATTCAGCGAAGGACCTCCATTTGGGAGGTTGATCGGGGTGTTTTCCGCCCAGTTCCGGAGAGGAAAAAGCATGGAACCCTTCAGCCTTTTGCGCTTCCACGGAGCCGGGAAAAGCCGGAAAACTAACCACAGGGAGGCCAGTCACCGCGCCGGTGACAAGCCAGAGACTGCTCTGTGGGGTCTGTATAGGCACCAGAGCCGCGGGAGTTCCAGAATCCCCCATCGAGGCCCCAGCAGGGAAGGCTGGGAGCCTAACCGTAACTGGCGGCGTGGAAAAACCGAACTGGGTCGGATCCGGTGAAAAAACCCTATTATTGTTAACCTGAGATCCCTGGGACGAGGGCGGCTCCATAAGAACGACACCAGAGTTCGTATCCAACGCATGGCCCGATCCCGCGCGGTCCCGCAGAGAGGTTGGAACCCTAGAACCGGATTGTTCCTTCCCCAATGAAGGCGGCGGAACCCAGCCTATAGTCGTAGCCGAAAATAAGCTCCAATCGAAGGAAACCTCAGCTAGATCCGCAGAAGAAGCATGCCGCGTAACAGCGGACGCGACCGGCGGAGGAGTCGTTCCAGCCGATTCTACCAAGATCCTAGGGTTTTCGACAGGAAATTGAGAAACCCTAGGCTGCGCCCCCAATTGAACCGAGAGCGGGGGAAACTCAGACAGCGAGAGAGCGGACATGAGGCCGACTGGAGACAGCCAAAGCCGGCGAACTGAGCCGCCTAGGCGACGGCCGCGGTAAACCCTACGAAAGTAGAGAGCATATTTCCAGTGGTTTTTTCCTTGGTTCAAATGAAACACTACAAAATGTGGTAGTGGAGATTCTCTGGCCTCCAAGGTCAGCTCTGGCGAGTTAGCTCTGGAAAGTTAGCTCTAGCTTCCAAAGTCAGCTCTGGCGAGTTAGCTCTGGAAAGTCAGCTCTGGCGAGTTAGCTCTGGAAAGTCAGCTCTAGCTTCCAAAGTCAGCTCTGGCGAGTTATGTCGTAGCCCGACATCTAGCCAGTGATAGCATAGATAGGGTATCGATACGACTAATAAAATGACAAGGTAAAACAAGGGAAACTAGAAGACTCGTCAAGCGGAAGCTACTAATAATTCAAGCTAAAGCAAATAAAATGTCATCAACCTTAATAGAAATATTGTTGGCTTTATAAAACTAAAAGCATCAGGATTCTTGTCAACAAAACCAAAAGGAGTATAGCTAAATATTTACAATGATTCATATTGTTCAGGGTAGCACAGCAAAACGTGATCAGACTATATGTATGCAGACATATAGCTGAGAGTGACAATCCTAATTAAGTTCAAAAGACATAGTCTTCAACTATTCACACTACCGTATAGGAGCAGAATACGGTACTTCAAAAGTCGTCTAGAAACAACAACCCTCCAGCGGTCCCCCAACCTTTCTGAGGAATACATATCAGTGTCAAGTAATGAAATGGATCGAAATCCATAAATGACGATCCAGTCTGAGGAATACCCGATTCAGGAACAACGGAATTAGATATAATGGGCTCAAATGCAACAGCCTCATCAGGCACGACTGGCTCCGGAACATACGGAACCTCATCAATTGGGGGTGCGGGTATGATCGAAAAAGGATCTGTCGGAAAAAGGGGTGCATCATATGGTGGTGGTGGGGGCTCATCAAATACAAAGTAGCGGTGACTAATCGTCGCTACAAAACCCCTAAAATCTGCACGCTCGAAACGTCCAAACTCACCCCTAACGATATACTGCGGCACTAGTGAAGCCGCCCAATCCTGCCACTCAGGTGGTAACTGTGGGATCAAATTTGTGATTGCCTCTGCTTCGTCAATCCCATATGCGGTAGTCTTCATCCATCGGTTGTGGTAGTGGGCTAAAAATTCTCCGAGTGTATCCCCTTCTTGGGGCCTATAATCTCTAAACCATCGGCGCATCATCTCTCTTAAACGTCGCTGCATCCTGAAATAACATTATAACTTCTATTACATCAAGGATATAGAACTTACTTGATACATCTCGAACAATGACATACTCAATCTCGTTTGGTACGGTGGTGCATTGGCTAATCTAGCCTCAATATTTCTCCATTTATTCCAAAATCACTGGCTCACATCATATTCCATCACCTCAAGCAGTTCCATCCATCAAAACATTACATATCTCGTTAGTACATCAAAAATCAACCTTCAACATCAAAACAGTACTAAAATTAATATCTCTTACCTCGATAAGCCGGAGGAGATGGGGCGCTGAGGTGTTGTTTCAGACTTACTCTCAATCTTACTCTCACTCTAGCCTAAGAATTCAAAGTAGGCTAGACTCAATCTCAAGGTAGGACTCAGTCTCATGTTTAAATGAGATCAAAAAGATTTACTCAACTCAAGGATAGTTGAAATCAAACATTTGACTCAATCGAGGAGTTTTAACTCAATTAAAGAGTTTGAACTCAATCAAGAATGAAACTCAGAGCAGACGACCTGCTCTGATACCACTCTGTCGCAGCCCGACATCTAGCCAGTGATAGCGTAGATAGGGTATCGATAGACTAATAAAATGACAAGGTAAAACAAGGGAAACTAGAAGACTCGTCAAGCGGAAGCTACTAATAATTCAAGCTAAAGCAAATAAAATGTCATCAACCTTAATAGAAATATTGTTGGCTTTATAAAACTAAAAGCATCAGGATTCTTGTCAACAAAACCAAAAGGAGTATAGCTAAATATTTACAATGATTCATAATTGTTCAGGGTAGCACAACAAAACGTGATCAGACTATATGTATGAAGACATATAGCTGAGAGTGACAATCCTAATTAAGTTCAAAAGACATAGTCTTCAACTATTCACACTACCGTATAGGAGCAGAATACGGTACTTCAAAAGTTGTCTAGAAACAACAACCCTCCAGCGGTCCCCCAACCTCTCTCCTTGCTCATCCTGCACATTTAGAAATACATGCAGGGCTGAGTATAAAATACTCAGTGGACATAAGCCGAAAATAAATAATCTCGCTCTTAGAGCTATAAATTTAACTTGCCATTTATACTTTATGACTCATCCAAAAACACCTAACGGATGGACTCGAATTTATACGAGGTCGTCCTAGGGTGGTAAGGTGACTCAAGTCGTCTCACAAGGAAGACTTAGCAGGGCTCTAACCGTATTGCTCACAAGAAACTTAAAAGAAATCTAAACACTCTAATCGGGTAATTGGGTCTGGCACTCTCTCCGATTAACTAGCGCGTAATTAAATAAGCTTGTAATTATCTAATGCAGAATCAACAGAAAGCATATAAATCTATCTAGGCGGAATGAGAAGGAAGCAGATTAAGAACGCAGGAAACTAAGAAACCTAGGGTTTTAACTAGCAATCTAGAAAGCATTAGATAAATCAATCAATCATAAACAACGATTATCTAGGCGAGATTAAAGAACAACGATTCATCAATTGAACATGGAATAACGATTATCTAAGCAATGCAATAACGAGAAAGCTTGTAAAGATTAACTAATCAAAATGAAGAACTTACAATCGATCCAATGAAATCAACGATCTAGCGGAATCCACAAGTATCTAGAATGTTTCTATCTATCTAAACTATGGGAAAAAGCATAAAATCGCAGGTGGAGGCTGCTGGAGTCGGAAGTGTGAAATAAAACCCTCAAAATCGGATTTTATAGCAATTTCCGTAACTGCCAGATCTGCACAGGGGCGGCGGCCGCCGTGAGACGGCGGCGCCGTGGACGGCGGCCGCCGTGGGTCGGCGCCGCCGTGATGCCCCTTCGCGGTTTCCTCCAAAAATTGTACGGCCCGCGCCGTGGGGCCGCGGCCGGCGTCTGGACGGCGGCCGCCGTGAGACGGCGGCGCCGTGGACGGCGGCCGCCGTGACACGGCGGCGCCGTGGTCCGTCTTCGCAGATTGCTCCCAAGGTTGCACGGCCTGCGCCGTGGGGCCGCGGCCGCCGTCTCCACGGCGGCCGCCGCCTGGCGGCGGCGGCCGTGAGCCTGACTCCAAAACATGCTCGAAACAATACCAAAACGCTCGGCAATTCGCGAATCCTGCACGCGACAATAGTACATCCAAAAAGATCATCAAGCACGTGAAATATAGAGCAAAAAGGTACGAAACGAGCTCGAATGCACAGCAGGAAAACTCATAAAATCATCACGAAATAGGGCTAAACAACCCCCCCACACTTAAATCCTTGCTTGTCCTCAAGCAACAATCACAACATTGACAGAAAATCCACAAGCGATTCTCCTCACCAAGCAAACACAAACCAATCCAAGTCCTTCAAGATATCAATGTCCCCAATCAGATGCTCAAAGTTAAGGTTTAAAAATGCAACAAGAAGGTGATACAACTCAATCCGATCAGACCCGATTCTCCGCTAGGGGTGAATTTCCTAATGCAATTTCCTTTACAATCATATCTCATTCATTTTTCACATTCGTTCATTTTTCACACTTCACTTCTGTTTTTTTTTTTTTTTTTTTTCTTAAGGTTTTTTTTTTTTTTTTTTTTTTTTTTTTTTTTTTTTTTTGGGTCAAGTTATTTTCGCTCTTAATAGATGGGCCATAATTCACAAGATTGAACTTTTGGAGGTGATCCAAAATATTCTCGTGTGGTTTCCCATGCTCATAATGAAACCATTAGAGGAGCAGAGACCCAAAGCTATCAGAACTCAACAACCAACCAAACAATTCAGCACAGAGAAAGATATTAGGAAATTGCACTGAAAACACTCCCCCTAGCATCTACCGGACAAATCACGTCAAGAGTTGCTCAACAGGGTGTTGCACCAAAACCTTAAGCTAATTACACCATGTTGGGAACAAATCAATCATGACAGACAAGGACAACAAACAACACAAACACAATCCAGAATCGCCATTGAATCACTATCAACATGCGATGCACTTAAAAACAAGCAAGAAGATCACAAGGTAAGGGGACCATTCGCCCCAACACAAGAAAGCCCAAGAACACAACAGGAAAACACCCACAGGATTTACAAATACCAACAAGCGCCCCTCCACACTTAAAATCCGGCACTGTCCTCAGTGCAAACAAAAAGAGGGGTGAAAGAGGAAACTTCCCTAAATACCGATCAAGTGGTG
Organism: Salvia miltiorrhiza; assembly: GCF_028751815.1. Classification (NCBI taxonomy): domain Eukaryota; kingdom Viridiplantae; phylum Streptophyta; class Magnoliopsida; order Lamiales; family Lamiaceae; genus Salvia; species Salvia miltiorrhiza. The sequence continues at coordinate 30,225,344 of NC_080392.1, read as the reverse complement.
AGTCTGTAGTGTCCCACAATGTCTGCCTCTCTCTCATCCATAGAGCAAGCAGTCTCCAACGCAACAACCTGCACCAAACAACAGAAACAACAAAACACAACATAAACAAAACGAAAGAAAAACGACACAAGGAAAAGCAAGCAAACATGGGTTGCCTCCCATGCAGCGCTAGATTTTAAGTCGCCAGCCCGACTAAGAGAACCCCTTAACCAAAATCCGATTGGAGCTTCAGCTGCCTTAGCGCCCTTGTAAGCACATCTTCTTGAATTGCAGCTGCGGGTCCTCCAAATGAGTCCTCCATACTCATATCCTTGAATGGCCCTCTATCCACGCATCCAACGAGATTGGGTGACTCAACCTCATCAAGCTTTTCTTCCAATAGCAAAGCACACAGAAGGCCTTGCTCTTTATCATCTTCCTCTTGCAGCTTTTCCAGCAATTCCTGCTCAATGTCAGCCTCATCCTGCAGGTTAGCAAGGAATTCCTCCACGATCTCGTCCTCCTCCGGCAACTTATTAAGGAGTTCCTGCACAATATAGTTCTCCTCCAAAGCATTAAAGGTTTCAACATAAGAGCAGATTTGAATTAAGCGAGTGGGGGTAGTAGGTTTTTGATCAAAAACAGAGAATGTTACCGCTCTACCTGCCCCTACCATACTTACAGTTCCCGTACCCACATCAATGCGAGTATGGGTGGTAGCCATAAAGGGTCGGCCAAGTAGCACGAGATGCCCATTCTCGCCTCTAATCCCTTTTCCCTCATCAAGGACAACAAAATCAACCAAGACACTAATCCCCCTCACGACTACCTCAACATCCTCGACAAGGCCTCGTGGGCTGCTAATGGAGCCGTCAGCTAGTTCTATCTTAATGTTCGTGCATTTCAGCTCTTTATTTCCCAACCTCTCAAAAATATCAAGCGGCATCAAATTGACTGCCGCGCCCAAATCAAGCATTCCCAAGACCTTTTCAACCCCTCCTAAGCTAATATCAACGATAAAGCTACCTGGATCTCCTTGCTTGGGTGGTGGTTGGTCTGGTGCAACAGTGACAGGTGGCAGTGGCTCACTGGGGCATTGGGTTGCCTTGATTGCTTGCACGGTTCTGCTTCTCCATTTCCCCGTGGTTATTGGGGTAGTTTCCTTGATTACCGCCACGGCATGAGCTTGACGCGGCTGTTTGTCCTGGTTTAGGAACTTCCCAGTTGGCTGTTCTTGCTGCAGCTGATTTAGGGCTCCTGTAAGTTGCCCAACTGTAGTCTCGAGGCGCTTGATGGTAGCACTCTGAGACTCCATGTTCTGTTTGGTCATCTCCATGAAGGACTGCATGGTGTCCTCGAGAGACGGCTTCTGCGGTTGAGCTTGCTTCTGACACTGTTGGGAGGCATTCTGGTATTGCTGCTGCTGCTGAAAATTCCCTTGTTGCATAGGGAACTGTTGATACTGCTGATACTGCGGGGGCTGCTGCTGCTGATAAGCTTGAGTGTAGTTCTGCTGCTGAGCTCTCCAACCCGAATTGGAGCTTTGTTGCCCTTGATTAAAGATAGGCCTCTGTTCAAATTGAGGCCTCCCCGGATAGCTCTGAGCAGCATAGACCTCTGCTTCTCCTTCAGGTGTGAATCCCCCCATGCGATGGCACGCGTTGGTTCCATGACCAAAATCGCCACAAATTCCACATCCTTCTGCTGGTGGCGCGTGAACTGGTGGGGCTTCTGCCTGGTTCATCTTGAGGTGCTGAACTTGCCTCATCAATTCTGCTACTTGCTTCTGAAGCTCATTGTTGGGAGCTACTGCATTGGCTTCAAACCTCCTTCCTCTAGCTGATTTCTGTTGAGAACTCGCTGCAAGTGTGTTGAAAATCTCCTTGAGCTCATCAGCTGTCTTCCGGGCAATGTTGCCCCCTGCTGTACTGTCCACCATAAACTGTGCCGTCTGAATCAATCCGTCATAGAAGAACTGCATCAACATGACAGGTGGTAACTGGTGCTGTGGGCACTGGCGGAGGAGCTCTTGGAATCTCTCCCAAGCCTCGTGGAAAGGCTCGTCAGCTCCTTGCATGAAGTTCATTATTTGGCTCCTAATCTCTTGAGTCTTGTGATTAGGGTAGTACTTGAGCATGAACTTCTCACTTGCCTCTCCCCATGTGGTGATGGAGTTCGGCGGCAAGGACAATAACCACGTTCTCGCCCGGTCCTTGAGTGCATAAGGTAAGCACTTGAGTCTCAACTGATCCTCGGTGAGCTCCAGCAGTGGGAAGGTCTGCACTTGGGTGCAGAAATCACGGATGAACTGCAAGGCGTCCTCACTGGGCATCCCGTGAAAGAGCGGCAGCAGGTTTGAGTCGTTGGGCTTCAGATTATAATTCCGGACCGCCGTGGGAAACACTATCGCAGAAGTGCTAGTGGTCCCAATAACTGGCCTGGAAAAATCTCCCATGTACTGGACATTCTGCTCCGCCATTGCTTCTTGGTCAGGATTGGGCCGAGCTTCTTCTTCTTCTTCAGAATGCACGGAAAGTGTCTCCTCAACGGCTTCCAGAATGGGATTGGAAGCAATTCTCTCTTCACAGTTTTCCTCACTAAACTGTGATTCCACAAGGCTTCTCGAACTGGACTCGGACTCCTTCTCCAGGCTTGAAAGGACCTCACGAGGTCGATGAATGTTGTCAAAGTAAGGCACTAGCTTTCTCTTCAAGCTACGACGACCTTGCATACACAACACTAGCAAACCAAATCAAACGCACCGGAGGGAGAAAATAACCGAGTCAAAAGAAATAAACAAAAGAAAACACGGAAAACAATGCAACACAATCAAATGCCTAAAGCCTTCCCCGGCAACGGCGCCAAAATTTGACTCATCCAAAAACACCTAACGGATGGACTCGAATTTATACGAGGTCGTCCTAGGGTGGTAAGGTGACTCAAGTCGTCTCACAAGGAAGACTTAGCAGGGCTCTAACCGTATTGCTCACAAGAAACTTAAAAGAAATCTAAACACTCTAATCGGGTAATTGGGTCTGGCACTCTCTCCGATTAACTAGCGCGTAATTAAATAAGCTTGTAATTATCTAATGCAGAATCAACAGAAAGCATATAAATCTATCTAGGCGGAATGAGAAGGAAGCAGATTAAGAACGCAGGAAACTAAGAAACCTAGGGTTTTAACTAGCAATCTAGAAAGCATTAGATAAATCAATCAATCATAAACAACGATTATCTAGGCGAGATTAAAGAACAACGATTCATCAATTGAACATGGAATAACGATTATCTAAGCAATGCAATAACGAGAAAGCTTGTAAAGATTAACTAATCAAAATGAAGAACTTACAATCGATCCAATGAAATCAACGATCTAGCGGAATCCACAAGTATCTAGAATGTTTCTATCTATCTAAACTATGGGAAAAAGCATAAAATCGCAGGTGGAGGCTGCTGGAGTCGGAAGTGTGAAATAAAACCCTCAAAATCGGATTTTATAGCAATTTCCGTAACTGCCAGATCTGCACAGGGGCGGCGGCCGCCGTGAGACGGCGGCGCCGTGGACGGCGGCCGCCGTGGGTCGGCGCCGCCGTGATGCCCCTTCGCGGTTTCCTCCAAAAATTGTACGGCCCGCGCCGTGGGGCCGCGGCCGGCGTCTGGACGGCGGCCGCCGTGAGACGGCGGCGCCGTGGACGGCGGCCGCCGTGACACGGCGGCGCCGTGGTCCGTCTTCGCAGATTGCTCCCAAGGTTGCACGGCCTGCGCCGTGGGGCCGCGGCCGCCGTCTCCACGTGAAATATAGAGCAAAACCCCGTGAGCCTGACTCCAAAACATGCTCGAAACAATACCAAAACGCTCGGCAATTCGCGAATCCTGCACGCGACAATAGTACATCCAAAAAGATCATCAAGCACGTGAAATATAGAGCAAAAAGGTACGAAACGAGCTCGAATGCACAGCAGGAAAACTCATAAAATCATCACGAAATAGGGCTAAACACTTTACACGGGGTTTTTGCTCAAAAGAACCCGTGTAAGCAATTGATAAATTATAAGCATCATGAAGTAATGAAAAATAGACTGCAGTCACAAATACTTAGCATGTAGTACCACTTCTACAACTCGTCATCATCAAGGTATTGAGAAGTAGGCCTCCTTCTCAAGCACCGTAACCGGCCGACCTGACAGTCGGCTCACAGTCATTTCTGACCGGCCAACTCGGTATACAGCTCACGATTACTTTCGTGTACACAATCCCGCCTTTGGCAGGACCCGAAATCGTTTCATCCGTAGAGGGTAACATACAGGCTCGTCGTCATCAAAACTCGGCAAGTTAATTAGTTCAAACATCAATTTATCTCAAATTATTTTAAAACTTATAAACATCAGTATAATCATCATTTAGAAAACTAGTAATAGGGTATTAGAAAGTAATGCCCACCTGGAAATCCTAGCTTCGGTTCCCGTACTTTGGAGCAATCTTACTTATGCCCTCGACTCGTGTCTTCAGGTATCATCATTGACGTAGACGGTTCATGTAATAAGATAAACGTCGATCAGACAAAACCTCTCTAAGTTCACTGTTCTTATCTTAGTACTACTCTTCATTTCTCGTTGGTACCTTCTAACTAGTGAAAATACTTTCTAAATATTTACCGCTTCTACTCTCAACTCATCACCAAATTCGGTTAAGTAAATTAAGCACGGAAAGAGTTTCATATCTATATATGTATATATATACTCCATAGCATTTTTATGACTTAATACGGTGTATAGTTATCGCCAGTAACACATGCAATTATAATAAATCAAAGGTAGGAGTGTTGTGAATGCTTATTACTAGCCCTCATATACTCTGCCCCAACTTCGAGGAATAAATTGTTTCACCTCGGAACTCTCATGGGTTTGGGACTTCTACCATTAAAAACCTCTTTAAGTCTAGTTTCATTTAAAAAAAAAGTAGGTTGCAAAACTCTAAGTGGTTCAGGAGATATGACCATTTTCCTACAGCCTACCATATTCGGCAGTTTTGTGGAACTGGAAGTTTTGATTTTTGAAAAATAGTAGATCTTGTCAAAATGACTTGAAATTTGTGGGTAGCTAGCTAACATGTTCATATTGTTCATATAAAAATTTGGAAACCATAAACTCAGGGGAAACTACTGGAAAGCTAGTATTTGTTTCTTCCAAACTTTCGGTAGAAAGTTGCGGTTGGAGATTTATAATTTAAACGGATATCAAACGATGTCCAAATGACTTCAAATGTTGTATGAGCGTTGCTAACACTTATATATACTTACCATAAAATTTTCAAGATTTTTGGGTATCAATAACCCTGTCGAATTCAATCAAGTCAGTAGCTTTGTAAGCTAGCCAATTAACTCATCAATTAGCCAATCTTAAGCATATAGCCAAGTATACCTTATTTCCCATCAAACCAATTCATCATAATCTTTATCATTCATCTCTAATCATCATTTTAATACATCAACTATGATACCTACAATCTCATAAGCTCATATTCTTACCCAAATCCTCACTTACTTCATGAACTTCAAATTTCCAACATCACACAAACTAACACCTTCAATAATCCCTATCTCAAAATAAATCCATGCTTTTTATTCAAAAGACAAATAAATAACATCTTAATAGCATGTATATACTCTCCACTTAAGGTTAGAAGATGACAATGTTTTAGAAGACTTCCAACCCTAGTAATTTTCGAAAATATTGAAGAAAAGATGAGGTGATGTTTTCATGCTTTTTTTTTTGATGAAAATTCGGAAAAATATAAATAACGAAAAAAAGGTACAACAAAAACTTGGGCATACCCAAGGGAGTACAAGTCGCCAAGTCTCAAGTGAGAACAAGGGACAGAACAGGAGCTGCTATTCCTAAGAAAAGGAAAGCAAAAATACATACTTGACACGTCCTTTGCAATTGGACGGTGCCATGAGGAAAAACAAAACTGAATTTAAATCCATCAGTTCAAAGAACTTTAACATAGTGCCATGAGGAAAAACTAAACTGAATTAAAACCCATTTGTTGAGTTTTGGTTCTAAACTGCCGCTCTGGTGCTTCATGCTTTGATCCTCCATTTACATGTTTATCAAGCTTAAATATAAGTAGATTCATGTGTTTAGAAGCTTACTCTATGATTTGTGTAGAGAAAAGTATAACTCCACCTTCTTGATTCCTAGCTTGAACCTTCAACCCAGCTTTTGTTCTATGGATTTAAGGGTGTTTTCAGCTTGATTTAATCGGTGGTTATGGCATAAAAGTAGCTTGTGAAGCTTTTTACTATCTCAACAATGGTGTTGGGTGAAGACAGTCGAGAGAGAAGAGAGAGAGAAGTGGCTGCTAAGGGGAATGAATCAAGACCGAGATGTTTTATTTAAGCATAGATACTTAGCCTCCAAGTATTTCAATTAAACACATGCTTAATTATCCACAAAAAATCTTATCCATTAGCTATGTTTATCCACTTGCTTTGACTCCCCTCTCTAAAGTCAGTTCCGCACCAGAGCAGAGCACATCTCGACCACCAGAGCAGAGCTCGATTTCAGCTCTGCCACCAGAGCAGAGCTCGACTTCAGCTCTGCCTCCAGAGCAGAGCTCCACTTCAGCTCTGCCTCCAGAGCAGAGCTCGACTCAGCTCTGCCTCCAGAGCAGAGCTCGATTTCAGTTCTGCCTCCAGAGCAGAGCTCGATTCAGCTCTGCCTCCAGAGCAGAGCTCGGCTTCAGCTCTGCCTCCAGAGCAGAGCTCGGCTTCAGCTCTGTCTCCAGAGCAGAGCTCGGGTTTTCAGCTCTGCTTCCAGAGCAGAGCTCGGCTGAACTTCAGCTCTGCTTCAGAGCAGAGCTCAGTTTTCAGCTCTGCTGCCAGAGCAGAGCTCGAGTTTTCAGCTCTACTTCCAGAGCAGAGCTCGGCTCAACTTCAGCTCTGCTTTCCAGAGCAGAGCTCGGTTTTTAGCTCTGCTGCCAGAGCAGAGCTCGGATCAACTTCAACTCTGCTTTCCAGAGCAGAGCTCGGTTTTCAGCTCTACTGCCAGAGCAGAGCTCGCATTCGCCAGAGCTCGGCTCGCCAGAGCTGCCACCAACGAAAGAAAGAAAAGAAAAAATTAACTACATCAATGTTCAACCAACATCTCTATACATCCTTATTTTCTCAAAGTATTTCATTCTCTAGTTCCATCATCGAAAATATAATAACTCAATCTATTGGGATATCTCATCTCATCA